>NW_028261395.1:13796860-14111305 GCF_051295495.1 Thamnophis sirtalis
AGGTGCCTGAAGAAACAATGGATCCAATTTATTTCAGTTCCAAACCAAGTACCCTACTGGAAGTCCTCGATTTATATCCATTCATTTAGTGACAGTTCCAAGTTCCACAGTCATTAAAAATGATGTATGATCAGTCCTCACACTTATGACTATTGCAGCATCCCCATGGTCATATAATAACAACTTGTGTGCCTGGCAATCAGCATGGATTTCAATGGGTGAAATGGTGTTTGCTTAATGACTGCAGGATCCACTCAACAACTCCAGTGAGTCACTTAACAACTGTGGCAATAAACATTGTAAAACTTAACACAACTCACTTAATGACCGCCTAGCTTAGTAATGACATTTCTGGTCCCAATTCTGGTCATAAGTCATGGACTACCTGTAGGATGCAGCAGCAGGCTGGTTTGGAGAAGCTTAAGCAGGCCTGATGAGAGACCACCAGGAAATGCCAGGGTTAGGTTGAGAAGAAGGCAGTGGACACCCTATCTTGCTATGAAGAAAATTAGGTGGGGCCCCTTAGTGACTTTGTGCCAATCAGTAAGTGACTCTGAGTTCTAGTCCCGCCTTAGGCATCAAAGGCAGCTGGGGACTTTGAGCCAATCACCAGGAGGCTCTGATTTGAATTCCCAGGGCCCAGCTAGGACCAGGGCCAGACTCTATGCTGCCCCCTACAGGCAGGGAGTTTCAGCTGAACCCTGGCAAGAGGGAGGGCCTGTGACTGGGGGGAGGGGCTCTCTGTGTCCAGGAGTTTCTCTCCTTTGCTCTCGGATTGGGCTGCTCTACCCCAGAAGGACCCAGGGGGAAACTTGGGGTCCTGCTGGACTCCTGGCTCCTGCTGGAAGACAAGGCAGCAGTGGTGACCAGCAGGGCCTCTGCCCAAAATCCGCCCTACCTTAACATTGACAAGGGTTAAGGCAGCAGGCTAGGAAGCAGGAGAACCTGAGTTCAAGTCCTGCCTTAGCCCTGAAAGCCTGTTTTCTGACCTTGGGACAGACCCTCTCTGTCAGCCTCTGCTTTGCTGCTGCTTTGGCTGCATTGAAACGGGGGGGGGGGCATGGTATTTGAGAGGGGAATACTAATTGTGCTGGAGGAAGATTCTGGAGTTCTGCTGCCTGTCGGACTGCGCATGCGGAGGAGGTTCCCGCCAAGGCCAACGGCACCGACATTCCATCTTGGTGATGCCTTTCGAAGTTATCTCACACCTGACACTTGGGAGAATTATGATTGGACTGCAACTGGGATGCCAAGGGGTGGGGAATGGGTTATTTTATATATCACTCGCTTTCGCGCCTAAATAATCAGTCTTCACTTTGCTACGCTTCTGATCATTTATAATTAGTAAAAGTACACTTGATTTCTATCAATGGAGTCTCGTGGTTTTCTTTCCTAATTACTCAATGAAGGAGTGCTGACACTCTCTTTCTGACAAGCCCACCTCACAGGGTGATTGTTGTGGGGAAAAGAGGAGGAAGAGAAAGAGATGGACATGTTCGCCTCCTTTAGTTAGTTGAAAAAAATAATAAAACAGTGGGGAAAATCTAACAAAAATAAAAACTGACTTTCCTGCTTCTCTTTGCATGGAATCTGGCTTTGTGCAGATCCAGGAATTTCTCTTATCACCAAGGAGGAAGAGATTTTTTTTTATCATCCCTTCCATTTTCTCTCCCTCCCTTTTTTGCTTCCTGTGGAGGTACCAGTGAGGACCCCAGACCCCCACCCAGCCCTGGGACACAGCGGGTCTGTTTCTTTGGGAAAGGTTCCTTCCCCAAGCAGAGCCCGCCTGAGCCCCATTATCCACTTCCCTCCCTGCCTAGGATCAGCTAAATCCTTCCTTCAGACAATAGGAAAAAGGGAGTTTGGACAGAATCTCTGGGTGAGTCTCCGTTCTTCCCCACAGAGGGTCACACTCATTCCACAAAGCCAAATTCCCCCTCAATTCCTGGACGCCTCCGGCCATTGCTCAGCTGAGCCCACAGCAGGGCCAGAGTGGCTGTGAATTGGGATGGAAGGGACCACAAACCCTCTTCAAGCCTTCCCAGACACAATTGACTCTCAGACACAGACTGTGGCCTCACAGAAGCTCCTAAATGGGGCCATTATGGGGCAAAGGGAAGGGATATGGGATCAATCTCACCACAGTCCCCCTATAGGGGTTTCTCATCTGCTGTCCCTGGTGACAGATCAAAGATGGTGAATCCCACTGCTGACACCAGTTTCTGTGGAATCAAACGCAGGACCTAAAAACCCAATAATCCAGGCTCAATGGATTTATTATTTATTTAGTATCCACTGGAGGGATTTCCCTCCAGAAAATAGTGGGAGGAAATTTTACAGACAAAAGGATGCACACAATTTATACATTCCAAGAAAAGAGGAGAAAATGCCAATCATACATGTGCATAGTTTATTTAATAGATGATGTAAGCATGAATATTCATAATTAGCAAAGCTCGTTACTTCCCCACCCTTGTATTGTTGCTACTCAAGAAAGAGTTATTGTGTAAATAAAAGCAGTTTGGATGAAGTACTGAGAAAATAGGACATCAGTGTTGCTCCATACATTCCTTCTATATTTCTGTCTTGCCAACATGCCCCCATTTCTCCCCCCCCCCAAAAAAATTGTCTCCTCACAATCTTCCACTCACCCTTTCTTTATTTGAAGAAAATGAGTTGGCCCACTCCTGCATGCAGAACAGCTTGGACCATTTTCTATGTTCAGACCAGTGGTTCCCAACGCGGGGCCCATGCTCCACATGGGGGCAATTTGATTTTTAATGGGGGCAATTTGAACTTTGTTTAAACCAAATTAAGGCCTTTTAGGCTTCCTCTGTGTGAGTACAGTTCATTTTTTGAGTAAAGTAAGAATTATATGTCACCGGGGGTGGGGGGGTGTCAGGATTTTAAAGCATGGCTAAAAAAGGGTTGGGAACCACTGGTTTAGACTGTGGGAAATGTTACAAGTTGAAATTCCTCAGTCTCACATCTCCACATTTTTTCTGGCCGTAAGCTGCTCCTTTGTGTTCAGGTCTGGCCTCAGAAGGATAATGTAGCACTTGGGGATGAAGATGCAGCCCAGCAGACCAGCACTGGAGGCCAGGATGGAGAAGACCTGAACAGCCACCATGTATTTCCCTTTGGTGCTCAGGTAGGTGGGCACAAAAGTCACCCAGACGCTGCAGAAGACCAGCATGTTGAAGGTGATCAGCTTGGCTTCGTTGAAGGCCCCAGGCAGATTCCTGGCCAGGAAAGCCACCGTGAAGCAGATGGCAGCCAGGAAGCCCATGTAGCTGAGGGTGACGTAGAACATGACAACAGCCTCTTCGTTGCACTGCAGGATTATCTCTCCAGACTGGGAGTGGAGGTCAGAGTCAGGAAAGGGGGGAGAAGCTCCCAGCCAGATGGAGCAGATGATAATTTGGACAGCAGAAGAAGAAAGAATGATGGAGTTGGCCAAGCTCTTCCCCAACCATCTCTTCACTCGGTTTCCTGGTTTTGTGGCCAGGAAAGCCAGCACCACCATGATGGTTTTGGCCAAGAGAGAAGAAACGGCAACTGAGAAGATGATGCTGAAAAATGTTTGTCGGAGAAGGCAGGTGGCTTTCCTTGGTTGACCAATGAAGAGAGAAGGAGACAAGAAGCAAAGCAGGAGGGAGACCAGGAGGATGTAGGAGAGATCCCGGTTGTTGGCTTTGACAAGGGGAGTTTCTCCATATATAATGAAGATGATTAAAACAAGGACTGTAGTTAGGAACAAGAGTAGAGCAAAGGAGACAAGGATGATGCCCAGACGTTCTTTGTAAGACAGGAAGGTTGTAACTTTGGGAACACATTGGACTCTCTTCTCATTTGGATATTTGTCATCTGGACACTTGATGCATTTTTCTGTGTCTGTGAAAGACAAAAGGCAATATTTCTTTAACATTCTGTCCTTTCAAATTTCAAGAAATAGCTTTTTGGACAACAGCTGATACCATAAATAATTTTTGGTATGCATTGCTTAAGAATTCCTCAGAAGAAAGATAAGAAGAATATAATTTTTATATTTCTAGATAGATAAGTTGTATCATGGTAGGGAAAGTCTTAGGACAATAGATTTCCAATGCAATGTGTTGCATTGGGAACCTGTATTATTAGAGGTAAATAATAAACCAGTTACATAAACTTCCTGTGCCATCTGAAGATATTTTGGGACCCAGACGATGCCTATCTTGTGAAATCTGGCTGGCTGGCAGGGAAAGTTCATTCTGCAAATAATCTGGAAAGGCTACTGGGAGTCGTGGCAGTACAGATATCATGAGCCGCACTCATATCATTATCCACACCTCCTCATTGTGGACCTTCTGAGTGATTCTGAAGGGGAGGCCCATATGATGAATTGCAATAATCCTTCCAAGAGGTGGACCTAGGACAATTTCTCAAGCTTCAAAGAATGTCAATATTCCATGAGAGGTCAACATGGCAGGAAGCATAAAAAACACCCAAGGTGATATTTTCTCTGGTAGTGGTAAAGGCTTGCCCAATCTGCCATAGCTTCCTTAGAGGTCTTTTTTGCTATTCTTCCCTTTCGATAAGAAATGGCACATTTTCAAAATAAACAAAAAGGAGTTGAGCTTCAACGCATGTTTTAACTTGTACTTTCATCTATTTTTTTGCAATGACTGCCATTTCTTTTGGTGTCACTCACCTTCCTGAGTGGAGAAGGTCCCCTCCGGACAAGGAACACAGTTGTAGCAGCAAACTGGCTCTCCTTGTTGAGCCCTCTTGACAAATCCAGGCTGACAATTTTCCACACATTTGGACTCAGGCAGGGACTGAGCAGAAAAGCAAGGAATGCCAAAGAAAACGTGCTAGGACTTACGATCCAGGGAAAATGGAGGTCAACATGGACAGATAAATAGAAAATATCTAACTAGTACCAAAAGATTATAAGAATATAACTATGAGCATTTTACCCCTTAGAAAGTTTGGAATTGAGAAAATGGATATTTAAGCTTTGTGACAACTGGTGGTTCCTCCTCATGGCCATATTAATATCCATTCCTCTGTTCTTCACACATCCATGTTTTCCAAGTTGATAAACTATAGATGTTTACAGGTTACAGGTTAACAGCATTGGAAGGGACTTTGTAGCAGTGGTGGGATTCAATTTTTTTACTCTCAGCTCTGTGGGTGAGGCTTCGTGGGTGTGGCAGGAAGGATGCTGCAAAATCACTATTCCCTCCCCACCAACCTGCTTTCCAGCCCGTTCTCCTGTGCAGGGCAGCAAAATAAGACCCAGCTGATTAGCTGGGACTTGGGAGGCAACAAATAGATTGGGGTGGAGCCAGCCAGAGGTGGTATTTGCTGGTTCTCCGAACTACTCAAAATTTCCACTACGGTTCTCCAGAACTGATCAGAACCTTTTGGATACCACCTCTGCTTTGTAGGTCATCTAATCCAACCCCCCACCCAAGCAGAAGACCCTACATCATTTCTGGCAGATGGCAGTCCAATCTCTTCTTGAAAACCTGCAGTGGTGAAGCTCCCACAACTTCCGAAGGCAACTTCTGTTCCATTGGTTGATTGCTCTCACTGTCAGAAAAATTCTCTTTATTTCTAGGTTGAATCTCTCCTTGTTCAGTTTCCATCCATTGTTCCTTGTCTGGCCTTCAGGTGCTTTGGAAGATAGTTTGACCCCATCTTCTCTGTGGCAGCCCCTCAAATATTGGAAAACTGCTATCATGTCTCTCCTGGTCCTTATCTTCACTAGACTAGCTGTGCCCAGGTCCTGCAACCATTCATTGTATGTCCAGTCCCCTAATCATCTTGGTTACTGTTTTCTTGCTCTCTTTCTAGAGTCTCAACCTCTTTTTTATAGTGTGGTGACCAAAACTGGATGCAGTACTCTAGGTGTGGTCTTACTAAGGCTTTATAGAGTGGTATTAGTACATCTCTTGATCTTGATTGTATCCCTCTGTTAATGCAACTTAGGATTGCATTGGCTTTTTTGGCTACCACTGCACACTCTTGACTGATATTTAATTGGTTGTCCACTAAGACTCCAGGATCCCTCTCACAGTTAGTGCTATTAAGCCTGGTTTCACCCAGTCTACATGTGTACTTTTCCTTTCTTTTCTCCTAAGTGTAAGACTTTACTTTTCTCTACATTGACACAGTCGCATACACTGTCAACACAGGGGATCAGCCTGCCTTAGAGTAAGTTGGGAAGCAGACTCAGGGCATCCCCTGCTGCACCAAGAGTTGTCTTGAACTTCAGGATTTGAGTTCATTGCAATCTTCTCTTTATACCCAGTTTGTTTACTCTGAATCCATGTGCATCTTTCCCTGGTCATGTCAGGAACTTCACATTCTTACTCCCTGTTTCATGACTCCAGGAAAAAAAAATGCAACCCACTGCATTCCTTCTGCCCACTAATGTTCCACCTGGTATCAGCAATAATTCACTCATCTTGGATGTAAGATTTTCTGATACTCACATTCCAGCAATATGAGTTTCTTAGAGGGTTCAGGAAAAAGCTAGATATGGTTTTACTATAGACTAAAATTTTTGATCTTCCTAAGTTAAGGACCAACTTGTGCTGTCTGCAATAGCCAAGTGTTGCCCCAATTGCACCCTTCAGTCCTACAGGAATTTGTGAAATAATAGCAGCAGAAGCATAGGCATATAGGAGAAGTTCTGTGCACTCAACTTCCTGAATATCACTGTCCAAAACTAAGATAGTTGTTTGAGGGAAGAGGCAGATTAGGGGTAATTGGAACCCCAGTAATGAATGTATATAGATCAAGGGAAGTCTTATTTATACCTGGGACTTGTTTGTAGCAAAACATGTTCCTGGCTCCCCCATTTGAAGAGGAGTTTTTTTAAAGGCTAAGGTAGCTCTCCATCCATAGCTACTGGGTTCTCTAATTCCTATCCTAAAGCAATATAATAGCAAAACAATTCCAATGATTTGGAACAAATCAGATTGAGACTATCAGCACCACAGTATCAACACTTGAAGCCCCTCTCCCCAGTTTGGTGGAGATACCAGATAGCAGAGGGGATTGAAAATGGCCTGATCTGTTTCCTAAATGTCACTTTGCATTCCATATTGCTATCAACAGCAAAATGAACAGCACTTTAAAAAAACAAACATACAAATTAACAATCTTAAATACTACTGAATTATCTAAAAAATTGTTTCATATTATAGCATCTGAAGGACACCTTGGTCTATTGAAGTACCGAAGTCCCCCAAACAGTCTAAGAAACTATACAAATTCTAATCCACACATTTAATTATCAGTGGAAGTCATCCACCTTGGGGACTAAGCTTAGTCCATTTGAAATGGATCCTAAGGTTTTAGCAAACATTGAACCTCTCCAGCTCCCAATTTCTCCCACCTTACTGAGCAACTTTAGCTGTGAAAGAGCATCTTGATTGATAATAAGTCTCTGTCTTTCAAAACTCCCCAGTTGCTGTTCAATGGGATCCTCTGCAGGGAGAAACACCCAGCTTGTGATGTCCAGATCTGCTGCTATGTCTCCATTTTGGTCCAAGTACAGTTTAAACTGGGAAATGTTGCAAAACTCATTCCTCTCCAGAAAGGGGTGGAACTAGAATAGAAACATGCAGGGATTTTAAAAGTAGAAACCTTGCTGTTTTTATCCTACATGGTCCTTTCACATTTGAACCTTTCTTCCAGGGTTGTCTAACTTGAAAATATTGAGAGTTGGCAGGGATAAAAAAAAGGGTTATCACTATCTTCAAATGTGAAAAAGGCTCAGCAAACTTTGTCAATCAAATATTGAAAAAAACATTTATTGACAAAATATAATTGACCAACAGACAAGCCAAATTGGCGGTAGATAAGATTCCGTGGAATTCACGAGGGGCTGAAACCTGGGTCTCTTGTGAAGATGAGAAGACTCCAAACTCATGACCCATTTAACTCTGCCCTCAGGCTCAGGCTGCTCCTCCCCTCCCTGTTCGGGTGCCAAGATGTAGCATTTAGGGTCCCGAGGCTGAAGATGAAAGAAAGTAATCCACCACGGATAGCTAAATCAACCAAAGTTTATTGAACAAAGCATTCCATAGATAGCAGAATCAACAGCAAAATTATTAATCATGAAACATCATTCTTATAGTGTTTGCAGCTTCTTAGCTCTACCTACTTTAGGTGTTATATCATTATTGGCTAACAAGTCTCCAAGGCACAATAATTGGTTAGTCCTTACATCATAAGTGTTCATGAGAACGTGCATGTTTTCACACACTGAATAAATCAAGTGTTGTCAAATAAGTGAATAAAATGTTGCAGGTTCATTACTTTGTTTCATCCCGTGTCCTCGAACATGCCTGGGAACACTGCAAGCAAAGAATAGCTGACAGGCAAATATTTTCTGCAGATTGCTGCAGTTTTTACTTACAAGTGTAACCTCAGTTCCAAGGACCATCCAGATGATACACTGTAAAAACCCTACAGTTTTAGTGCAAAGACCAAGGAGTCATCAGTTAGGAAATCTTTAATTTGGATTCCTGTAGAGAGGAGGAGTTGAGCTGGATGGTCTCAGGGTATCCTTTAAAGCTAAAAATGTAAAATTCTATGATGCTAGTTCCAAACCTCTATCAGCAGCAAAACAAAAATATATACACATACTTTTTAAATTAAAGATAAAAGGTAGAGCTTCCCCTTGCACATATGTGCTAGTCATTCCCAACTCTAGGGGGCGCTGCTCATCTCCATTTCAAAGCAAAAGAGTAAGCGCTGTCTGAAGGCGTCTCCATGGTCATGTGGCCAGCATGACTAAATGCCCAAAGGGGCATGGAACGCTGTTCCCTTCCCACCAAAGGTGGCCCCTATTTTTCTACTTGCATTTTTTTGCATGCTTTTGAACTGCTAGGTTGGCAGAAGATGGGACAAATCACGGGAGCTCCCTCCATTGTGTAACTCTAGGGATTTGAACCGCTGACCTTTCTGACCAACAAGCTCAGCATCTTAGCCACTGAGCCACTGTGACTCTTGTTTTTAAATTAGCCATGTTTAATCCTGAAATAAATACGTCATGGAGCCCTTTCTTTGGAGTATTGTGTCCCGAGTGATTGAGATTGGCCAAACGTGTTCACATTTTGTAGCACAAGAAGATTGAGAAGGTTCTCCTCCTTCTCTAGATTCCTTCTCCAAAGGAATGCAAATTAATGGATCCATATCGAGACCCCATACCTGCCACGACTGCAGCCTTGGAGACCCCAGCATCTTTTCACCCTTCTTCCTTGTCCTCCTGGATCGGGAGATATATGCAGCATTCAAAACATTGGCCAGTGTCTTTATGACATTATAAAAAGTTTCATCAGTTCTGATCCTGACGCCTTTAGATTTTCCTTCAGTCAGGGGCGGCACTTTCTGGATGCATCTTCTCCGGCCTTTGACAGAAAAGTCATGCTTTAAAAAAGAACAGAGAAAATACTCATCTTGAAACTCGGGCTCCACAAAAAAATCGGGTTCAAAGGTATCATCCATTGGCCTTTTTTTCACCTGAGGATAAAAGCTCCACAAACTATGGACATATTTCAAAAGTCTGTGCTTTTCCCATGAAGATTTTCCCAAATCTGTACAGATCCAGACTTTCCCTTCCGTGGGTCCTGCAAGACGCATAAGTGTTAAATGGAAAGGCAGAATTCGGTTCCAGATGGAAACATATTCCAGGGAGTGAACAAAAACATTGACTTGTCTCCACTTAGAGAGGACCTTTCTGAGGGCTGCTGTATATCCAGTTGTTGAGAATTGTTGTGATATAACAACACAAATTCTGTTTCTGACAAACATAGGAGTGAAAGTCTTTATGAAATCATCTCCGTTTTCCGTGTCTGAAGCAAAGAGGCCAATCAGGGTCCATCTGAAATGGAGGAGCAGCTGGACAATTGCCGGGTACTGGACTCCTTCTTTGGGGGCCATGCGGTAGAAAAAGGGGAATTGACTTTTATCACTCAGAGCCTCTGAAGAAATTCTACAAGTGATCTGAAAAAGCAATGAAGAATATATTTGAGGGGAAGTCGAGGGATAAATATTAGCTTTTAATAAATCCAGCTTGATTCTCATGAATGTAATAATTTATTCATTGGCCATTTGGCCATATCTAAATGCATAATGTAGAATACAGAACATTAATAAGTCTGAGTATAAACACTGGATGTAAGAAAAAAAGTAGGAAAGAACTTGGCAATTGGAAAATTGGCATTTTGTAGCAGTTCATCCATTTCAAAGTGCCAACCTCATGAGGATGGTTATTATCTTTCTCTGCTTGGATATCCTGCATTTTTTGTGCAGCAGTTTTGTTGTTCTTTTTCTCCAAATATACAAAATAGAGGGGAAACACAGCTCCTAATATAGTTTGTCAGTGTATAATCAAAGTGGTCTTGAATTAATAGAATTCTTTATAATATTTTATTTCTTCTAACAGAACAAATATGGGGATTATCTTAGTTTTCAGAGCTTTAAATTTAGATCGATGATAATATGGCTTGATTTTAGAGAGAAGAAATGTATAAATTCCCAAATCAGCTCTGAGGGCAGAAGGTGAAGTCCTTTTATCAGTCCCCAGGGTACTTCTCAGATGCTGTGATTGGGTTGTTTTAATGGTGATGATTTTTAACTACCAAACTTCAGTTTGATATATGAGCTTGAAGGTGATGTTGGCAATACAGAGTTTAATTTATAGGTCTAAAAAGCTGGATACTTATTTTTTTATTTAATCAGCAAATTTACTTAGGACTTTACTCTAAATGAGCTTCATTGATAAGGAGGGAACTAACATCCAGTTTGAGAGAAACGTATTCCAGAGTAAGGAAAAATGATTTTTAAAGAAAAGACTGGACATTCACTTGTCCGAGCTGGTATAGGTTCTCCTGCTTAAGCAGAGGGCTGGACGAAAAGACCTCCAAGGTCCCTTCCAGCTCTATTCTATTCTATTCTATTCTATTCTATTCTATTCTATTCTATTCTACTCTACTCTACTCTACTCTACTCTACTCTACTCTACTCTACTCTACTCTACTCTACTCTACTCTATTCTGTATTAATTTGCTCTATTGGCTCACCATCAAATACCCATCTAAGGCTGATATTATTTTCTAAAGGCCATAACGTTTGACTTTGATTTATTAATAATCAGAGAATTACTATGACAGTATGAAGCAACTCTTTTCAAGAAACTATGCAGCTCAGCTTGAAACTAGAATGGTAATATCATGTTGTCAACATAAAATAGGCATTTAACTCCTTAGGCATGTTTACTTCAGGATCCTTCATTAGTCCTGGTAAACTATTAATGTCTAGGGTGAATGACACTGGTTCATGCAGGCACTCTTGTTTTATCATTTCACATGTGTGCAGCAGAAGCCCCCAAAGCAATGGGGATCCCCAGCCATGATATCTACAAGGGCCATGGTGAAAAGCAGCTCTTGAATTCCATAGTGAAGATATTGTTGGATCCATCACTCAGCTGTCATCACCCCCTTCAGTCTGCCAGATAAACAAACAAACAAACAAACAAACAAACAAACAAACACACACACACACACACACACACACACACACACACACACAAACCTGTGGGACTTTGTAGATGCCTGCTAATCTTGACATCGGGATGGAGATGTCCCCATCAGCTCCATCAATAAGAGTCAGAGTATTGTCTTTCCTTCCACAACTATAGTTGGGAACATTGGCTTCTCCAATGGAGAGCATGTCCAGCAAGGCATCTAAAGTACCAAGTGTGTTCACATAGTTGTCATGGATGTTGTAGCCCAATGTCAGATTGTGCAAGAGTTGGGGATTCTTGTTGACCAATTGAATGACAAAAATATACAGTAACATTTTAATATGACCAACAGTGATGCTCCTGCAAAATAAATGTCCATGTTATTATCATCATCATGAACAGAAACAACAAATACTTTTTTCAATTTAATTCTCTTTATCTCCACCAGCTGGCTGAGTCTTAAGCCAATAGAGATCCAGAATCAGAGGCAAATGATGATCATCCATCACTGTGTAACTTTCATGAGGTCTGAGAAGATGGGATGGAGATAATCCTCCACCAGGGTTAAGAATCACAAATAGACCATTATTTGAAGAAGTCCTTATTTTTATCTGCACACTAAACAGGATTCAAAAATAATTCAATCATTATATTGGAACCAGCATAAAAGAAAGAGGATTTTTAATAAGTGAAAAACATTTAGCAATTCTGAAAATAAGTCATTTGTTTCCATAAAGATCAGGAATTGTTTATCAATGAAAGGGAATGAAAATATGGAACTGGGGTAGGGAGGGGCAATTACAACTGTCTTTATCAGAACTTTAAACCAAAGTTAGCATACAAGGGATGAAGTCAGGTTTGGATGGAGAGAGGAAAATAATTTGGAGTTTTTACAACTTTTATTCTGCCTCATCTTTGGATTTCAGTTACTTCCATAAAATAAGGCAAAAGAGAGAAGCTTTGGAAATCCAGACAATTCCTTCAATATAGGAGGAAGTGAAATAAGAGGAAAAGAAAAAGTGTGTTAGAACAGCAAATGGAGGGAATGCAACTTCATCACCCTGAATGACTTACAAGTCAAACTGACTGGAAGGAGCCCTATTGAAAGGCAACGGTGAATACAATAATGCTGTTGCAGAGACGATTATAGTAATGAGATGGTCTCCTGGGCTGTAATAGCTCCATGGTCTTTCTTCATCCTGGTGTTCAAAATGCAGCGGGCATTTCATTTCAAGCTTCCCAGAAATTGGCTGGGACATTAGTAGCATCAGAACCAGAAGCAGAAGATCCATCATTCATGGGTGAATCAATCCCCTTCCCCTTTCTAAACATGAACAAGATTTAAAAGTCTCCAAGGCACTCTCACAAGATGGAAATGTTAATGCTTTCTTGATTCAGAGAGAGAGAGAGAGAGAAACTGAGCTGCACCTGAAAAGGAGAGAAAGGTACATTCAAGAGCACCCACCCTGCCTGTCCCAAAACTTGTGTATATAGAGTGTGACCTGAAGCATCTACCCTTTTCTTATCCAAGATCTTTTGCTTAGGGATTCAATGTCATGTCTATATCAAAGGCAGTCACTGAAGAAGTAGCAGAGGCCCAGAGGGTCATAATGACAGGGAGAAGCTCTTGGGATCCTGAGTTTCTTCTGGGCTCCATGTGCAGAGGAGAGGCTGCAGAAAAGCTTGTTTGTGAAAAGCTACAACTACACTCTTGGGGCTCTGTCCTCTGTTCTACAATGAAGTAGGTGTCCTGGAGGGCCAAGGGCACCAGTGGGGCTGCAGAACACCCGCATCCCTTCCTGGCAATGGGAGGGAGAGACAGCTGCTTAAGGAGAGGAAGGAGAGGGAAGTCTCCCACCCGATCTGAACCGGGCAACTCAGGCATCATTGGAAAGCTCTCCTCTGAGGGAGGGGCCCTCCTGTGTATGACTAGGTAGCAGAGTGTCTCTGATATCATGGGGGTGGGGGTGGGGAGAATGCTCCAACATGAGGTCTAGGTATTTGTGGGTTCAGGTGG
Source organism: Thamnophis sirtalis (assembly GCF_051295495.1). Taxonomy (NCBI): domain Eukaryota; kingdom Metazoa; phylum Chordata; class Lepidosauria; order Squamata; family Natricidae; genus Thamnophis; species Thamnophis sirtalis. The sequence continues at coordinate 13,810,405 of NW_028261395.1, forward strand.
ATCTGCTGGGGCTAAGAGGGGAGGGGAGGTCAGCTTGGGCCATAGCTGCACATTTCCCCATGGGGCCTCCTTCCTTCTGCCCTAGGAAGAGGGTCCCATGGCCTTGCAGGGCAGGGGTGGGGAGATGCCCCAAGGGGCCCATGACAGAGATTTTGGAAGTGGGGTGGGGGGAGGCTGCGTCTGTTGCCAGAACCCAAGTCCATGGCTAGCTTGCATGAGACCTGGGGGATGGGTGTCAGGGGTCGTGTGAAGCCCACTTGGTCCTGGCCAGAATAATGGGCAGATGCAGAAGAAGAGTTTCCGGTGTCCCTCCTGGAGGCTGAGCTGGGTTTCAAGGGCACCAGGGTGGGGGGGATCAGGATGGAATCTGGCCAGCCACAGCCAAGCCCAGCACTGCTGAGACCCTCTTAGCCCCCTTTGCAGGACTCCACAGCAGAGTCCTTCTAGGGTGTTGTGTGAATGCTGCCACCCCCCAGGTGGTTGATCCTTCTGGGTGACCTGCAGATTTGAGCCAAACTCCATTAACCATCATGGAAGTGCGTGGTCTCCTTAACCTGGATTCGGGAGGAACCCTCTTTCCTGTGTGAAATCATCAACTGACTTAATGGGCCAAGTTCAGAGTTCATTTTAAGGGCATCCATGTTTTTTTTCAGGTAGCTGTTTTCACACACTGGGTAAATCTCAGCCTGGCATTGCCCACGGTTGGTCCCGAGAATTTCCTGGGGGTGCAGAAGAATTGGGCTTAAGAGACAACCAGTTCCAAAGCGGCTCCTTTTTCCTGTCCTCCCACAAAGGATGCTCAAAGGACCAGAGGTCTCGTCCTTGTTCAACCATGAAGTCCCTGAAAATATTGGTTGAAATTTTGAAACATGTTTACCCAGTTTCATACATCCCAGTAGGTGGGAATCTTTCCCCGTATTGTGTTAACATGTGAAGCAGGTCATCCCGCTATGCCAGCATCTGCTTTATGCAGTTTGGCAAGGGACATTAGGCTAATGTGGCAGTTCTCTTTCATTCACCTGGATTAAGGGTGTTGTGTTTCCCCACCCAGATTTACCACCAATCAGCCCTGTGCTGGCCTGTTCGCACACAAGATTAAACACTTTTTGGGATGCGAGGTGCATAGTGATATTCACAAGACAAGATGTTGTGGCTTGTGGCTCCTCCAGCAACCGAATCAGAAGAAGAGGAGATGTGGGTATCAGGGCCAGCATCAAGGCGACCTGAGAGTTCCGGGGGGAAGAGGGAGTGGAGCTGGCAGAGAGACACACACACAGAAAGGTGGACCTTCGGCTATCCATCAGCTGTCAGATGGAGAGTCAACAGCCCCCAGGTCTGGCTGATGAGGAAGAGGAGGAACATCTAGGTGTAGTGCCTGACATGCGGATGCGTAGAAGGCAGAAGAGAGGAGAGCAGTGGAAATCTATGGGCTGATCTTTGGGAAGGAAGAGCCACCGCTGCTAGTGGAGCCCCACCCTAGCTCTGGGGATAAAAGGCAGGAGGTGGAGATGAATAGGAGTGGCAGACAACTATTCCTCTCCCTGCTGGACAGACTTGTTAGCCTGAGTTGAGAGAGAAACTTTTTTGCCGGAGCTGCTGGTGTGCCTAATAAAGAAATCTTTGAGTTAACTTCAGAGGGTTTGTCATGTTTGGGGAGCTGGGTCAGAACACAAGAGCTATTCAGAATAACACAGAGCAGGAGAATCTTCACTGGGGCGAAGGAGGATCTCTCCAGGTTGGGAGTTCATGTCAGATTCAGGGGGAGGAGGAGAAACTCCCATCCAGGTGACACAGATGAGAACTTGGACCCCAGAGCAAGAGAGGGTGGCAGAACTGACCAGGCTTTTCCTCAGCCACCTCTTCAGGTGGTTTCCTATTTAGTCTAGACTCTTCTTGGAAATCTCCAGATATGAAGAACCCACAACTTTCTTCACAGGGAGACCATTCCATGCTTGAACAGCTCTCCATGTCCTGAAGGAAGCAGACTGACTGTTTATCTTGGAGAAAACTGGAAAACTGGAGTCATGCCAAGTTATTCAATGAAGGAAGAGCTCATTGCTAGACCAGCCACCAGGAAGTGCTTGTCAATCCTGAAGCTGACCTGACCAAAGCTATCTTGGAGCTTCAATGTTGCCACACTGGAGCAGGGGGATAGGGAGGGGGATTAGAGATAGCTGGGATTCTGTAGCCAAAATAAAATACTTTCTCTTGGGAACCAAGGACATTCCCACAGGTGGCCAGAGAGAGAGGGGGGAGGAGTGAAGTTACCAGGCAACCAGACAGCGTCTTGCTTGGACCATGTCACTGATTGTTTGGGGTTGAGGGAAAACTTTTACTTTTAATTAGGTGAAAACCATGGGAACCTTCAGAGTCGGTTTTCACCAGATCTGTGCCAATACAATATTTCCAATAAAGCTATACTTTGAAGAATCCATCTGCCTCAGAGTTTTGCTTGTTATGGGTCTATTACTTGGAACCCTGACATTGCTATTAAGATAGTGTTATCAAGGATATTCCAATCAATTCATTTTCTTGAGATGGACGGATAGATGCTCTGTGTGTAATAAACATTAAATGGAGGAACACCAATATTTTATTAGCCAATATGGGATGAAGGGCAATATGCTCTAGTGGTTATCAACTGGATCATAAACTGTTGGATCTGGTCACAATGACCATCAATCGGAATAGAATTGGAAGAGACTTTCATGAATGACTTTGATGAAAGGAGAGAGGGAATGTGTTGTGTACTCAAGTTACAACCAGCCAGTGTCAATCAAGCCAGGAGGTCGTTGCCATTGGTTCAGGCACATAGGCATTCCGGGCAAGGTTCTAATTGGTTGACGGTTTGACAGCTACCTTATAAATAGCTGTCAAACCAGCATTACTTGTTCTGTTGTGTTACTGTTCTGACTGATTAAACACTGTTGAATGCAGAATCGCCTCAGTCGTTTCTCATCACCACAGAGAACTTAATACTGGCGACGAGGAGTAGGAACAAATTCACTGAGTTCCTCAGCTTTATTTACTGGTTCTACGATTGCTACAATGTCTGCTATTCCCAGTTTCACTCCCTTCAGCGCAGATAAAGAATCATGGGAAGCATTCTTAGTGACATTCGAATGTTTCTTGCTTGCTTGATTTCACTGACGTAAATAATGATCAGCAAAGAGGGTTCTTTTTAAGCGCATGTGGACCTGAAATGTTTAGTATGGATCCGGCACTTACAGCCCCTATGCCTGTTAATTCTGTTCCGTGGGACGTACTACTGACTAAATTAAAGAATTATTACTCTCCAGCACCCTTGAAGATTGCACATAGGCACGCATTTAGGCAATGGACGCAGAGATACGGTGAATCTGTCAGGTGCTGCTTCATTTAATAATCAGGAAAGAAACCACTCAACTCCATTCTTAGAATTAAGTGTACTTTTAGTAATTACAAACGATGAGTAGCAAAGCAAAGCTGAGTCTGAGTAAATTGGCGCGAAAGCAATGGATATCATGTATAATTCAATCCCCTCCCCGTGGCACCCCATTTCATAGTCCAATAATAATTCACCCAACGAAGATATTGCTCCAGCACAGAATTAGTTCTCTCTCAGGACCCATTAGTCTGAGGATGGTGGGAGGAGCTTAAGCCCTGGGCAGAGCCAATCAGTTTCAGGAATTCTTTCCAAAACAGGGAGGTGAACTGAACACCTCTACCTGAAATGATGCGGTCCGGCACCCCATGCAAGCGATATATATGTGAGATGAACATCTTAGCCAGAGATTTGGCGGATGGGATCTTGGAGCAAGGAATAAAATGAACTTGCTTGGAGAATAAGTCAGTAACAATCCAGATTACTGTATTTCCTTGACTCTCCGGAAATTCAACAATGAAATCCATAGAGATCTCCTTCCAAGGGGCTTCCAGGTGAGCTACCGCCTGGAGCAATCCTTGGGGTTTTCCCGGAGGATGTTTCACAGCGGCACAAATGGGACAACTAGCCACATAAGATTCAATGTCTTTTTTCAATGAAGGCCACCAAAATTGTCTCTTAACGAGGTGCAAGGTTTTGATGAATCCAAAGTGACCAGCCATGCGAGAGTCATGAGCTCGTTGGAGGATGATGGTTCTAATACATGCAGGGATGTATAATTTTGCACCAATCCAAGCCAACCCATCCTTCATGGTGCATTCATTCATGTGTTGCTGGAACCAATCATTCTTTGTAAGGGCCCCCTTTAGTTCAGAGATAAAGTCTTTTGTGACCTCTAACTTAGAAGTTGTCTGACTTCTAGTGACAACAGGAGCAGCCAAACTTCTTGTGGGAATGACAGGTTGGACTACACTGAGCTTTGAACTGTTGTACTGCGGGAGCCTGGACAAAGCATCAGCCATAAAATTCTTCCCTCCCGGAATGTATTTCAAAGTAAAATTGAACCTATTGAAATGTTGAGCCCAGCGCATCTGTTTGGGAGACAGCTTCCTGGGGGTTTTCAACGCCTCCAAGTTCTTTTGGTCAGTCCACACCTCAAAGGGGTGTTTAGCGCCCTCTAGAAAGTGACGCCAGGTCGTCAAAGCCCAACGAACAACAAAAGCCTCCTTTTCCCAAATAGCCCAGCGTCTCTCAGTGTCGGTCAGCTTGCGAGAGGTGTAAGTGCAGGGATGTAATTTACCTTGGGCGTTTGCTTGAAGCAGTACTGCCCCCACCGCCACATCACTGGCATCAGCCTGGACCACAAAAGGCGCGTCCATGTCTGGATGTTTCAGGACCGGTTCCTCAGCAAACAGGCGTTTCAACTTTTCGAAAGCAGCCTGACATTCCATAGTCCAGTTCAACAGTTTGCTAGGCTTGGGCTTTGCTCCTCCTTTCGATTTAAGGAGGTTAGTGATAGGGAGAGCTATCTTAGCGAAGGAGGGAATAAATTGACGATAGAAGTTAGCAAACCCCAAAAATCTCTGTAATTGCTTATGTGTGCGTGGGGTCTCCCATTCGGTGACAGCCTTAACCTTTGCTGGGTCCATTTCTATTCCCTTGTGGGAGATCCGATAGCCCAGGTAATCAAACCTCTCCTGATGAAATTCGCACTTGGACAATTTGGCATAAAGTTCTGCAGCACGGAGTTTCTTCAGAACAGTGCGAACAAGCTTCACATGTTCTTCACGTGTTTCTGTGTAAATAAGGATACCGTCTAAATAGACCATCACGCCTTTGTAAAGATGGTCATGCAAAACTTCATTAATCAGTTGCATGAAGACCGCTGGCGCCCCCTGGAGGCCAAATGGCATTACTCGAAATTGGAAACAACCAAGGGGGCAGTTGAAAGCAGTATTCCATTCATCCCCCGCCTTAATTCTGACCCGATAGTATGCTTCCCGAAGATCCCATTTAGTGAAAATTCTCCCCTTCCCTAGTTGGGCTAGCATGTCCTTCATTAGTGGTAAAGGGTAGAGGTTTTGGGCAGAAATGCAGTTCAAGTTTTTGAAATTCACACATAAATGGAAGGAGCATCTTTCTTTTCCCTGAACAACACTGGGGCAGCTACCTTGGGTCTCGCTGGTTTAATGAAGCCCCTTTCCAAGTTTTTATCAATGAATTTCCTCATTTCATCCATCTCCCTAGGGGTCATTGAATATATTTGGGGTTTTGGGAGCTTCACCCCAGGTAGAATATCAATGGTGCAATCTGTGGCCCTATGAGGGGGCAACTTATCAGAAGATTTTTGTCTGAAAACATCTTTCAGGTCCCAATATTCTTTCGGAATTCTTTCCTCCCCCTCAATTCTTTCCTGCCCTCTGGCCGCTAGTTTGGGAACAGTTTCATTAGACTCCGGATCCTCCATCCTCCCCTCAGGAGGTGTGGCAGACCGAATCCGCAACCACCCATCTCCCCAGTTAATGCGTGGGTTCCATTTATGGAGCCAGGGGAGTCCTAAAATAAGGTGCCGGTCCATCCCTGGGGCCACAATAAAAGTTATCATTTCTTGGTGGGTTCCCAGCCACATCTCGACGGGTTCAGTAGAAAAATGAGCAGGACCGCCCCCTGCAATAGAGCCATCTAATTGGCAAAATGCAATTGGGATCTTTAAAGCTCTCTGTTTCAAGCCCATTTTTTCAACTATCTCTGGGCTTATAATGCAACGTGAGCAACCAGAGTCTAAAAGAGCCAGAATTTTCTCCTTTGTGTCAGAAGAGGGCACGCTAAGCTCAACTGGAATAAGCATGGGCCCCGAGCGGGAACTTACTCAGCGGTCTGCGTCCTCATAGTCACTGTCGTCAGACGAATTGGGGCTTCTGCTCCCCCCTTCCTCTGGCTCAAAGCGTCGAGAACCCCCCCCCCCCCTCAAAGCAGGTTCTTTTTTCTTGCTGGGAGGCTTCTCAGGTTTTTTCTCTCTCCGGGAGGGCGGAGCGGTGTGGGTCATCTTGAGTCGGCAATTCACAGCACAGTGCCCCTCCTTCCCACAGCGGAAGCAGGCGAAGGCTTGGGCTTGCCTGTGAATCCTCCCCTTCCCCCTTTCTGCACCTTTGGAAGGGGGGATTTAGTGGGGGGAGGGAAATCCTTAGCTTCTCTCTCTTCCTTGTAATGAAGTCTAGCCAAATCAACTTCAATATCTGCAGCATGTTCGTACCAGGTTCTAAGCGGCGGGGAATTCTTCTGTTTACACACTGCTGGTAAACGTCTTTGTTCAAGCCATCTGTGAACTGATCTAACAAGGCATCTTCAGACCATCCCCTCATATAAGCTGATAATTCTTGGAACTCCTGTACTTATTCAGGCACAGTCTTTTTCCCCTGTCTGAGGGTCGTAAATTTTAGTCTAGCCCACTGCTCGGTGAGAGGGTCGTCAAATCGTCTCTTCATTGCTGCCATAAACCCATCAAAATTCTTCGTGCTCACTTCGGCAGCACATATACTAAAATTGGAATGATACAGAGAAGATTAGCATGGCCCCTGCGCAAGGATGACACACAAATTCATGAAGCGTTCCATATTTAATAATAATAATAATAATAATAATAATAATAATAATAATAATAATAATAATAATAAATTCTTCAGGAGACGGGAGTCACTATTATGCAATCTGACCATCCAGTCAGCGGCTTTCTTCTCTAGGGCCATTAACACTATTCTCTCTTTAGCTTCATCAGAGTCCAGATCAGGCCCATATATTTGGATATAATTCCAGACCTGAATTATAAACAATCCCAGGCCACTGGGTTCTCCATCATACTTTACTCTTAAGGGTGGGACCTTAGCCATCCGGCGTTGCCTGCTCCCCTTGCTCTCGGAATGTCTCTAGCTGCAGGGGGAGAGGTCTGTGCTGGATTTTTTGTGCACATTCCCCTCCCCCCCACAGTCTCCCTTAAGCTAAGCAATGGGTACCTTCTCTCTAGTTCCTCCGCCGGTCCCCTTTCCACAGCAGTCTCTCGAGTCCGGCGTTCGCCCCACGCCTCTTTGAGGAGTTTCATGGCTTGGGACATCTTGTAGTCTTCATCCTTAGAGCCACGCCAGTCAGCAGCTGGTTTCCTGGGCCTCCTCCTCGTGACTCCAGTTAGTGGTTCATCAGGTTTGTCTTTCTGTCCCACTCCCCAAGTCCACCTCGGTCGAACAGTAGGTTCCTCCACTCTTAGATTGCCCAGCATTTCTGTTAATGATGGTGCTGCCATTGCTCCCATTTCTTCTTCCTGGTCACTGTCGTGTAAAGACATCTTTTTTTTTCTGTGAGGGCACCCCCCTCGGAAGGTGTTTGCTCCGGGTTGGGTGCGAGGTGAGACTCAGCTTATTGTCAGGTGCTGCTTCATTTAATAATCAGGAAAGAAACCACTCAACTCCATTCTTAGAATTAAGTGTACTTTTACTAATTACAAACGATGAGTAGCAAAGCAAAGCTGAGTCTGAGTAAATTGGCGCGAAAGCAATGGATATCATGTATAATTCAATCCCCTCCCCGTGGCACCCCATTTCATAGTCCAATAATAATTCACCCAACTGTCAGGTGGGAAATATCTTCAAAAAGCATCGTCAGGCTGGCATGCTGGACAGTTGGCCTTGGCAGGAAACTCCCTTCTTCCACATGTGCAGAGAGATGGTCAGGACAGCCTCTAATAACAATCCTCCAGCACAATATGATTCCCCTCCCAAATACCATGCCCCCCCCCCATTTCAATGGCAGCCGAAAAGCAGCAGCGAAGCAGATGCTGACAGAATCTATCTGACAATATATGGTTTCCCTCCATCATGAAGAAATAGATTGTGATTTCCGTGACTTGGACAAGCCCTTTTAGAACAACTAGTCTGTGACATTAGGGACATCCGAGTGCAGCGCAGGCTTTTAGCTAGACCTGAGCTCATGCTCCAAGCTGCTTTGGATGAAGCCAGGGCTGCTTAGATGGCTGAAAAGTCTACTGCCCAAATTCAAAACAGTTTAAATGGTGCTAGCCCGCAATTTTCCTCCACTTTAGTTCATCAACAAGGGGAATCTGAGGGAGAATGGTCTAAGGACTGTGAGGAAATTGGCCTCCTTAATACAAAGCCTAAGCCAACCTCTTGGCCTGCCAAATTCCCTCAGGAGGCAAACATCTCCGCTCTAATTGCCATTTTAAAACTGCAATATGCAGACACTGTGGATGGAAGGGACATTTGGCGAGTGTCTGCTGCAAGGTGTTTCCCGAAGTTAACCGTCAATCTGGCCATTTCACTGCCAAGAAGACAGTCAGATCACTGGCTGGCTCCCGGTCTCATTGCTCCGCGATGGACAACAAACTCTATCAAGACTCCCGGGATATCTAAACTGCAGACAAGCAAGCGCCAAAGTTGCCAAAAAAATTCCTCACTATGAGGATTGAAGGCACTCCATGCAAAATGGAGATTGACACTGGGTCTGCAAAATCTATCATCTCATGGGCATCACTTAAGAAACTAGCGCCCTCTCTTCGAAAAGACTCCCTTTCCCGATGCAGCTGTAGTTTAAGGGACTACCAGGGAAACCTGATACCAGTTGTCAGAATGGCTTCAGTACTGGTCAAGCACAAAGACTTCAAGGGTCATCTGCCTCTCATCATGGTTGCCAAGCCTCTGGCCACTCTGCTGGCATTGACTGGTTCGAGCCCCTGGGACTCACCATAGATGGCATCCACTCCTCCACCATGACTGACGATTTTGCTGATTTGGCCAAAGAGTTTTCTGGTGTGTTTGATAGTTCATTGGATAATTATAAGGGAACCCCAATCACACTAAATTTGGACCCCAAGGTAGTCTCAATTCGATTGAAAGCTAGAAGAGTTCCATTCACCTTAAAAGCCAAGGTAGAGGCTGAATTGGATAGGTTAATCGGTCAAGGGATTCTGGAACCCATCGACCATTTACAGTGGGAGACTCCCATCGTCATCCCTGTGAGGACCAACAAGTCTATTAGAATCTGTGCCAATTACAAATCGACAATAAATAAAGCTTTACGAGCTAACCCATACCCGGTTCCGGTAGTGCAACATCTGTTGCACTCATTGGGGCATGGCTGAATTTTTGCCAAATTGGACATGGCACAGGCGTATCAACAATTGCCAGTACTCAAACTATCATGACTCACAAAGGAGCTTTTTGCTGCAAGAGACTTCAATTCAGGGCTTGTGTGACTCCTGGTCTGTTCCAGAGCCTTATGGAATGGCTGCTCCAAGGGCTTGATGGTGTGGTTCCGTATATTGATGATATTTTGATCGATGCCAAATGCATATCTGATTTTATCGTCAAATTACAGGCCATGCTGCTTCATTTTAGGGAAGGAAGTTTAAGGCTTAAGAGGAGAAAGTGTCATCTGGGGGTACCATCCGTGGAATTCCTGGGATTCTTAATAGATGGCCAGGGAATCCACCCCATACTGGCTAAGGTAAAGGCCATCCATAAAGTGCCCACCCCTACTTCTAAAGGTGAATTGCAGGCTTTTCTTGGTCTGCTGAACTTCTATGCGGTTTTCTTGCTGCATAAGGCCACTGTAGCGGAGCCCCTGCACAGACTTCTTGACAGTTCAGCTGCCTGGCATTGGGGAGCCAGGGAGGCACAGGCCTTCGACGCTCTTAAGAGTCTACTGACATCATCGGCAGTCCTTGTGCGGTATGATGAGCGGCTGCCCTTGACCCTCACCTATGGTGCCTCCCCATATGGTATAGGGGCTGTTCTGGCTCACTTATTGTGCTTGGGTCAGGAAACCGCGTGTTTCTCGCGCACCTTATCGACAACTGAAAGGAATTACAGTCAGGTCGATAAGGAAGCGCTGGCGACCATGGCAGGAATCAAAAGATTCCACGACTATCTGTATGGCCACCACTTCCTCCTGGTCACCGATCACAAGCCCCTTCTAGGAATTCTCGCAGGTGATTGCCAGACACCGCCTATACTATCCCCCCACATGTTTAGGTGGTCTGAATTCCTAGCTGTCTATTCCTACCATTTGGAACATTGGCCTGGGAAACATGTGGGGCATGCGGATGTGTTAAACTGCTGCCCGATATCCGTGCATGTTCAATACCCGGCACCAACTTCCCTTGTCCTAGCAGGGGAGGACCTGGATTTGCTGCTCACTGCCACAGATATTGCACCCCACATGCGCTGGGATAAGTTACTCTCCCGAGTCTTGGAATGGGTACTTAGAGGGTGGCTGGTGGGAGTGCTAACTGAGGATTTCGTGCCCTATAGCTGACAGAGAATGGAGTTATCTGCTCTCCTGGGGTGTTTGCTTTGGGGCAGGTGAGTTGTGATCTCTACAGGACTCCATTATCAGATACTGCAGCAGTTGCATGAGGGTCATCCCGGCATTTGCCACGTGAAACCCCTCGGCCAAAGCTGTGTATGGTGGCCAGGGTTGGATGAGGCCATCAAACAGTGGGTGGGACAGTGTGGATCTTGTCAATCTTCTAGGCCGGCCCCACCCACAGTGATACCTAGGGAATGGGAGAAACCATCGGCTCCTTGGTTGAGGTTACATCTCGATTTTGCAGGTCCTATGCAAGGACTTACATTATGGTAGTGGTGGATGCTTTTTCTAAATGGGTTGAAATTATACCCATGGCAACCACCACTGCTGAAGCCTCCATAAGGGTCCTGCAGCGATTATTCGCACGCCATGGTTTGCCAGATGTCGTAGTCTCGGACAACGGCTCTCAGTGGACAGTGGCCATTTTCCAAACATTCCTTGCCACTCTGGGTGTCCGCCAGGCCCTAACTGCTGAAACACCTAAGTGGATTCCAGGCACAATAACTGAAATAACAGGACCCTGTTCTTACTGGGTCCTTCTGAATGATGGTCATCCTTGGTGGTGACATATTGAACATCTGCGCCACTGTGAGACATCAGGGGATCCGGACAATGATGAGGACCAGCCCAACAAGGAAAGAACCTATGCCGCCTGCCAGCCAAGCCATCCTCCGATGCCTAACCCCCACTAGTTACTGCCCATCGAGCCCTCGCCGGCTGACCTACCTGTGGAACCACGTCAGCAGTCCAGGGAGGAGTCTCCGAGGCCACCCGATAACCAGCATTCTATTGCCGGGTAGGAGGGTACAGTTCTTCCTCCTCTGTCTCCGTCGGTGCTGGCGCAGGAACTGTGGCATTCAAGGATGATTAGGCACTGACCCGCCTATCTCTCTGACTATGCCTGTACGAACTTGGGGGAAAGAGGTGTCGTGTACTCGAGTTATGACTGGCCGGTGTCAATCAACCCAGGAGGTCGTTGCCATTGGTTCAGGTACATAGGTGGGAGAATGGCAAGGTTCTAATTGGTTGACGGTTTGACAGCTACCTTATAAATAGCTGTTGCTTGTTCTGTTGTGTTAATGTTCTGATTGGTTAAACATTGTTGAATGCAGAATTCCCTCAGTCATTTCTCACCACCACAGAGAACTTAATAGAATGTATCTTAGAATTTAAGAGGGACTTTTAATACCAGAGAAGACCAAAGGGGCCATTGAGGCCTTGTATTTTTGGTGTGTCCATAAGGCTGCCTGAGTCAAAATACATTAAAATAAGATTTATTTTAAATTGTCCATTTGTAAATGGACTGAAATGAATCTTGCAGGACAGATTTGTCACATTTTGAAATAAACATCTCAAGGGGAGGGAAATGGCCTGAGAACAGGAAGGCCAGAGCCTGAAATTATGCAGGGACAATCAAGGCCTAAATCTTAGGCCAAGCCACAAATTCTCTATATTTGGGGCTTTCTGGCTCAGGACAGGACATGATTCTGTATTATTCCTTGTATTTTTCTATTCACAGGACCAGTTTCTAAGGTGACAGTTGGAAAACCTCCCTGGAGAGCCAAGAGCACTGCTATTTCTCCAGTGACTTCCTTTGTAAACATCAGGCTATAGCAACATAGAAGGGATCTTGCATCCGAAAAGTATAAATGCCTCAGATCATGTTCTGTGGGAAGAAGTTTTGGGACAGGCAGGGTCTGTGCTCTTGAATGCACCTTTCTCTCCAGCTGAAGCTCAGTTTGTCTCTCTCTGAATCAGGAAATCCACTGGCTCTTCCATCTTGTGAGAGTGCTTTGAATTCTTCTATTTCTTCTTTAGAAATGGGAAGGGGATTGATTCTGATGCTGCTGGTGTCCCATCCAGTCTCTGGGAAGCTGGGAATGAAATGCCCTCTGAGTTTGGAGCACCAGGATGAAAACAATCCATGGAGCTTTTACAGCCCAGGAGACCATGTCATTCATATATTCACAACTGAAAGAATAACATCACCTATTTATTTGCCTTTCAACACAGCTCCTTCTAGTCACTCTCATTCGTAAGTCATTTGGAATTGCTTTCCTCACATTTGCAGTTCTAACACTCTCCTTCTTTTCTTCTTATTTTATTTACTTCTATACTGCAGAACCTGTCTAATCTCCTGAAAGGTTTTCATTTCCATGGCTTGCCCCTTTTTTCTGATTTGGGGGAAAAGACTCAAATCCAAAGAAGGGGTTGAAAAAAAAACTGAAGAAAGTCCAGATTATTTTCCTCTTCCAATTCAATCTTGAGTTCATCACTTGAATATTGAACTTTGTTTAAACTAATGATTGAAATACTTGTTTTGCCTCAGCCTAGTTCATTTTAATATTTGTATAAGTCGCCGTTGGTTTTGGATCAATAGACTCTTCCTAAAACTTAGTAGGTTTGTTAAAACAAGGAGCACTGATTTTTTTTAAAAAAAAATTCTTGTTGCGCTTGATGATGATGATAATAATAATGATATGAACATTTTTTTTTTACAGGAAAGTTTTTGCTGGTTTTTCAAGAATCTTAATATTTGTGTTAATCTTTCAATTGGTCAACAAGAATTCCCATCTCTTCCACAATCTCACACTGGGCTACAACCTCCATGACAGCTCTTTGAGCACTTTACACATTTCAGATGCCATCCTTGACATGTTCTCCACTGGAGAAGCCAATGTCCCCAACTACGGCTGTGGAAGGAAGGACAATCTTCTGGCTCTTCTTAATGGAGCTGGCAAGGAAATCTCCATCCAGTTGTCACCATTACTAGGCATCTATAAAGTCCCACAGGTTTGTGTGTAAAGCAGAATAGAGCTGGAAGGAACCTTGGAGGTCTTCTAGTTCTACTCCTTGCTCAAGCAGGAGAACCTTTACAATTTCAGACAAGTGGCTGTCCAGTCTCTTCTTAAAAACCTCCAGTGATGAAGCACCCATAACTTCTGACTGCAAGTTGTTCCATTGGTTAATTGTTCTCACTGTTAGGAAGTTTCTCCTTATTTCCAGCTAGCTTCTCTCCTTGATTAGTTTCCATCCATTGTTTCTTGTCCTGCTCTCTGGTCTTTAATCATCTTAGTTGCTCTTCTTTGCATTTTTTCCAAAGTCTCAACATCTTTTTGTAATGTAGTGACCAAAACTGTATGCAGTATTCCAGGTGAAGTCTTACTAAGGATTTGTAAAGCAATAGTAATACTTCACATGATTTTGATTCTTTGCCTCTAGAGATTAATGTCTTTCCTGCACTAATGAAGGATCCTGAAGTACACATTTATTTGAACACACTGATTTACATTGATAAAATGATATTGTTATCATTGTCATAAGATGGATTGTGTAGGTGTTAAGAAAACCTGAATTCTATTGCCACTATAGTTCTAAGAATATTTACAAAACAAAGTAAAAAGTTATGGGGTTATTTTGGAAAATCACATCATAGCCATAGATGTCTATTTGATGGTGAGCCAGTAGAGCAAGTAACACTTTTCCTTACCTGTGGTAGTTTTCTCAAAAACTATATATTGCTTCCCACATCATCAAAGGAACTCATTTAGTGAAAAGGCTCAAGTGAATTTGGTGCTTAAACACTAAAAAAACTAATCACAGCAATCCTTCTTTCTCCCCATTTATATAACTTTGGTATATAATGCCAAATTTACCCTCAAGCCCTTATATGGTGTTGAAGTTTGGGGCATTAAGTTTGGAGCATTATATCACTAGTAGAACCAACTCCTATCAAAAAATTTGAGGGGTATTGTTAGGATGGGTGAGGGTGGGGATAAAAGGACTTTAGCTGCTACCTTCAGAAGTGAGTTGGGATTTTTTTTTCAATTTATCCTTTGTCTAAAATCACTGTATTTATTAATGTATAATGAAAGCTATGGAATCTAATCGTTTCCTCAAATTCCCTCATTAGAACTAATAAAATTTCAATTAAAGACCTCTTGGATTGTACAACTGGCAGTTTCTGTTAAGAACTGTGTGCTCTTCTACAACAGAAGAAGCAAAAAAGATTGCAATAAAAAAAAATCTGGAATATAGAAGCAAAGAAAGAGGTAGCCATCCTCAATAGGCACATTGTAGTGGATGAGATGCTACAAATATACTTTCCAAATTGCCAAGTATTGAAATGTAGAAATGCCAAAAGATCCTAGGGCAGAATTTATTTGAGCAAGATTTCACCAGCAGGACACAAGAGTTAAAGATTGATGAATTAACCACATCCCTTGAAATCAACCTACTTTTATTTGTGGAGATCCAAAGATGAAAGCTGTAAGACATCTATTATTGTGAATGTCAATTCTCTTAGAAAGAGAGAGATCAGTTTCTTGGACAGCACATTAGATGAATGATCTGTTCAGATCTATACATGAAAATAAAATATTTTCTGCGCAGTCGGAATTCAAACATTATAATACTGTTTCTTATTAGAGTAAAATAATAACTGACCTCAGAATGTACGAATCTGATTATGGTAAATTGTAGGGGTGATACAGAAATGATTTACATTCTTAATCCTTCTTACTTACTTGTTTTCTTGCATTCTATTTTTATATGTGAACTTATTAATGTTCTGTATTCTACATTATGCATTTTGAAATGGCTTAAAGGCTAATTAACAATAAATTATTCTAAGATATTTATAAGAAGCAAGTTGGATTTATTAAAAGGTGACATTATGGACTTTATCTGACCCCCCCAATATAACATAGCTTTCTTTATTGCTGTTTCTAGACCAGTTGTAGTACTGCTTCAGAGGCTCTGAGTGATAAAAGGAAATTCCCCTTTTTCCACCATTTGCTCCCCAAACAAGGGATCTGGTATCTGCCAATTGTCCAACTGCTGCTCCACTTCAGATGGACCCTGATTGGCCTCTTTGCTTCAGACACGGAAATTGGAGAGAATTTCATGAGGATTTTTCCTCTTATGCTTGTCAGAAATGGAATTTGTGTGGTTATATCACAACAATTCTCAACAACTGGACATGCAGCCCCTTTCAGGGAGGCCCTCTCTAAGTGGAGACAAGTCAATGTCTTTGTTCACTTCATAGAAAGTGTTTCCTTTTTTGATAGAATCCTTCCTTTCCATTTAACATTTATGCGTCTGCCAGGACCCATTGAAGGGAAAGTGTACATCATGCCATTCCTGGGTTATATGAAAATTGCAAATCACAGACTTTTCAAATATGTTCACAGTATTTGGAGATTTTCTTATCAGGAAAAAAAAGGAAGGCGAAAAGATGATGTCTTAGAACCCCAATTCTTTGCGGAACCCCTGTTTCAAGATCAGTATTTCTATTGTTCTCTTTCAAAGAATGTCTTTTCTGTCAAAGGCCGAAAAAGATGCACCCAGAAAGCCCCACTGGAGACCCAAAGGAAATGGAACAGGAACTGGATCCCAAGCTCTGAATATATTTACAGTTTCATTAAAACTCTGGCTCACACCTTGAAAGATGCCTATTCCTCCAGAATGAAGAGGAGAAGCAAGGAGGTCAAAGAGAGTTTGGGGCCTCCAAGGTTGCAACCCTGGCAGGTATGGGGTCCTAACCAGGATCCATCAAACTTAGTTTTTAAAAAGCATTCAAAGGAGGTGGAGAGGGACCATTTGAACCTCTTTGTGGTAGAAAAGAGCAAGAGGTGTGATATTACTCATGGGATAATATTTCAAAAATGGACATCACGACAGATATTGCACATAGAAACAATAGGTAATAGTCATTTCTATAACAACCACCTACTTAATCAACAAAACTCAGAACATAATTTTCATCTCTTTTGATCAGAAAGTCTAGAAGTGGTTTTCAAGCTATTTACATTCCTTTCCTTAATCAATGTTGTTAACTTTGCCATCTCCACCAATTCTGTCAGATTCTCCATCCATTCTTTGATTGTGGGAGTTGATACCTCTTTCCATTTTTGAGCGCATAACATTTTCACTATATTCCTTTGCCTTGTCATAAGTCAGCCATGTATCATAAAAAGGACCTTCTTTACAATTGCTTTTCCAACAGACATTTGAAACAACTTTAAAAAAAGTTCCGAGGGTCGCATGGCACAGCTGATCGTTGGAACTTTTTTTTTTTTACTTTTTAAAGCATTTTTTAAAATACTAGTTCAGGTGAACTGTAGCATTTTTTACTACTGGTTTCGGTGAACCGGTCTGAACTGGTAGCATTCTACCCCTGGGATGGGGGAAGAGATACTGACTAGAAATGATCTGATAAGAGGAAGAGGAGGCCTCAGATGCATGACAGACAGAGAAAGTAACTCAGAAAGGATCCTGGCTATCTTTTTAGACTGACAGAAGAGTTGGTGGGGGATTTTATACTTTCAGACTTATGGTATTCTATATTATTCATTATAGTAAAGTAAAATGAGCTCTTCTGATCATGTCTATTTATCTAAGAGTAGCCTGAAAAAATCCACACTTACTAGTATTCACTGATTTCAAGGAGTTTATGAATAATCTCTATTGGTTTGTTTTTTCCAATGTTTTTTGACTGTTGCAGGAAGTTCTATATGATTGACAATTTTTGTCAGTTATTTTTCATTTTCATTAATATATGATTGACAAATTTCCCTGAAGCTTTGTTTTTAAATTTGGAAAATAGTGGTAACTCATGTTCTCCCATCTAAGAATGCTTGCAAATTAGACAACTGTAGAAGAAAGATTCAAATGTGAAAAGACTTATTTTCTTTTAAAATTTCTGCATCTTTCTATTTTAGTTTCATCCCTTTCTGTCAAAAGACAAGTTTTGTAATTTTTCTCCAGAGACCCTGTACTTGGACCAAAATGGAGATGTAACAGCAGATCTGAATATCATCAGCTTGGTGGTTTTCCCTAAAAAGGATCGCATTGAAAAGCACCTGGGGAGTTTTGAAAGAGAAAGCCTTACTGTCAATCAAGATACCCTTTTATGGCTAAAGTTGCTCAACAAGGTGGGTGAAATATTGGTGTCTTTTCTGTTTTCTGAGGCCTTAGGAACCATTTCAAGTGGGTTAAACTGTTGTAGAGGACCTTCACAGAGAATGGAATATTGAAGGAAGTATCCTTCAGATGCTATAGTATAGAACAATGTTTTAAGCAGATTCAGCCATGACAAACATGGGGTGTTCTGAGGTGACAATTGTTCAGGACATAGATGATGGTTCTTTTGGGTCCTCCCTGTATTTTATTATCTCCAAAAACCTGGTGGGAGAAGCCATCAAGTGCTGGGGATTGGAGTGCTGATAGCTTCAGAATCACTTCTTCCTTGTCCTCAAATAGAAGGGAAGAAGGCAATTACGTTGATTGGTTCCTGAGTTCAGGTTTGGACAGGATCCAGTGAAGTTTATTCAAGACTGGCTGGAGGTCCTGTGGATCCCAGTGGGAAATAAGCTTTGCAATTAAAATTCAACTCCTCCAAATTTATATGCCGCTTGTCTCCCCATCCAGAATGACTCTGGGCAGCTTACAATACATTATACATATTGTATAATGTCCTGACAGAGAAAATTGAAGTACTAAAACATTTCTATGATCGTAAGAAAAGCCCTTCCTGATATCAAATGTAATGAGGGACAATTTGAAAGAAACACTACTTATATTTGGCCTTCATCTGAAAACCCTTGGAATACAATTCTTTATCTTAAGTTAGATACCTTCAGTCTGTCTAAGAAAAACAGATTCTCCAAATTTAATTAATATTACATCTGGTTCTTTTTCCCAATGCTACTTGATGCCACCTAATTGTAATTCTTCAGCAGAAAGGTCCTTGTCTTGGATAACTAGATGGGCTTTGGAAATACCCCTTTTTGACACAGGGATTGTATTCATGGTCCATGTTGCAAAAGATCCCTTTTTGAAGGACATATTCTCACAACCTCACCTCTATCTCACCTCACTACAATTCTAAAAACTAGAGTTGATTTTATTCTTAATCCACCAGCACGGCAGCATAGGAATTGAACAGATAAATTATACAAACAAATGAAGAACACCTGATTTCAAGTTGACAGCCCTAACATGAAAGGAATTTGTCCTCCCTATATTAACTGGATCATTCTTTGTACTAATTTCAAAGAGAAAATTTAATAGGGATACATCATCGTGCTTTACAATCATGGGTATATGAAGAATGGAGGGCAATGAGGAGGAACCAACTGGTTGCCCCTTAAAGATTAAATCATTTTTCAATTCCATCCCTCCAGATTTTATTAAGTAGAAAAGTCTTTTTTGCAATGTGATATGCCAGAAGCAAATGGCAGAAACTAAATGAAGAATCTGAAAGTAGATATATCCATGGTCGTCATTTGGAACTACTCAGAAATTTTGTATTTACCTAAGTGAAGCCCTGAGGCTACTTGACCATATCTACCCACATTTTCCATGGATGGTGGGTTCTAACACAATTTTGCATTCCAATGTTTTTTCTGCTCAGTCCCTGCCTGAGTCCAAATGTGTGAAAAGTTGTCATCCTGGATTTGTCAAGAGGGCTCGAGAAGGAGAGCCAGTTTGCTGCTATGACTGCATTCCTTGTCCAGAGGGGACCTTCTCCACTCAGGAAGGTGGGTCACACTGAAGAAAACAGGAGACTTTGTGGAAGTGGATCAATCCAGAGCATTTTGTTGAAAGTACATGGTGAAGGATGCTTTTGAAGCTTAACTGTTTTCCTGTTTATTTTCAAGATGAATAAATTCTTATCTAAAGGGAAGACTAATCAAAACATCTTGAAGGAGCAGTTAGAAAGAGATAGGAAGGTAAGGCAGATTGTGCAAGCCTTACCATCGGCAGGGACAATAATACTTCCACTTTGTAATCTGTTTTTCTAGCAAAACCTCAGTTCTTTAAAATTTCAGGAATTGTTTTAGGTCTGTTGTTTTTTCTTATCTGAAGCAGACTTACATTATGACATCCTCCAAAAATGATGCATACAAAGTTGTATATTATAATATATTATATATTATTGTTATTGCTTTTTAAATTTCTCAGATACCAAAAAATGCACCAAGTGTCCAGATGATAAATATCCAAATGAGAAGAGAGTCCAATGTATCCCCAAAGTTGTAAACTTCCTGTCTTATGAAGAATATCTGGGCATCATCCTGGTTTCTTTTGCCCTACTTTTGTTCCTAACCACAGGCCTTGTTTTAATTATCTTTATTAAATATGGCGAAACTCCCCTTGTCAAAGCCAACAACCGGGACCTCTCCTACATCCTCCTGGCTTCCCTCCTGTTTTGCTTCTTGTCTCTTTTTCTCTTCATTGGTCAACCAAGGAAAGCCACCTGCCTTCTACGACAGACAGTTTTCAGCATCATCTTCTCAGTTGCCATTTCTTCTCTCTTGGCCAAAACCATCATGGTGGTGCTGGCTTTCCTGGCCACAAAACCAGGAAACCAAATGAAGAGATGGTTGGGGAAGAGCTTGGCCAACTCCATCATCCTTTCTTCTTCTGCTGTCCAAGTTATCATCTGCTCCATCTGGCTGGGAGCTTCTCCCCCATTCCCTGACTCTGACCTCCACTCCCAGCCTGGAGAGATCATTCTGCAATGCAACGAAGGGGCCGTTGTCATGTTCTACGTCACCCTCAGCTACATGGGCTTCCTGGCTGCCATCTGCTTCATGGTGGCTTTCCTGGCCAGGAATCTGCCTGGGGCCTTCAACGAAGCCAAGCTGATCACCTTCAGCATGCTGGTCTTCTGCAGTGTCTGGGTGACTTTTGTGCCCACCTACCTGAGCACCAAAGGGAAATACATGGTGGCTGTGCAGGTCTTCTCCATCCTGGCCTCCAGTGCTGGTCTGCTGGGCTGCATCTTCATCCCCAAGTGCTACATTATCCTTCTGAGGCGAGACCTGAACACAAAGGAACAGCTTACAGCCAGAAGAAATGTGGAGATATGAGACAGAGGAATTTCAAATCTCAACATGTTCCAAGAAGCAAAACCTCAAAAATGATCCAAGCTGTTCTCTATTCTCTATTCATGATTGGGCCAATGATTTTTCTTGAAATAATTAAAGAGATGCTGAAAGATTGTGAGGGAAACCAATTCGTTGAAGGAATTCAAATGTGTGTTAACAAGATAAAAATATAGAAGGAATGTATGGGGCAACACTTGTGACCCTTATTTCTCAATATATTTTATAAAAATTGTGATGGAAATGAAACTGGTTTTTTTTTAAATTTATTCAACAACATATTCTTGGAAAGAACTTAGGCTTGCTAATGATGAATATTCATGCTTACCTTATCTATTAAATATGCATATGTATGATTATCATTTTGTTCCTTCTTTCATGAAATATATAAATACGAGTGCTTTCTTTTGTCTGTGGGATTTCATCCTCTATTTGGAATTTGGAATTTGCTTTATTTATATGCCGCCCTTTTCCCTGGGGGGACTCAGGGCGGCTCACAATTCAAAGCGGGGGGGGGGGGAACAAACAAATTACAGAACACAACGACCATACACTACTAAAAACACAACAATCATACCATTTGGAGTGGGGATGGGAGTCTTTAGCCCCAAGCCTGTCGGAACAGCCAGATTTTAAGGGCTCTGCGGAAGGCCTGGAGGGTGGTGAGGGTACGAATCTCCACGGGGAGTTCGTTCCACAGGGTCGGAGCAGCCACAGAGAAGGCCCTCCTCCGGGTAGTCGCCAGTCGGCACTGGGCGGCTGATGGAATTCGGAGGAGGCCTAGTCTGTGGGATCTTATTGGTCTAGTGGAGGTAATTGGCAGCAGGCGGTCTCTCAAGTATCCAGATCCAATACCATGAAGGGCTTTGTAGGTGACAACTAGCACCTTGAAGCGAATCCGGAGACCAACAGGCAGCCAGTGCAGCTCGTGGAGGATAGGTGTTACATGGGTGAAACGAGGCGCACCCACGATCGCTCGCCCAGCTGCATTCTGGACAAGCTGAAGTCGCCGAATACTCTTCAAGGGCAGCCCCATGTAGAGCACGTTGCAGTACTCCAGCCTAGAGGTCACAAGGGCACGAGTGACTGTTGTGAGAGCCTCCCGGTTCAGGTAGGGGCGCAACTGGTGAACCAGGCGAACCTGGGCAAATGCCCACCTGGTCACAGCTGACAAATGGTGTTCAAAAGTCAGCTGTGGGTCCAGGAGGACTCCCAAGTTGCGGTCCCTATCTGAGGGGCGTAGGATTTGACCCCCCAGCTTGAGAGATGGAACACTTGGCCAATTAGTGGGAGGGAAGCACAGCAGCCACTCAGTCTTATCTGGATTGAGAACAAGCTTGTTAACCCCCATCCAGTCCTTAACAGCCTCCAGGCCCTGGCTCATCACGTCCATCACTTCATTGAGTTGGCACGGGGCGGACAGACACAACTGTGTATCGTCCGCATACTGGTGGTATTTTATCCCGTGCCGTCGAATGATCTCACCCAGCGGTTTCATGTAGATATTAAAGAGGAGGGGGGAGAGGACCGAACCCTGTGGCACCCCATACGTTAGGGGCCTAGGGGTCGATCTCTGCCCTCCAACTAACACCGACTGCAACCTGTCCGAGAGGTAAGAGGAGAACCACCGTAAGACAGTGCCTCCCACTCCCACCTCCTGCAGTCGTCGCAGAAGGATACCATGGTCGATGGTATCGAAAGCCGCAGAGAGGTCAAGGAGTACTAGGATGGAGGCATGACCTCCATCCCTGGCTCTCCAGAGATCATCGGTCAATGCGACCAAAGCGGTTTTCGTGCTATAGCCAGGCCTGAAGCCAGACTGGAAGGGATCGAGATAACTGGTTTCCTCCAAGGACCGCTGGAGCTGAAAGGCCACCACCTTCTCAACAACCTTCCCCACAAAGGGGAGGTTGGAGACTGGGCGATAGTTGTTTAGGACAGCTGGATCCAAAGATGGTTTCTTCAGGAGGGGTCTCACCACCGCCACCTTTAATGTGGGGGGAAAGACCCCCTCCCGAAGGGAGGCGGTAATAACCACCTGGATCCAGCCCCGTGTCAACTCCCTGCTGTTAACAACCAGCCAGGAGGGGCACGGGTCCAGTACACATGTGGAGGCACTTACAGCTCTCATGGCCTTGTCCACATCCTCAGGGGTAACAGCTTGAAAATCAATCCAGTGATGTTCTACCAGATTATCCCTTGGTGCCTCAGCTGGTACTGCGGGATTGGAGTCCAGGTCCGTCCGAAACCGAGCAACTTTATCCACGAGGAATTGGACGTAATCCTCAGCTCTGCCCTGCAAAGGATCACTCGTATCCCTCTTGTTTAGGAGGGAACGGGTTATCCTGAACAAGGCGACTGGGCGCGACTCAGCGGAAGCAATCAGAGAGGCAATATATGTTCTTTTTGACGTCCTAATTGCCCGGATGTAAGCTCTGATGCTAGATGTTAAAAGTGCTCGGACCGACTCGGATTTTCTGGATCTCCATCGGTGCTCTAGGCATCTATTTCGGCGCATCATCTCCCGGAGTTTCTCAGTAAACCAAGGAGCCCTCCTGGATCCACTGCCTCGGAGCGGCCGTAAAGGCGAAATCCGGTCAACAGCCCCCGTTGCTGCTGAGTTCCAAGCAGCAACCAGAGTCTCCGCTGGACTGCGGGCGAGAATATCAGGAATAACCCCAAGCTCCGTCTGAAAACCCGACGGGTTCATGAGTCGCCTGGGGCGGAACCACCTGGTCGGTTCCTCCTCCCTACAGTGGGGGTTTGGTCTCCAAAAGTCAAGCCTCAGTAGGTAGTGGTCTGACCATGACAGGGGTATGATCTCACTACCCCTCAGACCAAGATCACAAGTCCACTGCTCCGAGAGAAATACGAGGTCGAGCATGTGACCCGCCGAGTGGGTTGGGCCCCGAATTACTTGGGTCAAGCCCATGGCTGTCATGGAAGCCATGAACTCCAGCGCTCCATCAGAGTGTTCACCGAGCGAAGGCAAATTGAAATCCCCCAGAACCACGAGCCTGGGGAACTCAATTGCCAGCTCGGCTACCAACTCGAGGAGCGAGGGGAGGGCTGCTGCAACGCTGTTGGGAGGCAGGTACGTTAACAGCAAGCCCACTTGACCCTTGAGGTCCAACTTCACCAGCAGGGACTCACACCCGACAAGCTCCGGAGCAGGGATCCTACGAGGTACTAGAGACTCTCGGATAACAATGGCCACACCCCCACCCCTTCACTGAGCTCTCGGCTGATGGAGCACCTGAAAACCTTCTGAGCACATCTCTATGAGGGGGACTCCTCCCTCCGGGCCCAGCCAGGTTTCAGTAATACATGCCAGGTCTGCCCTCTCATCTAAAATTAAATCCCGGACGAGAGGAGCCTTATGAACTACAGACCTGGCATTTAGTGACAACAGCCTGAGACCAGGGTCCTGATTATTCGCGCCATCTGGCCTTGGAGTGGGACTCATAGGGCCGGAAGGAGGGATCTCTGTAACATAGCGAGCCCTCCTTCCCCGGTAATGGCCAGTCCTAAAGTCCCCGCCATATCTGCCCCTCCCTGTTACGACCGTAATGCTCCGGCCCACTCCCGTGTCCGTAATTCCCCCAGCCACCCCAATGACCTCCGCGTTCCTCGGCAGGTCCTCCGAATCAAACACACTCATTCGTTCACCCAAGCAGTCCCCACGTAATAATTAAAAACACAAAATACAACAATAATAGGTCAATAAAAGTGGGATCATTCACTCAATCACATGCATATCCCATGCATATCCCATACGAAAGGAAGGAAGAAAGAGAGAGAAAGAAAAGAGGGGGAAAAGGAAGATTGCGCAGCTGTTAAAAAAGGTGCAAGTTCAAGTAGTGCAAATGGCTCTTAACGTTCAAGATAGTTAAAGTGGCTGAAACCCAGCAATGGTCCAAAGGAGGCGTACAAGGGAATATCTCGTATCCCCCTCTCCTGTAAGTCTGGGAAGGTCCAAAAAGTCTGGGGCAGTTGAGGGGAGCAGAGGGCCTTCTTACACACTGTGAGCACCCCCACTCGTCCAGGGTCCAAAGCACTGCAATGAATGGGATTAAACAAGTGCTGTCCGAAACAATATTCCAGAGACAGTCACGAATAATGATAGTCAAAGCGACTGAGACTGAAGCAGCAAGTTCAGAGGCCCTGGAATTACAGTTAAAGGAGACTGAATGTTCTGAAGCCCAGCTGGAAAGGAGCCAGATAGCAAGCAGAGGGGGTAGAAATAGGCTCCACAGCAGCGATGATGGGTTGGAGGAGAAGGAGAAGGAGAAACTCACCCAGGGAAGAGGTCCAGTCAAGCAAAAAACGGAAGAAAAAGGAAAAGGTGGCAGCATTGATGTAAAGGCTGAATCAAACAGCGGGGGGAGGGGCATCCGGCAGGGCCATGGCGGTGGCAAATACAGCCAGCCACCAGATTCGCCCGTCCTCGGTGGGTGCCCAGGTCATTCTCCTCCCCTTCAGGGCGATGGCTGTGCAAAAGGGTCTCCAAGGGCTCAACAGGCCGGGCATGCGAAGTCAGAAGATGTCGCAAGCCCCGAGGGCTGGTAGAAAACACCGCCATCATCCATATACCGCCGCCGCCATCGCCATCAAGCGGCAGAGTTCGCTGTGAAGCCGCTGACGGTTGCGCGATCTGGAATCGACCAAGAGTGAAGAACTCCCCAGCAAACTGGCCTCTTCGGGTCCCCCAGATCTCAATCATCCCCGGGGACCCATCCAGAGGGTTATGCCGCCTGCTTGTAAGGTTTCCCAGCATTTTCTCCGTCAGCTTGAAACGGAGCAAGAAACGGAGCAGCCATTCCGAGCTCGCACATGCGCAGAGGGGGAAAATTCCTCCTCTGAACAATGAATAAATAATAACTGCAGTGAACCTTGATTATTGCTTTTTTGGCTCCTGCATTTGATTCCAGAAAAAACTGGTGTCAGGAGTGGGATTCCCAATCTTCAATCAGCAACCAGGGGCAACAGTGGGGAACCCCTTAGGATGAGTGTTGTGAGACTATCCCATGTGCTTTCCTGATGCAACATAAAGGCATCATTTAGGAATGTATGGGAGGCCACAGTCTGTGTCTATGAGTCTAATCTTAATCTGGGGGGCGTTGTTGGCTGTTTGTGGTCCCTTCCATCCCAATTCTCAGCCACGCTGGCCCTGCCGTGAGCTCATCTGAGCAATGGTCAGGGGTGTCAAAGAAGCCAGGGGGAATTTGGCTTCTTAGACTGGAGGAACTGGAGGGGCTCAGTGTGACCTTTCTGTGTGGAAGAACGGAGTCTCACCCAGAGGCTCCTACAGAGATTTCCTACAACAGGTAATCCTCCACTTATACCACAGTTGACTCCAAAATTTATGTTGCTATCAGAGACAGTTAAGATAATTTTGCCCCATTTTATGCCCTTTCTTGCCACAGTTGTTAAGTGAATCACTATAGTTGTGAAGTCAGTAATCTGGTTGTTAAGTGAATCTAGCCTCCCCATTGACTTTGCTTATCAGAAATATCACAAAAGGGGCTCACATGACCCCACCCCGGACACTGCGACCATCATAAATAGGAACTCGTTGCCCAGCATCCAGATTTTGACCATGGGGATTTTTCAGTGACTTTGTTTCAACTTCGAACAGTTACTAAATGAACTGTTGTAAGTCAAGGACTACCTGCACTGTCTCTGTCTCTTGCCTGCCTTCATTGGAGGCCCCAAAGAGGAAGAGGAAGAAGAAATGGAAAAGAGGAGACACAAGGCAAGGCTTCCCCAGGAGACCCCCAGGGGCTGCTGACCCTCCTCTTTTATTCAGTTTCCTTTTCGCAATGCTTCCATCAGAGGTGGGTTCCTTCCGGTTTGGACCAGTTCAGCCAAGTAGGTAGTAACCTGGCCTGTCATGCCCCTGAACTGATTCTCTTGGCAGTGCCATAGGCGCCTCCATCTTGTTTTTTCTTCTGCGCATGCACAGAAACATTTTTTTAGTACTGCTCATGCACATGTAGTGCACATCAAGTGCCACACACAGCACATCCCTGAGTAAACTGGCAGTAGCAGCAGACGGAACCTACCCCTGGCTTCTACCCTCACCTCAAATTCTGTCTATTCCATTTGCACCAAGAATTCACGGAGTGTCTGTGCATGTGCAGAGTGCAAAACTGCAAGTTTCAGTCAGCAGGAACCATGAATCCTTGAACAGGATGAGAGGTTTACCAAGAGAATTGAGAGCAGCCCTGGGATCCAGATGCCTCAGAGGAGAGAGAGAAAAGCCAGAAAAAGAGGCCATCACCCAAAAAGTATCAGCCATGCTGGTCACACACAAACCCAACAACACACTCAGCCCAGAAGGAGCAACACACCTTGAAAGGCCGGAACCAAGATCAGGACATTATTATTTCACCATTAGCCAAAGGCCTCTCAACAGTGGTGATGAACCGCTCGGATCCTGAACCTAAGACCTTCGCCCTCTTCAAGGATCTGCATGCAGATTAGCAAAAGCACCAAAGATGGGAACGGCAGTCTCACAACTACACGCTTCTCTCACACAACTCAAACAAAAGAAATGAATAACGGAAAAGGAGTGTTGGACCATGAGAGCCGCAGTGAGATTTTATGGACTCCCCAAGATATACAAAATAGGAACATTGTGGGAGACCCCTCCCTACAACTGGGCTCAATGACTGACACACACTTAAGCTTCTAACCCTCCCTCTCCTTGAACAGCACAGTCACATCATCCACACCAGTTGTGAGAAAACTACCAGGCTTCAATGTGGCTCCTGGTGAGATCATGGCCTCCCTTGACGTAGTCTCCCTATTTCCATCCCTCTCTCCCCATCCACCATGCAAAGGAATAGATAGAAAACTAGAAGAGGACAACACAGATCAGAACAACACAAATCAGGAAGCTGCTCCAGTGTTGCCAACATCTCTTCTTCACTTTCAAAAAGAAAATGTAGGAGCAAATAAAAGGGGCACCCTTGGGATCCCCAATATCAGGAGTCATTGCAGAAACTCCTGCCTGAATGAGAACACTGTGTATTTCAAAACCACACCTACATTTTAGTGCCGCTTCACGGTTGACCTGTGTATCATCATCAAAAGAAATGCACTGAAAGGCTTCCATACCCCACTGAACTCCATCTTCCCACACAGACAATTCACAATGGAGGAAGAAACAGCCAGACAATTGCCACTTTTAGATGTCCTTCTCCACTGGCAGGAAGATGGAAGTCTAGAAACCATGGTTTATTCCAAGGCCTCCGACACTCTAGGCATTCTTAGTTTCAACAGGACCCACCCACTGCCACACAAAAAGATTTGTGTCAGAACATTATATGGCAGGGCGAGAACCCACTGTAGGACCCAGTAAGCTAAACAACTGGAGATCAGGTTCCTACGTGAACAATTCAGGCATAATGGGTATCCATAGATAGATACAAGATGTCTGCACAACAAACAAAGGAGAGAAATGAAGACGGTACAAGACCAACTATATGGTGCATCCTGTCATACATCAAAAACATTTTGGAAGCAACAGAACACAGCTTCCAAGCTCTGCAAGTGGGTATCATATACAATCCAGAGGCTACCATATGAGGATAAATCACATATTGCAGAGTTTGCTTGGAGGTGGGGGATATTTCTAATTAATCTACCGGATCCCTTGCATGGATTGTCCCTGTGATCACGTATGACAGACAGGGAGGAAGTTAACCCCCAGACTGCAAGAAGACAAGCAAGAGGTCAGTTGAGGAGACCTGAACTAATTGGTAGCCTCACATTGCAATGAACAAGCTCATACATTCAATTTTGCAGCTACTAAGATTGTTGGTGAATCTACAAAAACAGCCAGGGAAATGATTGAAGCCTGGGAAATGGGGCCCTTGTCAGTCAACAGGAGTGCTGATTTACCACCAGTTTACCAGGTACTTAGGAGCTGAGAGGAACCAAAAGCCAAACGACTTAGTAGTTGGCCATCAATACCACCAATCAACAAATAAAAAGCCACACACAACTAGGCACCACATAAATGCTATCTACAGAAGAGCTCAGAGCACACATTCTGGCAGAAAGAAATTTCCTCAGGATGGGTTCCAGAACGAGTCCGAAAGCTCAGAAGACTCAACCTCTGGTCCCTGTGGCCGACTCAGATCGGATCCTGCAATCTGAACTCTTTCAGAGGAAAAATATGACAATTAAAAATGTAGAATAATGTGCTGTATAAGTATTCAGGTATAGCTCGTCCATGAAAATTTATTGATTTATCACTTTTACTGTTTCTCATATACCCAATAAATGGCCGACAGATTGTTTCCTGTAAGGAGAAACTGCTGATTGTTACAGCAGAAATAGAAAAAACTGAATTGTTATACACACAGAGAGACACACACAAAACACACAGTTATGTTTATGTTTTTTAATTTAAGAAAAAGTTTCATTTTTTAAGTAAAAAAAAAGTAAGAAGGCCAACTTCTCTCTGTTCTTCATAATTTACAGGAAGACCATGGAAATTTCAAGGCTGTTGTCAGAAAAAGAGGAATCCCAGTTGCAGAACAAGGAGCTTGTGGTGAACAAGATCCAACTAATTGCAGAAATGGAGGAGCTGTACAAAGATTTGGAAGACAAACTGAGCAAGTAAGCAATTTAAAATGAAGATTAACAACAGCAGAGATCCAAGCCCATCCTCCCTTGCCCAGAATGTATTCTCCTCTACCATTGGCCCTTTGATTTATGACCATTCATTTAGCAATGGTTGAAAGTTATGACAAGGCTGAGAAACACAACTTAGAAGCAGATCATTACAGCATCATTATAGTCACGGGATTGCAATCCAGGCACTTGGCAACTGGCTCGCATTGAAAATAGTTGCAGGGTCCCAGGGTTACGTGGTGACCATTTGCAATCTTCTCAGGGGCTTCCAACAGGCCTTGAGAAGGGAAGCCAATGGGGAAGGCCAATGGGGAAGGTTGCAAGTCATGGTCAGGTGAGGTCTCACTGGACGACAATTTCTCTGTCCCAATTGTGGTTGAAAGTCAAGGACTTCCTGTACTGTGTTTTTCTAAAAGGAAAAATCAATTTGTGGGACTCCCCAGAATATCATTAATTCCTACTAAAATTGCTGTGGTTGGTTGATGTCTTTGACAGGCAGTGAGACCCCCGGGTTGAAACCCCTCCTCAAAACCCACCCTGGGAATGTCTCCCTGGTTCCCCAGAGAAGCTGGAGGGAGATTTTGGTGAAGCAGGAGGGAGTTTCAAGGATGCCCTGTTCCTGCCTGAACCGGATCAGAATGAGCACATGACTTGCATATGACCTCAATTAAAACTGTCATAAATTGAGTCTGCTTCAATCTGATGACTGCAACAACTGATAGCAGAAATTCCAGTCCCCTCTGTGGTCGTAAGTCAAGGACTGTCTGTGAATAGAATTGAGAAGGGGGGATTGGCCTGAATTTTGAACCAGGCAATAAGTCTGCCATGGGCTTTTTGGACCTTTGGTTGCCCAACGCAGGTCACCTGGGGAAGGTCTTCTCCATCTGGGCCTCCAGGGCAGGACTGCTGGGCTGCATCTTCCTCCCCAAATGTTGCATGATTTTACTAAGACTGGACCTGAGGACAATGGAATATCTAATAGTAAAATTTAAATAGAAAACCTTAAGCCCCTGGATTTTTATTCAGGAATGTAATTTCATGTAATGGATTTCAAGGAACCGAAAATGCCCTTGATATTCCATAGTTTGGGGTGTATATATACAAAGCTATCTGCAGAGGGAAGATTTTATGACTCTAGTTTGAATCAGAATAGAGTTGAAAGGAACCCTGGAGGTCTTCTAATCCAACCCCCTGCTCAAGAGGAGACCACATACCATTCCAGATAGGTGGCTGGCCAGTCTTTTCTTTAAATACCCCAGTGAATTAAAAACTACAATTTTAGAAAAAGATAAAACACAGAAATTTTTTCCTTTTCTACTTCATCTGACAGTGTACTGAGGAGTCCTAACCAGCGCTTTCCTGATCTCCTAAGAGCAGTGGGGAAAGTGAGGCACAGAGATGGTGAAATCAGAAATCCTCCTCCATAATTGCCCTGGAGACCCTCTGAGGTCCTTCCTGCCCCCTTTTCTCTGGGATCCCTTCCTGGGGATCATGAGGAGCCTCCGATCCTTCCTAGCCACCATGGGATCGAGTGGAAAAGGATCCCCAAAGGAAAGAGATCCCTGCATTGGCCATGATCAGGACTCAGAGGGGACAGGAGACCCACATTCTGCACAGGGAAGACGGATGGTCGGAGAGAGGAGGGAAGGGATCCATTTGTGCCAAAGCGGAGGCTCCTCCCCTCAATGGAGACCTCAGACACAACCCCCCCCTCCCAATTTTCTGGGCTGCTCCCTCATCCCCCATCAGGAAAGTCAAGAATGACCCCTGAGAATTTCTGGAGTTGGTACATTCCAACGACTGTTTGCCTGGCCAGAATCCCCCTGTGCAGGTGGATCAGACCGAAGAAGCAGCAAAACCTCCCAACTAATAAAAAATATAACATGTTGCCATGGCAACGTCTCCAGGCATCCATCTTGACGTTATCAAAGAATGGAATAGAATGGAATTAGAATAGAATAGGAATAGAGAAATGAAGGAATAGAATAGACTTTATTGTCACTTTAAATGTAGACTAATGGGCATACATTAAAATGAAATTTCATTGCATACAGCTCTCAAAGGGTCAACACCTTCAAGGGTGTTAAGTGAATCACCACTGTCATTGAGCAAATCACACAGTTATTAAGCAAATCAGGCTATGGTTTAACAACTCTGGCTTCCCCAATGCCTGAAATTGACAAAAAAGGTCAGAAATTGTGATCAGGTGACCACAGGGATGTTGCAGCGGTCGTAAGTGTGAGTACAGGTTGTCAGACACTTTATCTGAGGCTGTTGTAACTTTGAAGCATTATTAAACATGCGGCCATAAGTCGAGGACTGCCTGTAATGGACCTGGGTGGGGAAAATAAAAGCTTTTAAGTCTCCTGCATTTATCAGAGTTCTGGGAACTCTGATAAATTTTCTCACTTTATATGTGATTCACAGCAGCATCAAAACGATAAAGATATATATGCAATCAAATCAAAGGTTAATAAATTTTCAAACCAGGGTGCCAATCTAAGGAAACTTTCAAGGCCTCTGATTTAGTTTTAATCGTTATACTTTAGATGTTATTTGATTTGAGTTTCTGCAGCAAATTAGACAAAACTTGTGGAAATAAATAAAATGCTTTGGGCTATTGCATTTGTTGCTTAAACTTAAAAAAAACACCCATATCTATCCAGCTTTCTTCTTCTCATTCGTTAAAGTATCTAATGCTAAAGTTACCCTCAATGTCCTCCACAACTGGAGGTGCAGCCCCCCTCAGGGAGACCCTCTCTGGGTGGAGAGGAGTGGATGCCTTTTCTCCTTCATGGAAGGAATTCCCACCTGGGACAGAATTCCCTCCTTCGCATTTAAAGGGCTCCCTGATCCTTCTGAGGCCAGGCCTGGATATGAAGCAGCAGCAGCCTCCAGCCAGAAGAAATGTAGAAATGGGGGACAGAGGAATTTCAACTCTTAACATCTTCCAATCTGAGTTATGTGGGCCGCAGAGGGTGTTGGGTCTATTGGGGTGAATGGGGAGGTTTGCAGGGGCCACAGAATTCCCCCCTCCCCCAGGAATAACCCACCCTCCCCCAATGGCCTTCTTTCCACCTTCCTTCCTTCCTTCTCCCCATCAGTTGGGCTCTTTTGATGAAAGAGGTTTTTCACCTCTGGACCAAAAAGACTTTGGAATCCAATATTTCCACACATTCTGTATTAGACAGCATCTCTCCTTCTCAGCTGCCCCGTCTACCTCCAACGTCCCACCTCACAAGATAAATATCAAGGGAAATTAAGGAAAGCGTGTCATTTTAATGAAAGGAGTCGGTGAGAGGATCCAGGATAGAGAAGAGAGGGAGGGGAGATGGAGGGCTGAGAGGGAGCTGAGTGATCCACTTGATCCCATTAACCTTGGAGAGAGATAGTCAAACGTCATCTCTAGTGTTTACAACAAATTACTTCAGTCTTCCTGGTTCCCCCTTTCCTCTTACCAACACTCCCCTCTCTCTTCCCCCCTTCCCAAGTCATTCAGCACTTTGAGAACATTCTGTGTGCTCAGTTCTCCTGGGAAACTTGGGGGGGGGGGCTTCCCTACGTCTTTCACACACCCCATTTTCTTTTTTTATTCCACAGACTTTGCCTGAGACCTCCCAGGGTCTGGCTTGCAGCCCCTTCCTACCGAAAGGTCCACAGCTGCCAAAGGGGCACCCCTGGCATCTCTCCACAGCTGGATCAAAGATTGTGACATCATAGCCCGTGTCACAGTACGTCTCCTGGGCTGCCCTGGGCCATCCAAGGGGGCTCATCCTGAGTGCTGAAGGCACCCACTGAAAGAGCCTCCCCCTATGACGATGGCAGGAAATTTCTTCAGACGAATGAAAAGCAGGTCCGCAAATAGAGGTAGGATAAAATTAAAAAGAAGAGACATTACAATCCTTGACTTGTAGAATAGTAGAATAGTCATTAGTCAACCCTGGGCAATAAAACAGTTGAGAAGAGGATTAATAAGGCATCTTCAAATGCTACATTGCAAAATCCAGACAAGAGACACAATTGTATGAAATTTGGGTGGATTTTATAGTTTATTTCAATAGCAATAGACCACAATATGGTAGTATTTTAAATATATGGTAAATATGTGTGCAATCCCCCCCCCCTTTTTTTTTTTACTTTTTACTACATCTTGACTGCCTAGCCATTGTGGGTGTATGTTATTTATATGCTTACATACCAGAATGGTTTATATTATTTAAGCATTGTTCAATTCTTTTTTAAATGGATGTTTCATTTCATAATTAGTCCAGTCTCCATGTTGGAACTGATTGAACCTCGGTGCATCTTAATATTGCAAATGAACTTGCCACGAATAAGCGTTTCTCCCCCTCAAATTCTGTTCTGGGAGAAAACGGCTATAATGGAAAACAAGAATTATTTCAGGTGTAAGTAACTTTATCGAGAGGACGAACATGTCAGCAAACAGTAGCAGGCTGTTCAATCTCAGGCTCTAAAAAGTGGGGTTGAAAAGGGAAAAGACAAATTATGCCAGCAGAGACTGCAGCTAGATTTTTTTCTATTAAATGCTGGTTTCAAGACAGAAAGAGAGAGAAGAATATCAAAAGAAACCTTTTATTCAATTGTGTGAATTTCCATGAAAGTGTGAAGAGTTTAGATGCCAGAAATATCAGTTGGCACCTAATATTTGAGAATAAAGAACCCAGATACAACTTTTGTTATAAAAAATGATGTTTTTAATTGTGGCCAATAAATTTGACTTTTTAAAGAAGTCTATTTTTTTCCCAGTGGTACCAGAGGAAAAACTTCCTGAAATAACCTGGAAGGTAACAGGATGGACTGAGGTATGTAATACCTATTTAGGGGGTTTAGTGAGCTCCTTATCCTCCTTGTATAGTTACTTTTATATGGTTGCAAAATACATTATTTTTTATCTAATGTTATTTATAAACTACTCAAGTTAGTTTTCTTTTATTAGAAGTAGCAATTTTAGGTTTTTAAACATAAGATTTAGATTTTAGATTGTGAGTTCTGGAACTTATCAGTGTCTATTGACCCAATGGGAGTCTGTTTTAAAATCTCTTAAACCACCTAAGGCTGCAGAAACAAAAGCTAAGAGCAAAAGCAAAAGGGGCCTTGAAAAGAACATTTAAAAGGAGGCATAAGTTGGAAATACAGTTGTGAGGAAACCCTAAATGCAACATGGCAGCAATGACTCCCAAACAACCAACCATAAAGGACTTATTCCAGATAATGGAGGTGGCAAGTAAGTCTTCTTCCTTTTTTGCTCTTTCCCCCGCATAACCTCTGTAAATAAGCCCTGCTCCTTGCTGGAGTGGGAGGAGGATGACTGCCTTTCTCTAGAAACTGAGGCTCCATTAGGAGAGAGAGGGGAGAACTAGGACAATACTAAGAGCAATCTTAAAGGAGACTTGGATTTGGTTGCCAAGATTTGCCTCCTGACAGCACAAACAGTTCAATATTTGATCAGCCTTTGGAAGCATGGAAGCCCATGCCTGAAAAAGCACCTTAATCCCCAGATAGCTCACGTGGACCGGTGACTCCAGGATGAAGAAGACACAGAGGAGAGGTTCATTCTACAGAGACAGGATAGGATTCTGTTCCAAGTGGCTGACCCTTCTTTGGACATGGCAGGTGGCATAACAGAGGAGTAATACTGAATTCTCTTTCCCAACTTTTACACTGCAGAACATATTCTAACGAATTAACGGAGATTTCTTGGCTCCCCAGCAGATGTGGTTGTTAAAGAATATTGTTATCTTTTGGGCAGATGTTATTTCAGCTTGAAACTGTTTTAAAGAAATATTCTATTCAGTTAACATGGATATTTTATACCACCAAAATTCAGCCTCTGTTGAAGTCTAGGCAGGGAGCCAAGACAGCGAGGAAGGCCGACTTCAACTCTGAAAATTCCAAAATATTAGTGACTAAGCAAAGAACCCCTCTATTAACAAGGATAGAACAAGATAAGGATAATAAAAAAGAGAACCCAGATCCATTTAGTGGACGGTTTATGGATGATGAGGAAGAATTAATCCATCAGTTGGCCACTCTTTGCCTAGGAGACCAACAGCTGATCCTAAAGAAAATCGGAACAATTAGTTCAATGCTGAAAGTGGTAACTATTGCAAGAGAAAACCTGAACACTCTGCTTCCTTCTTGCTGCTCCTCTGAGGAATTGCTACGGAGCTCGGTTTTTTGAACGCATCAAATCCCCAAGAAATGAAAAGAGAAGGTATGTCAGCCCAAAGCAGAATGGAAAGGAAAAGGATACCCAGCAGGATATAACAGTACGAGTCCAAATTGAGCAACCAGGAGAACCATTAGATAAGGAGAAGGAGGGTCGGAGTCAGAGCCTTCGTTCATCTCAGGCCAAGATCAGGGGAAGACTAACAATCTAGATACAGAAGAGAAACAACAGCAACTATTACTGACGAGGAGGAATATTGAACTTTATAAGAATTGGTTTTATACAGGAAGCATAGTCACTATCGATCCAGCTCCCAAAACATGTTGACAGTCGGTCCCCTTATTCCCCATTCAACCAACCCAGTCAGAATATCTTGTTCATGGGAGTCCTATACAAATTATGACTTGGAACGTAGATGGCTGGAAAGAAATGGGTGGCAGTGAACTAATGAGTTTCTTAGCTAAATTTGATTTAATAGCCATCCAGGAAACCTGACTAACCAAAAAGGATGAATTAGTACAACTGCCGGGCTTTCCAGGATGAGCTTTTCTTACCCCAAAATCAACGAATATGGGGCGACCCTCTGGTGGAGTAGGTATCTTTATGAAGCCAGAATGGAAATGGCAGGGGGAGGAATTATATAATGAAGATAAGTTTTTGTATTTTGTAGTTGTGAAATTTAGAGATGAGGAGTTTGAATTAATATTGGTAAATGTATATAATCCTCCAAACACGTCCCTGTATTGTAACCCTGACTATTGGACATGTTTAGAAGTCCTATTAGATGATATATCCATACTGAACCCTCAAGCCATAATTATATTGCTTGGAGAGTTTAATGCTAAATTAGGCCCATCTTTGCATGAGTTTGTTCAAATGAAAGGATTCCTAAAGGAATTCCTTCATAATCATCCTTAATGGTTTTCTAGGGATAACAAGATTAATGCTGCCAATTGGATTTTAGGTCTCTCTAATTTTTAAAGGTAATCTTCAGCTTTTAGGAGGTAAGGATAATAATGACATATATCCTTACACGCACCACTCAGCCCACTCTAGTAGCCTCCTGGATCTCTTTTGTGTACCAAGAGATAAAGTTGATCTCTTCTCAGAGGTCGGCGTACATTTAGGTGAGGAAAGTGTCCACCAGCCTGTGAGGGTGACATCGTGGGGTCACTCAGATGTAAGACCATACGGTGCGGCCGAGAGATGGCTCCCTAGAAACTTGGAGGTGACCCGAGATAGGAGGTGGATCTGGGCTGAAGTTGATGCAGGGGCTATGGTAGACAGTCTTCACACGGAGAATGCCATTAACTGAGCCAAAACAATCCAGTCCTCTACTACCGACTGCCTGTCAGTCTCCAAAGCATTCCTTAATCTTGGTGAGATGTTGAAGAAACATCTAATAACCAAATCCCCTGCTAAAAGTTTTCCAGCGAGTAGATCTCGCTGGTTTGATTTTGAAGGCCGGTTGGTGAAAGAGAAGTTGAAGGCAGCCATGAGACTCGCTCAGAGGAGCCCTACTGCCAGTGGTGGGTTGCTAACCTCTTTACTACTGGTTTCGCTCGTGCTTGTGCACGTGCTCGTATGCAGAGAAGCATCTTGGCGTAGCCTCCTGCCACCACCACTACCTGTTTGGCCAAACTGGGCTGAACCAGGAGCAACCCACCTCTGCCTACCGCTCATATAAGCTGAGGAGCTGCCTATAAGAACAGAACATAAAGAACTCACAAAATTAAAGGGAAAACGTTTTGCCATTTGAGTTGAGTTGAGTTTATTATATTTCTATGCTGCCCTATTCCCCTAAGGGGACTCAGGGCGGCTCACAACCAAGTCAGGCGGGGGGTACAAATAAGAAAAAAGAACACGAACAAAATAATAGCACAATTTAAAACCCTCAACAACCATACCATTCGAGGGGGGACAAAAAACTCATTAGCCCCAGGCCTGTCGGAACAGCCAGGTTTTAAGGGCTTTGCGGAAGGCCTGGAGGGTGGTGAGGGTCCGAATCTCCACGGGGAGCTCGTTCCAAAGGGCCGGAACAGCCACAGAGAAGGCCCTCCTCCGGATGGTCGCCAATCGGCATTGGCCAGTAGATGGAATTCGGAGGAGGCCTAATCTGTGGGATCTAATCGGTCTATTGGAGGTAATTGGCAGTAATCTGGTCAATCTGGTCAGAACTCAAACTGGCTTCCCAAAGCCATAACTCAGTAATATTCTGGCACTCTGTAGCAGAGTCCTAAAGGAAGAGAGATTTTCATTTGAGATACCAATCTCTGCTGAGGACTGGCAGAAATATTATCAATATCTGTTTGCTTCTATGGAACCTGTAGAGAAACCTTCTTTAAGCAGTGATTTAGTAAACTTCAGAACTCCGTTCCTGTGCTCAGGCCCAACTTCCTTATGATCTAAATTGCTTTTCAGCACCACAGTTCATGCGTCAATGAGTTGCCAATGATCCAGCAAGGGCGTCACCTTCACCAATCCACCACCAAACGGCCCCCTCAGGTAAGCACTCTAAATATTCTGAGGAATGTTTTGAAAGTCCAATGCTAAGTTAGACAAAGCAGCTTCATGTGTGACTGGTTAGATTTTAGAAAGGGAATATCTTCCCCTTTTGGTGGATCTATGCTCTGTGAGCAAAGCCTTTTGCAAGGAGCCTCCAGGAGGGTCCTGTGTGAGGAGCAGGTGAGTCCTGCCTCTCTCACACATTCCTAGAAGAGCAACCAGGATGATGAGGGGACTGGAGGGACTGAAGGGTTGCAGGAATTGGGCATGGTTAGTCTAGTGAAGAGAAGGACCAAGAGAGACATGATAGCAATATTCCAATGTTTGAGAGGCTGCCACAGAGAGGTCAACCTGTTTTCCAAGGCACCTGGAGGCCAGAAAAGGAGTAATGAATGGAAACTGATCAAGAAGAGATTCAACCTAGAAATAAGGATTAATTTTCTGACAGTGAGATGAAACAAGCAATGGAACAGAAGTTGCCTTAAGAGGTTATGGGAGCTTCATCACTGGAAGCTTTCAAAAAGATACTGGACTGCCATTTGTCCGAAATGGTATTGGGTCTTCAGCTTGGATGAAGGGGTTGGACTAGATGACCTACAAGGTCCCTTCCAACTCTGTTAATCTGTTAAAAGATGGGCAGAAGCCCAGTGTGAGTGGAGGGATAGTGGAGGGTGAGTGAGCTGATATATGAGGATATTCCTCACCTGTTGTGTATTTTGACTTTTCCAGATCCCAGCAACATCACAGGGAGGATCGCTGAAGGGCTTAAGGAACAAGACTGCAATGTAAGTCTACATTGACAATGGGACTGTCCATTGTATCAAAATAATATAGAACAAACATTAGCAATGGAGTTTCAGAGAGTTTAGCCTTTCTTACAAGGCAATCTGGTCATTGATGAGAAGAAATGTAAAACAATCTCTTCCTTTTTTCCCAATCTTTAATATAACATGTAAGCTATACAATTCAATTGAAAAATGGAAATCTTTTATGAGGAAAAATGAGAATACAAAACTTACAGTCACATGGGTGCATAAAGATGCCCCCCTTTAAAGGAATCCTTTGTCGAAACACCTTTTGATTTTATGAGACCATCTGGTCTTTTGGCCTTAGAGCCTCTCTGCATGGCACATCTTGCCTTGGAAATCTTTGCCCTTCCTTGCAGAAGGGCTGCAAAATTGTCAGATTGGGGAGGGGGTCTTTTCCTGTGCACAGCCCTCTTCCGGCCCCCTCCCAAGGTTTCCACTTGGTTTGAGGTCCAGGGCCATTCCGAAACTTCCATCTTCTTGTAGGGAAGCCCTTGTTGTGTTGACTTGGAGGCCTGGTTTGTGCCCTTGTGGCATCGAAAAGGAAATTCCTCTTCATCTTCAGCATTTCAGCAGAAGCCGGAAGGTTTTGTGCTGAAATTGACCGATCTTTGGCACTATTCATAATTCCCTCCGCCTTGGCTGGAGCCCCAGTTGCAGCTGAAGAATAGCAGCCCCAAAGCAGGATGCTGCCCCTCCAGGCTTCACTGTGAGCATCGTGTCAATTTTGATGGTTTATAAGATTTGGAGACCAAGACTGTTGCTGTAAGAGGCAAATGAATAACCGTCAGAAAACCCCTCCTCAACAGCTGGACTTAACAGCAGAGTCACCTTAACTGATTTTCACATATTTAATGACTATTATTTAACATCAGTTTTTCCCCTTCAAATATTTCAGTTTGTTTTTAAACTTGAATTATACATCTTATATGTTGTGTTAAAGGAGGAAGTACTCTGAAGTGGTTTATCTTGGTCTGATTTTTTATTTTATTTTACATTTCCAAAACCTGGCATTTTAATAGGGGTGTGTAGACTTTCTTTGCTAAATATAGAAGTAAACCCCATTACTTAAGTAATCCAACTCTTACAAACAACTCTTATAAACATATTAAATCTTATTATTTAAGTAGCTAATCAAATCCCTTAAAACTATCCTGGAGATTTATCTAAAGTCCATCAAACTCTACTCATTGGTCACCTTTACTGAGCCTTTCTAAAAGACCCAATAAATGGTGAAAGCATTGTTGGTAGAAATAGCAACACTGAATTTACACACACACACAAACATAAAAGTATTTTTAATATTTTTCCATTGAAGAAAAAGTTTGATGAATCAAGTAAAAAAAAAAAAATAAGAGTCTAATTTTTCTCTGGTCTTCCTAATTACAGCAACAGAAAGGATAAGTTGTTCTCCCTGAATGAGGAGCTCCAGCTTGAGGAAAAAAACGCAGAACTCTGCAGGGAGGTGGAGGAGAAAGAGAGGAGGTGGGAAATTTTGAGACAGCAACCTTGACTTTCTCTTCCAGGATTTCGTATTCAATTTACTTAGCAGGCCAATTTCTCTCCTGTCTTCCTATTTTACAGAATAAATATTTTGGAACACCAAAACCGCCATCTCCACTGCAGAGTTCAGAAACAAGCTGCGGAGGTCCAGGAGCTCCTCAGG
This sequence comes from Thamnophis sirtalis, assembly GCF_051295495.1. NCBI lineage: Eukaryota > Metazoa > Chordata > Lepidosauria > Squamata > Natricidae > Thamnophis > Thamnophis sirtalis. The sequence goes on from NW_028261395.1 coordinate 13,850,849, forward strand.
GAGAACCGAGCACTGAAGGAACAACGGGACAGGTCAGAAATACCGTCTTTCCCCAAAGATACAACCTGCCCTGAAAATAAGCCCTAGCCTGACTTTTTTTTGGGGGGTGGGCTAATATAAGTGAGGGGGTGGGCGTGTCCAGCACAGGAGGCAGCCCTTCCCTTCCTCCATCACCTCATGGAGGCTCCTCCCCTTAATTGCTGCCCATGGATCAGCTGATCCAGCGATGGCCTGGCAACTCGGCCCAGAACTCGGCCCAGCACCTCCCCAGCCCCCAGCCTGCCAGGGCCCCCTTCGGCAGCAGTTGCACTGCCCTGCATGAGCTCCGTGGTGGCCCTGCAGCAAAGTGGAGGAGGGAGGGGGAGAGCATCCTTTCGTCCTTTGCACTCCAAGTCCCCTGCATGCCCCCACCCCCACCCACTGGAGCAAGACATGCAATTCAATACCATTATTACCCATCGAGTCTCCCAGTGCAACGCTCTGCCATCGCTTCAGAGCAAAGCTCTCCCTTCCCTGCACAGGATTGCAGAGGAAAATCCCCCCCCCTTTTTTCCCCCTTCCGATCTTTCTTTCCTTTGGACTGCGGGCCGTCACCAAAATGCTCCATCCGAAGGCTTCAGCCTTGCAATCCTGGGATGTCCGTCTGTGCTGAGATCCCAAAGAAAGGATGGTGTGTAGTGTGTGTAGTGTGTGTGTGTGTGTGTGAGAGAGAGAGAGAGAGAGAGAGAGAGTGAGAGAGAGTGAGAGAGAGAGAGAGAGACGATCCAATCTTTTGAGAGATATCCAAGGCTGGCAGCGATGTGCTCCCTCTCCCTCCCTCCCTCTTTCTTTCTCTCTCTCACACATACACAAACACACATATCTCATCTCCCCCCCCCCCCACAAGGCATCCACATCTGTTCGCTGCATGTGCAGGGAAAGAAGAGAAGTCTGCGGGACTATGATAAAAGAAATAGGTGAGACCATCCAACTTCATGAAGTTTTTTTCCCCATGAGAAGTTTGAAGGTCTGAACTACAGTGGTTTTTTTTTTACCATAGTCCCACAGACCTCTTGCCCTGCATGAGCAGTGGAGAATGGAGCTGGAAGGCAGATTAGTGAAGGGATGTGGGGATGTGGCTGCCTTGGGAGGGTGGGGGACGCACATCCAAAAACGCTCCCTCCATGCCTTCGGAGCATCCAGTCTTGCAATCCTGTGCAGGGAAGGCAGAGGTTTGCTCCGAAGCTGTGGTGGCAGAGAAGGAGACCTCTGCAGCTATGGTAACATTTCTGAAATCTTAACTTTTAACACCATACTTGGCCACATGAGTCGGGATGAAATAACAGTAAAAAAAATGTGGATGGCTGCTGCTACAGAGCCCTTTGGAAGGCCGGCGTGAGGCGCGAGGTCCATGGGGCGCATCGCTTGGCCTCCTGCTGCTTTTGCGGCCGCAATCGACAGCAAAAGTGGCCACGCTAGTGAGAGGTGGCGTGGACCCAATGAGGCAGCTGTTCCGTTGATGGAATTGCCTGCTGTGGCCGTCACTGTTAGCTAAGAAGGGTGTGAGGCGTGTGGGACACAGCTTCCGGCTTCTTTTGCAGCTACAATCAGCAGCAAAAGCAGCCACACTTGCTGAAGACAACGGCCTGAACGGCACCCGCGAATCAGCTGTTTTGTGAATGATGGGATGGGCTGCCGCGACCCTTCAAGAAGCTGGCATGAGGGGCTGCTTGCCTGGCCCCCTGCCTCATACTGGTACATGGGGTGGGGCAAATAAGGCCTCCCCAAAAATAAGGCCAAGCGCTTAAGAAAAAAGGATCCTGCCTGCCTACCTGCCTGCCCACCCTGCCATCCATCCATCCATCCATCCATCCATCCATCCATCCATCCATCCATCCATCCATCTATCTATCTATCTATCTATCTATCTATCTATCTATCTATCTATCTAAGCACACAGTGTATATATCTGTGTGTGTATATGTTTAGATATAAAAGATAAAAGCAAAAGCAGAGTAAAAATAATTAAGAACTTACTTATGCTTGGTGGTCGAAGTAAAAAAAAATTAGAGGGCTAATTTATCTCTGGTCTTCCTAATTTACAGAAAGACAACTATGATATGTGCAATGGTGAACGAGCGAATTGAACTTCAGGTGAAAATCGACAGCCTGAGATTTGAGAAGATCGCATTGATAGAAGAGAAAGAGGATATCATAAAGGACTTCACGGAGCGACTGAGGAGGTGAGACACGGACTTTCTCAGACCCTCCGTGACAAATGCACTCATTTCCTCATCTCTATTTAAATTCAAAACTTTATTTCTGTCAGGGAGCAAGATAAAATAACATTAGAGCAAAAACATGATTCCAGGATGAATCTACCCTACAAGCGATGAAAGAACAGCTGAAAATTAAAACGGAAGGCCGCATTTGAACACTTACTATTACATTTTATAGTACTACAAATATCCCTAATTTTGTAAAATAAAATTCCCAAAGAAGAAGAAACCTTAGTAGGAATATTGTTACTATTATTGTTCTTAGACACAAAACTATCAGTATTACTACAAATACTGTTAATTCCATTTGATGAATATTTAGATAAAATTACAGTGGATGTTGTGACTGATTATAATTAACTGAATGTTACATATAAGACTCTTCGGGAATTGAGCAAATATTGAAGGAAATCTTCCCCCTCCAGCATCCATAAAAGAGAGAAACTCATGAATTTGAGGCTCCTGACCAGTGGTTGGATTCAGCCGGTTCAGCATGGTTTGGGTGAACTGGTTGTTAAATTGCTGTGTGACCCCACCCCTTCCTTCCCCGCCCCGCCCTGCCCCTACTTATTGGCCTCACAGGCCTTGGCTGGTGCCTTAGAGTCACATTGCAGGATCTCTGCAGCTGCCCTTGGGCTCCCTTGCCTCCACCACGTGGCCACACCCCCAGCACGGTTGCCTGCCTTTGCCCAGGCCCACTTTAGATGCCCCTCCCCTACCCCAGCTGCCAAAAAAATATTTGTGTATTTCCAGATTGAGAGTTTCCTGACATCAAAGCAGATGCTATTGGGAAGGAAGAAGGCAAGGCAAGGCCAAGGCAGGAAGAAAAAGAAAAGGAAAAAGAAAGGAAAAAGAGAAAAAAAGCTTCTCAGGATTGACGTCTCTCCTTCTGATTCTTCCAGAGAGAAACACCTGAGGGAACTTTCCTTCCAAATCCTCAAAGAGAGAGAAGAGCAGGAATCCCACAAAGACCCAGGAGGAGATCTCGGAGGATCTACAGGGATCTGAGGCAGTATCCAAAGGAAACTCCTCCTCGTCCCCATTCACCTTCTCCTCTCCCTCCCCCTCCTCTTCCCCATCCAGCTCCCCTCCCATTCATCCTCTTCCTCCCCCTCCCTTTTCCTCCTCCTCCGCCTGTTCCTCCCCTTCCTCTCCCCTTCCACTCTCCTAGCCCTCCTTCTACCCTCCCTCTTCCTCCCTCTTTCTCCCTCCTCCTTCCCCTCCTCCTCCCCTCCTCATTTTCTCCTTCCTGCCCCTTCCCCTCTCCCTTCCCCTCCTCCTCTCCTCCCATTCTTCCTTCCTCTCCACCCACTTCCCCACACCCTGCCCACTCCACCCCTTTCCCCTCCTTTCCTTCCACCTTCTCTTCCTTCCCTTCCTCCCTCTCCCTGACTCCCTCTCCTCCCTATCTGCCTCCTCCTTCCACCTGTTTCTGCTTTCCCTCCTCTTTCTCTTCTTCCCTTCTCCTTACCTCCCCCTCCTTTCCCTTCTCTTTCTGCCTCCCTCCTCCTTTCTCTCTTCCCCTTCCCAATTCTCCCCCTTCCTCCTCCCCTCCCCCTCTTCCTTTAAAAATACTAACCCTAACCTTCTTCCTCCCCCTCTGCCTCCTCCCCTCCCCTTCTCCTCCTCCCCTTTCCACTCCTTTCTCTTCCTTCTCACCTATCCCTCTTCCTCTCTTCTTTGCCTCCTCTTCCCCCTCCTCCTCTTCCTTCCCTCTTGTCTTTCTTCACCCTCTTTCTCTTCTTTCTTCTCAGTCCTCTTCCCTTCCCCCTCTCCTTCTCCTCCCTACACTTCTCCTACCTCTACCTTTTTTCACCTTCTCTCCTCTTTCTGCCTTTTCACACATCTCCCCCTTTCCTCCACCTCCTTCCCTCTTCACCCCCTTCCCCTTTCCCTTTTCCTCCTCCACTTCCTCCTTCCCCCTCACCTTCTCCTTCTGCCCCTCCCTATTCCCACTTCTCCCCTCTTACTCCCACACTCTTTCCTTTCATTCCCCTCCCCTTCCTTTCCCCCCTCCTCTGCTTCCTCATCCTCCTCTTCCCCCTACTCCCCTTCCTCCCCCTTCCTTTCCTCCTCCCCCTCCCCTTCCTTCCCCATGCCCCACCCCCTCCTCCCTTCCTCTTACCTTTCCCAGTTCATTTCCTCCCCCTCCTTCTTCTTTTTCTCCTCCTCTTTCCTTTCCTTCCCCGCCTCCTATCCCTCCCCCCCATCAGCAAAAGGGAAGCCATTTTCCATCTCCACCACATCCAGGCAGCCCTGAAAAGCCTCTGAGAACCAGGCAAAAAGTGCACCCATATTTGCCTGACTTTTGGAGGGTCTGTACAAGATCATGGACCCCTAACGCAACTTCCAGATGGTCTGCAGGCCCTACAAGACCCTACCTCAAATCTTCTGCTGCCTGGGTAACTTGTCATAGGTGCAAAGAGGAAAGAACTGACGAACTGAAGAGGAAATGCTTTTGTAAAGTTGATTTGATTCTTTTAAATTTATTTTGTAATGTAAATATATATCTGGATTTGGAATTCCCTTCAAGATCTTTTTTAAATTCCTTCAATCCTGTTATTGGTTTCCACTTTTTTATGTGCCTCAGTGTTGATTTTAATTCTAAGAGATTTGGTTTTTTAAGTTGTTAATTCTTAGGGGCACAAACTGTAATGGTTATTATCATTTTTATTATTATTCTTGCTCTTATCTTTAATGTTTTTGGCATGTGGCAATAATAAATGTATTGAATTGAATTGAATTGAATTGCTCTGGATCTGATTCCTTCAGGATCCTTCATTAGTCCTGGAAAGTCTTAAATGTCCAACTGTGGTTCCTGTGTGCACTCTTCCCGCTGGGAATAGGGCGGCATATAAATAAAACGAAATCTAAACGAAACCTAAACTCTTATCTCACCACTTCACAAGTGTGCAGCAGAAGATCCCAAAGCAGTGGGATTGTTGTCATGGTAGGATAGGTCTGTTTTGGCCTTTCCCCCTCCCCACTCTGGATCCCCCTCCCCAGCCAGGATACCTACAACAGTGGAAAGCAGCTCTTGAATTCCATGGAGACGATATGGTTGGATCTATCACTCATCCATCCACACCCCACTCAGTCTGCCAAATAAAGAAACACACACAGGAACTTGAGGGACTTTGTAGGTGCCTCCTAATGTGGACATCTGGATGGAGAAGTCCCTGTCAGCTGCATGAAGAAGAGCCAAAGGAAGTTGTCCCTCCTTCCACAACCGTCATTGGGAACATGGGCTTCTCCAGTAGAGAGCATGTCGAGCAAGGCCTCTGAAGGGCCAAGTGTTTTCTCTTAGCTGTCAGGGAAGTTGTGGCCAAGGGTGAGATTGTGCAGGAGCTGGAGATTCTTACTGACCAATTAAATGGCAAAAATATACCATGTAGTATATTAAAATCATTAATAGAGAAACTCCTGTACAAAAAATGTTCATGTTATTATTAGATCATCACGAATAGAAACAAGAAAATCCTCTTTTTTCCCAATTTAATCCTCTTTGTCTCCACCAGCTGACTGAGTCTCAATCGAGCCCTGATCCAAAACCAGAGGCAAATGGTAGTTACCCATCACCTGGGCATTTGAATGAGTGTTGAGAAGGTGGGATGGAGTTAGTTCTCCACCAGAGTTAAGAGTCACAAACATACCATTATTTGTAGAAGGACTGAATTTTATCTGACCACTAAAGGGGATTCAAAATAATTCAGTCATTAAAATAGAACTGTCATAAAAGGAAGATGGTTTTTTTAATGTGAGTAACATTTACCAATTCTTTAAAAAAACCATTTGTTTCTGTAAGGATTGGGAATTCTGCATCAATCAGCAGTTATAAAATATAGGGAACTGGGCAGGGCAGTCTATTTATTCCACAGACTGATGTGGAGGCCCACCTGATGTGCAACATCCCTGGGCAGGTCGGTGCATAAGAATAAAACAAAAAAACCAACAAAATGATAATAACCATAAAAAGGAGCCCACTATAACCATTTAAAATTACTACTTTAAAAAAAAGTTAGCATTCGGAGGAGGAGCCAACGTCACAATGGTACAGACGTGCAGTCTCGATGCTCTGAGACCATTGCCGATACTTTTGCCGCTGGGTGGTCCAATCGGACCTAAGCCATCCCGAAGAGATGGTGAACAGGAAGACTGTGACTTGCTGATCTCAGGGACCCCGCAAAGTCCCTGATTGATCCAAGAGAAGGTCTTCCAGCTGGCGACAAAAGGTAGTCTAGGCTGACGAAGTTGGGACGGCTCTGGAATGGAAGGAAACGGAAAGAGAAAGTGTGTCCATCTGGTGAGGAAACCTTTCTGTTTTGAAAAAGACTGCCCCCCAAAACTTTTTATGCTAAATTAAATCCTTAAGCAGAAGTAAGCGACAAAATTGACCTGCATTGGATTGTTTTGGTTAGTATGCTTTCCCCCCCTTTTGTAATTACGCTTGTGGATTGAAGTGCTCGCAACTTTTTTTTTCTCTTCTCTTCTTAAAGTGAACGGACCGTTTTTTCTTCTTTAACTTTTTATTGCTTTATTTTTTAAGGATTAAAATCTCCTTCTCTACTCTAACAAAAGTTTCAATTATTTGCTATTAAACTCCATTTAAGAACTTTTTATTTTTCTTCTGTCAAAGTTTAAATTTCCCTTTTTTTGTTTAAAATATATCCTGAAATGCCATGTTTGACGGCTCTCAGCTGGGGTGTGGTGTGCATGTGTGGACTTTTATATAAGTTGTAGATTATATATCATATATAATTCTTTGTTGATTTCCTGATAAAGCCTCCTTCACAGTGTGTTCAGTGTGTGTGGGGGGGAATAATTGAATCAGCTCTTCTTCACTCCCCCATTTATAGACAGCAACATCTGGAGAAGGAGAAGTTGCGTTTATTTATAGGCCACTGAACTGGCCTATAACTCAGAACAACTGAACAACTGAACTGAACTGAGAAGGAGAAGTTTTCTCTGATGGAAAAGCTGAGCCCACTTGGGATGGAGGTGGGCCAAAGCTTTTTTTTTTTAGGGTTGACACCCTCCCCCTCCCGTCTTTTCCTTCATTGGAGTTTTCCTCCCGGATCACCTGTTACAAAGTGTCTCCAGCCTATTTGTGGCTTTCCCTTGCACACCCCTTACACAGTTGAACAAAACTCACCCAGCCAGACTCCCTCAACAACCAGCCCGAAATACCCAGGCGCTATTCATCAGCCCCGGCCAGATCCAGTCCCTGACATCATTGAAGATGCTCAGAAGCAAAGAGAGGTGTGTGGTGTCCCTTGTGAAGAAGGCAGCCTTCTGATGGGTTTGCTCTCTGAAGATCTGGGTATGTCAGGCAGGTGTGTATTCAGTTATTTGTAGCTACAGAACAATCAAAAGAGGAGGAATGGGGAAGGGATCTTTTCCCCTCCAGGTTCAAGGCTGGGGACACAGAATGAATGCAGATCCCTCCTTCATTGGGAAGATCACTTGGATACCCCCCCCCCCGGAGATCCTGCAGAAGTAGCACCTTCACTTTATTTATTCCAGAGACTGATGTGGAGGCCCACCTCATGTGCAACATCCCTGGGCGAGTCGGTGCATAAGAATAAAACAAAAAAACCAACAATAATAACCATAAAAAGGAGCCCATGTGGGGCCCCCAAACCATCCATTCCTCAAAGCTCCTGTACTCCAGTCTCAACCTGTTCCTTGTATCAGGGAAGAGAATCAGCTGTTTGGGGGCTCCTGATCACCCAATCAGGGGAGGGGGAGGATGCAGGATCTCATAGAAAACTCTCCTTCACAGGGCAGGGACAGCTGGGGGAAATTGTGCTGACTGGATCTCTAAGTGAGAGAGTCTTCCAGGTTGCTCCCCGCCTGGCTTGGTGTGAAGGGCAATGGTTCCCATGAAGATTATAATACAACTCTTGGAACTTGTTTCCATCTTATCTCTTTCCCTGCTCACTCTTTCTCTCTCACACATGTATATTTTAGCCACTGTCAGAAGGAATAATCACTCACATTATTATTTATAAGGTGTCTGGTTCATTGGTGGTTGCTGAATATTTAATTCCTCTGAATGACTTTCACAGAGTTCTCTTTAGCTACAGTAGATTTATTGGGATGAATAGGGAGATACAATAAGTCCAGACATTCAGACATTTCCCATGTCAAAATAGACATGTGATTTTCTTTCATTCCTGCATACTATTTAAGTGGAAATAATGTATGTCTTCTTTAAAATAAAAGGAAAAAAAGCAGTACCTCATTTCAATATTATGGTGTTATGTCTCATTTTTTTAAACATTTTTTTCTGCTTGTAAGCTGCTCCTTTGTGTTCAGATCTGTCCTCAGAAGGATAATGTAGCACTTGGGGATGAAGATACAACCCAACAGACCAGCACTGGAGGCCAGGATGGAGAAGACCTGAACAGCCACCATGTATTTCCCTTTGGTGCTCAGGTAGGTGGGAACAAAAGTCACCCACACACTGCAGAAGACCAGCATGCTGAAGGTGATCAGCTTGGCTTCATTGAAGGCTCCAGGCAGATTCCTGGCCAGGAAAGCCACCGTGAAACAGATGGCAGCCAGGAAGCCCATGTAGCTGAGGGTAACGTAGAACATGACAACAGCCCCTTCGTTGCATTGCAGGATGATCTCTCCAGGCTGGGAGTGGAGGTCAGAGTCAGGGAAGGGGGGAGAAACTCCCAGCCAGATGGAGCAGATGATAATTTGGACTGCAGAAGAAGAAAGGATGATGGAGTTAGCCAAGCTCTTCCCCAACCATCTCTTCACTCGGTTTCCTGGTTTTGTGGCCAGGAAAGCCAGCACCACGGTGATGGTTTTGGCCAAGAGAGAAGAAATGGCAGTTGAGAAGATGCTGCTGAAAACTGTCTGTCGGAGAAGGCAGGTGGCTTTCCTTGGTTGACCAATGAAGAGAAAAGGAGACAAGAAGCAAAGCAGGAGGGAGACCAGGAGGATGTAGGAGAGGTCCCGGTTGTTGGCTTTGACAATGGGAGTTTTCAGGTATTTAATGAAGATGATTAAAACAAGGCCTGTGGTGAGGAACAAGAATAGGGCAAAAGAGACCAGGATGATGCCCAGATATTCTTCATAAGATAGGAAGGTTATAACTTTGGGGATACATAGGACTCTGTTCTTATTTGGATATTTATTATCTAGACACTTGGTGCATTTTTCCATATCTGAGAAAAGCAAAACGCAATATTTATTTGATATTCAAAGTATCTTTCAAGAAAGATCTCCTTGAGACAACTGATGTCAGGATCATTTTCCAAGCTGCATTGCTTAAATCAATTTCACAAAAAGACTTTTTTCAGACTTTCCCCCCCTTTCTGTGGTGATGTAAGAAATCTGAGGGGTCGCTAACTTATATGAGTTGGATTATCTGTGCTAAATTCCATGGTGGTTTTGAAACAGCATCTATTAATTCACTTTGAAAATAAATATAGTAGTTAATATAAATGTGATGTTAAATTATATTCCTAAAAAGGTGTAGCGTTCAATGAAGAGTTTTGGTTCAACTGAATTTAGGATATAGCAAAGATCTTATGTACATTTAAAGAAGTTTTAAGAAAGAATAATTCCTTAAGTAATAAAGTAGGAGAATATTATACTTTTTGGAAAAATCTTTCTTTTCAAAGAATGAGCAGATGAAATAATTTGGTTCCACATTAGACTTATTGATATGTTCCAGCACTGAACTAATTTCATATAAATCAATATTGTACAGCTTCTTGTTTTTATTCTCCATTTTTTGCATCCTTTTTGTTAGGTCTGTTTCAATTGAATCTCAGTTGTGCATGTAGCGGTATCTTTTTTTTTTTTTTTTTTTGGTTGGGGTTGTAATTGTTCACATTTCAATATGTAACAACAATAAAAGGAGATTTATAAAATGGAAGGCTCATTACCATAGATAGCAAAAATTTGAACTGAATTTCAAATGAATATTATTAGTGTTTTACCTTTTAACCCATATCATGGACAATTAAAGCACTAGAGAAAAGTAAACATATTTTACCTAATTAATCTTCCCTTCCCTTTCTCTGTTGAGTCCAAAAGCTCTCCCTCCATGATCCCTCAAATAGAACTCAGTGTTTACCAGGTTTAATGTCCAAAATAGAAATTGATTGCCTGATATATCTTTCTATGCATCAGTTTTGGGGGATGCTATTCCATACATTTGCTTCAGATGAGCAAAAGCCATGGACAATTCCTAAAGTTTCAAAGAACTGAGATGTTCCTAAAACATAGAAGGACAAATCTCAGCCAACAACCAATGGCAATGGTAAAACTTGCACAAACTAACGTTTTTTTTCTAGCCCCTCCTTCAAGATCTTTGAGTTATTCTTCCCAATAGATAAGAAATTCTGGATTTTAAAAATAAACAGGAAAACAATTAAGCTTCAAAGTGCCTTTCAACATGGACTTTCCTCACACTGCTCTGGATAAATCCATTTCCACCAAGCTTTCCTTTCCTCTAGTGTGACCCACCTTCCTGAGTGGAGAAGGTCCCCTCCGGACAAGGAACGCAGTCGTAGCAGCAAACTGGCTCTCCTTCTCGAACCCTCTTGACAAATCCAGGACGACAACTTTCCACACATCTGGACTGAGGCAGGGACTGAGCAGAAAAACAAGGAATGGCAAAGAAAATGTCACCATCCAGGGAAAATGGAAGTAGATGTGGACATTATGCAAGTAGCCCCTGGGCTTCTTAGGTGAATATGAAATCTCTGGTTCAAAGATATGTAGGAGTAGTGGCAGTTATATGACTAGTGGCAAATTCCTATATTAGTTCCTCCCTTTTTCTTTTGGCCTGTAACATTGCAAAAAAGAACTTTTCTGCATAATAAAGTCTGGAGGGATGGATTTGAAAAAAGTTTTAAGCATTAAATGATAAGCAGATGGTTCCTCCTCATGGCCCTATTAACATGTACAGTATTTATCCATTCTTCATACACCCATGATTTTAAAGTATGGTGATCAAGTCATATCACATTTTCCCTTTGGTGTTTTTTTTGTGATAGTCCTCCCAGAAGCTCTGGGGAGAAATATTTTTTAAAAAATATTATTATTAAATAATATTTTAATATTATTATATTTAATAATATAATATTATTATATTATATTATATTAATTATATTTAATAATTAAATAGGTTTTTTTAAAAAAGAATTTCTTTTTACAATTTTCTTATATACAACATTTCCACATCAGTATACACCCATTGTATATGCATCCCCCCCCTTTATTTCAATTTCTGTTTGTCTGTATATATAGTTCTAAGGCTTTTTTTTCAGTTTTCCTTTTATACATACTAATATATACATTCCTTAAATTGCAATCCTTCATTGTATGTTATTTCCATTTATATACGTTTATTCATCTCTACATATATATTACTAATTTCTAACTTCTGTGTCTTCTTCATTTAATCTTTCCTTAAGCTTTACACCTGTCCTCTAACCATTTATGCCACTCATTCCATACCATATAATAAATCTGTTTTCTCTTTATCTTTAATTTCTTTTGTGAGTCTATCCATTGCTTCATATCATATTTTCCCCTTGAAAGTACTCCAAAACAATCTCCCAGTTAAGGCGCAAAGAAGGACTGTCAACTTTAAAGGGGATTTTCTTTGTTTATATGTTTATTTGTTGAATACGTATGGCTGCCGTCCTGGTGAAACAGAATAAAACGGACTCTTTATTTTTTAGAATTGCAGTGGGATGAGATGGAGGTGAGGCCATGAGAGCGGGTCCCCCCAAAAGTGAGGCATCTCTTTGCTGTAGCAGATGGGACATGACTAGGAGCCCTTTGTCAAGGAGCCCCTCTGGTTATCCAAGACAAGGTCCTTCCTTTGAAGATCTACAATTAGGTGGCACCAACTGTCATGGAAAGAGAGACCCACACTGATTATTACTTAAATTTGGAACCTCCTTTTCTCCCAGAGAGACTGAGGGTATCAAGATAAACAATGGTATTAAAATGATTTCCAGATGAAAAACCCTCTTACAACACAAAAGATAAAACTACTACATTTTTGGAGTATAAGATGTACCTTTCCCACCGCTCACTAAAACAGTGTGGAAATGTTGGTATGTCTTATACACCGAATACAGCCATTTTTGGCCTCCCGAAGCCCCACTCCCGGATCTCATTTTTGTGAAAAATTGCCGTTTTCCACCAAATCAGAGGTGTTTTTGCCTTCCCTCATCCCCCAGAAGCACTCTGCAGGTTTCAGCAGGGCTGGGGGAAGGCAAAAATGCCTCCATTTTAGTGAAAAACGGGTGAAACGGGCAGTTTTTTCACCAAAATGGGGGCATTTTTGCCTTCCCCCAGCCCTGCTGAAGCCTGCAGAGTGCTCCTGGGAGACAAAAACATTTTTTCTTACTTACCTTTTCGAAAACTTTTTTGCGTCTTATACACCGGTAGGTCTTATAGTTCGAAAAATATGGTAAGTAGTTTTTATCTCCCTCATTACATTTGATCTCAGAAAGGGCTTTTCTTTGGCTCAAAGAAATCTTTCAGTAGTTCAGTCTTCTAGGTCAGAGCATTATATGATGGGAGACATTATGCAAACAAGACACTCTTGTAAGCCTCCCAGAGCAATGGTGGGATTCAAAAATGTTTTACTACCGGTTCTGTGGGTGGGACTTGGTGGGCATGGCTTGATGACCATGTTATGGGAAGGATACTGTAAAATCCCCATTTCCTCTGTATCAGCTGGGACTCGGGAGGCAGAGGATAAATGGGGGCGGGGCCAGTCAGTGGTGGTATTTACCAGTTCTCCGAACTACTCAAAAATTCTAATGCCTGTTCTCCAGAACTGGTCAGAACCTGCTGAATCCCACCTCTGACCCACAGTCCCTCTGGGCAGGGCGACAAGCGGCAGATAAATATGGAGAAACTGAATTCTAATTCCAAAGCTTGTTTCTCACTGGGGCACCAAAGATCTCCATCCAGTCTCGAATAAACTTCATTGGATTCAGTCTTAACTTGAACTCAGGCACCGGTCAACAGAATTCCAGTGATCCCGAGGCTTTCAGCATTACAATCCCCAGCAATTGATGGCCTCTGTCACTAGGTTTATGGAGACAGTAAATACATAGGGGACACAAAAGACCATCATCTATGTCCTAAAGAGTTGTCCAGATCCCAGATTCTCTGAACCAGCTTTGAACACTGTTCCACACTATCACATCATGCCTAGTTACACTCGAAAATCAAAGATTTCGTATTAATTCTGTTTCGGAAGCTCGGGACTTTTATCATAAAACTCTGAAGGCGGGGCTTCTTGACTCACTCGGAAATGCGGAAGGACAAGGTGAAGGAAAGACAAGCAGCAATTCACTTGATTACAAGAAGGAGGGAGTTGTTCTCCCCCTACTGGAGAGGCAGAAGAGCGGAAACTGAGGACTTAGTCATATTTTTAAAGCAGCGGGACATGTGGTTACAAGGCAGAGGGTTGCCTTCTCTTTCCGGAAGGGCAGAAGAGTAAAGAATATAGATCCAGCGATGTTTTTAAAATACTTTCTAAGCTCTTGGACTGATGAAAATTTTAGGATTTCTGTTTGGTATGAAATGGTAAAGCTGTGTACCGATGAAGAATGGAAAGAAGCATTGCTTATTTCAGACAGATATTATACGGGACTTTTATAAGATTTATTTGAATCTCAATCCAAACTGTGCATGAATTGTTTTCTGTGAGGAAAGCGGGGGTTAAGATTTATTTGAATTGCGGTTTGGGATGAATGGAGTCGGGAGGAGTGGGGCAGAAGGGAAGGTGGAGCGGGATATCGATGAAGGGATCTTGGGAATGAATGAAGTGGTATGGATTTTGGGCACACATTTTACGGATTTACATGCTTGAAGTATAACATAAAAAGCTCAGGATTTTAAAGTGAAGAGCGAGATCCTAATCTTATGGAATTTGGGCTTGGGAGGAATGGAGATGAGAAACGAAGGGTAGGAAGATGAGTAGCGAAAGTATGATTAGACTGCTCTGTATTTGAAGATAAATTGATTTTTGTATATACTAATATTTGAATATAAGGTTAAGAAAGGCTATCTGGAGAGTCTACAGGAAGATGGGGGTAAATATCAAAGAAGTAAGGGACGAGGATAAAATATAAATGGAATGATTTATACTGTTTAAATTTTAAGAATGATGGGAGGCTGAGCATAATGCAAGAGATTTTTTTTTTTATTTACTTTTTCGTTTTTCTTTTTCTTTTTCGGAGTGTTTTTTTATTTTTATTTTATTTTCATTATTATTATTAATAAGATATTTTAGAAGGTGAATGGTACTGAACTGTGCCGGGTGTGGGACCTGGGAAGTCGGAGGGGATTAGGGAGGGGGGTTCATTGGGGGTGGGTGGGTGGGTGGAGATATAGTTTCAATATATAGAATAAGAAGAATACACTTGTATACTGTTGGTCTTTATCTTTTCTTTTTATTTTTCTCTTTTTTTTCTTTTTATTTTTTTTCTCTTCTTTTTTCTTTTTAGCGTAATTTTTAGTAACTGAATAGATTAAGGAATAGAGAAATGCACCATAGTGAGAAGTAGAGGAAAGGAAGAGGGAGAAGTAAGGGGGGAGGAAGAGGGGAATGTAAGGAGGATGAGAGGGGAAGGAGGGTGAGGAAGGTGAGAAAGGAAGATAGGAGGGGAAAGGGAAGTAAGAGGGGTGATTGTTGGAGGGAGAAAGGAAAGTTGGAGGGGGAGAAGAAGGGGTGTATGAAAGTGATAGGTTGGGTTTATGATGAGTTGTGTTTAGGTTGGGGTTTTTCTTTTCTTATTATTATATTATTATTATTGCAAATATCCAGTATATAAGTGAATGTACAAAATTGAAAATGAAAATGAATAAAACATTTAAACCAGAAAAAAAAAAAATTCTAATGCCTGTTCTCCAGAACTGGTCAGAACCTGCTGAATCCCACCTCTGACCCACAGTCCCTCTGGGCAGGGCGACAAGCGGCAGATAAATATGGAGAAACTGAATTCTAATTCCAAAGCTTGTTTCTCACTGGGGCACCAAAGATCTCCATCCAGTCTCGAATAAACTTCATTGGATTCAGTCTTAACTTGAACTCAGGCACCGGTCAACAGAATTCCAGTGATCCCGAGGCTTTCAGCATTACAATCCCCAGCAATTGATGGCCTCTGTCACTAGGTTTATGGAGACAGTAAATACATAGGGGACACAAAAGACCATCATCTATGTCCTAAAGAGTTGTCCAGATCCCAGATTCTCTGAACCAGCTTTGAACACTGTTCCACACTATCACATCATGCCTAGTTACACTCGAAAATCAAAGATTTCGTATTAATTCTGTTTCGGAAGCTCGGGACTTTTATCATAAAACTCTGAAGGCGGGGCTTCTTGACTCACTCGGAAATGCGGAAGGACAAGGTGAAGGAAAGACAAGCAGCAATTCACTTGATTACAAGAAGGAGGGAGTTGTTCTCCCCCTACTGGAGAGGCAGAAGAGCGGAAACTGAGGACTTAGTCATATTTTTAAAGCAGCGGGACATGTGGTTACAAGGCAGAGGGTTGCCTTCTCTTTCCGGAAGAGCAGAAGAGTAAAGAATATAGATCCAGCGATGTTTTTAAAATACTTTCTAAGCTCTTGGACTGATGAAAATTTTAGGATTTCTGTTTGGTATGAAATGGTAAAGCTGTGTACCGATGAAGAATGGAAAGAAGCATTGCTTATTTCAGACAGATATTATACGGGACTTTTATAAGATTTATTTGAATCTCAATCCAAACTGTGCATGAATTGTTTTCTGTGAGGAAAGCGGGGGTTAAGATTTATTTGAATTGCGGTTTGGGATGAATGGAGTCGGGAGGAGTGGGGCAGAAGGGAAGGTGGAGCGGGATATCGATGAAGGGATCTTGGGAATGAATGAAGTGGTATGGATTTTGGGCACACATTTTACGGATTTACATGCTTGAAGTATAACATAAAAAGCTCAGGATTTTAAAGTGAAGAGCGAGATCCTAATCTTATGGAATTTGGGCTTGGGAGGAATGGAGATGAGAAACGAAGGGTAGGAAGATGAGTAGCGAAAGTATGATTAGACTGCTCTGTATTTGAAGATAAATTGATTTTTGTATATACTAATATTTGAATATAAGGTTAAGAAAGGCTATCTGGAGAGTCTACAGGAAGATGGGGGTAAATATCAAAGAAGTAAGGGACGAGGATAAAATATAAATGGAATGATTTATACTGTTTAAATTTTAAGAATGATGGGAGGCTGAGCATAATGCAAGAGATTTTTTTTTTTATTTACTTTTTCGTTTTTCTTTTTCTTTTTCGGAGTGTTTTTTTATTTTTATTTTATTTTCATTATTATTATTAATAAGATATTTTAGAAGGTGAATGGTACTGAACTGTGCCGGGTGTGGGACCTGGGAAGTCGGAGGGGATTAGGGAGGGGGGTTCATTGGGGGTGGGTGGGTGGGTGGAGATATAGTTTCAATATATAGAATAAGAAGAATACACTTGTATACTGTTGGTCTTTATCTTTTCTTTTTATTTTTCTCTTTTTTTTCTTTTTATTTTTTTTCTCTTCTTTTTTCTTTTTAGCGTAATTTTTAGTAACTGAATAGATTAAGGAATAGAGAAATGCACCATAGTGAGAAGTAGAGGAAAGGAAGAGGGAGAAGTAAGGGGGGAGGAAGAGGGGAATGTAAGGAGGATGAGAGGGGAAGGAGGGTGAGGAAGGTGAGAAAGGAAGATAGGAGGGGAAAGGGAAGTAAGAGGGGTGATTGTTGGAGGGAGAAAGGAAAGTTGGAGGGGGAGAAGAAGGGGTGTATGAAAGTGATAGGTTGGGTTTATGATGAGTTGTGTTTAGGTTGGGGTTTTTCTTTTCTTATTATTATATTATTATTATTGCAAATATCCAGTATATAAGTGAATGTACAAAATTGAAAATGAAAATGAATAAAACATTTAAACCAGAAAAAAAAAAATTCTAATGCCTGTTCTCCAGAACTGGTCAGAACCTGCTGAATCCCACCTCTGACCCACAGTCCCTCTGGGCAGGGCGACAAGCGGCAGATAAATATGGAGAAACTGAATTCTAATTCCAAAGCTTGTTTCTCACTGGGGCACCAAAGATCTCCATCCAGTCTCGAATAAACTTCATTGGATTCAGTCTTAACTTGAACTCAGGCACCGGTCAACAGAATTCCAGTGATCCCGAGGCTTTCAGCATTACAATCCCCAGCAATTGATGGCCTCTGTCACTAGGTTTATGGAGACAGTAAATACATAGGGGACACAAAAGACCATCATCTATGTCCTAAAGAGTTGTCCAGATCCCAGATTCTCTGAACCAGCTTTGAACACTGTTCCACACTATCACATCTGGAGTAATTTTCTTCATTAGCCTTCCAAGCAGTTTAAGAAAACTATCATTTCCCACCTTCATTTCTCCGCAAAGGTCAGCCATCACGTTGACTCGGCTTAGCACACTCAAAATGGTTCTTCAGGGTTTTGTAAACATAGAGAAGACACCAATATTTCACCCACCTTGTTGAACAACTTTAGTTGTGGAAGAGCATCTTGGTTGATCATAAGTCTCTGTCTTTCAAAACTCCCCAGTGGCTCTTCGGTGAGATCCATCTTGGGGAGAACCACCCAGCTCCTGATCTTCAGATCTGCTGCCACATCTCCATTTTGGTCCAAGTACAAATTAATAAGTGAAAGATTGCAAAACTCATTCTTTGCCAGAAAGGAATGAAACTGAAATGAGTAGATCCAGACATGTTAAAAGCAGAAAACTTGGTTTCTTAACCCACACAGTCTTTTCACATTTGAATCTTTCTTCTATAATTGTCTGATTTGCATATATTCCTAGTTTGGAGAACAAGAATTACCCATATCTTCAAAAGTGACAAAGATTCAGAAAACTTTGTCAATCATATATTGAAAACATATAATTGACAAAATTTGTCATTTATATATTGCATATTCTAGAGTGGTCACAATACAAACTAACCAACCAACCAATAAAGAGATTATTCATAAACCTCTTGAAAACAACTGGGTGATTACAACTAGTAAGCATGGATTTTCTAGAAATAAATTCCTAGTTAATCTTCAGACAGGAAACATGACCAAAGGAGCTAATCCTAATTTATTATAAGGCTACATTATGAGAATCTTGCAAGTTTGAAAGCATACCTCCCATTGTCTCTACAACATGAAAGGTTGGGCAGGCTCCTTTTTCTGCCTGTTATACAGCTGTGGACTCCCCTCCCTCTTATCTGATCATTTCTAGTCAGCATCTCTGGCTCCATCCCCAAGGTCATTCTCATATAAAATTATACTTTGTTAATAGATTGTGGGAATGCTTGTGATATAACTTGATTTCATCCAACTGCTAACAAACTTCTTCCTTAAGTCATGATTATGGATCTATTTAAGTGATTGTTAGATCCTGTGATAATTAAGTGGAAAAAGAGTCTTACAAACTGTACTGAAATAATTTTTAATGTTCCCCATAGAAATGAAGAGATATGAATAACAGATATTCCTTGCTCATCTATTCTGCAATATATTCATTAATACATGCAGATAAAATTAATAAATGTTCATTTTATGATGCATGATTTTTTCCAACTGTTAGATCACGTTAAAAATCCCAGCTTCCAGAAAATGTACTTTATAATTTTTCAATAGAGAAAGATGCATAAATTAAATCCAGTAGAAAAGGACATGATATTTAACCACTTGCACTTGACAAATTATGGTATCTTGTGTAAGAACAGAGGGATGGAAAGTAAAATGTCAGGGCCCCTTACCTGCCATGGCTGCAGCCTTGGAGCTCCCAACCTCTCCTCAACGTCCTTCCTTCTGCTCCTAAGTCTGGAGGAATAGGCAGCATTCAAAGCATGGCCCAGAGTCTGAATGAAACTGTACATATAGGGGTGATTTGGGATCCAGATACTATTCCTTTTCTTTTGGGTCCCCAGTGGGGCTTTCTGGATGCATCTTCTCCGGCCTTTGACAGAAAAGGCAGGCTTTGAAAAAGAACAGCTAAAATACTGCTTCTCAATCTGGGGTTCCAAAAATAAATGGGGTTCAAAGGGATAATGTGTTTTCCTATTTTTCTGCTGAAAATAAAAGGCCCAAATACTATGGACATGTTTCAGAAGTTTGTGCCTTCTAATTTCTAAATAACCCAAGACTGTCAAGAGCCAGACTTTCCCTTCAATGGGTCCTGGCAGACACATAAGTGTTAAATGAAAAGGAAGAATTCTGAACCAAATGGCATCAAATTCCATGAAGTGAACAAAGACATTGACTTGTCTCCACTTAGAGAGGGCATCTCTGAGGGGGGCTGTGTGACCAGTTGTTGAGAACAGTTGTGATATAACCACACAAATTCCATTCCTGACAAGCATAGGAGTGAAAGTCCTCATGAAATTCTCTCCCTTCTCTGTGTCTGAAGCAAAGAGGCCAATCAAGGTCCATCTGAAATGGAGGAGCAGCTGGACAATTGCTGGGTACTGGATCCCTTCTTTGGGGAGCATCTGGTGGAAAAAGGGGAAGTTGTTTCTATCACTCAGGGCTTCTGAAGCAGCTATAACACTGATCTGAAAAAGCAATGAAAAATGCTGTTATATTTGGGATCAGAACAAATCCTAAATATTTAATTTTATGAATCCACCATGGTCCTTTTGAACATGTTAGAATAATATGTTCAAGATTAAAATACTTGCCATTTAGCCATACCAAAATGCATATTGTAGAACAGAGAACTTTAATGTCAGTGTATAAAAACAGAATACAAGAATAAATTAAGTAAGAAAGAATAAGATTAAATAATGTAAATCAATTCTGTATCTCTCCTAATTTATCACAATCAGACCCACATCTCAATTTAAATTGAACCATTTTTTCTCAAATAAAGGACTTTATTACATTTAAGTTTTGAATTCTGATTGCCTAGGAAATATTTTAATATATGAATCTCAGTAGGTCATTTGTCTAATGTACTGTCCAAAATACTGATCTCTCTCCTTATTAAACAGTTGAAATACCATTAATAGATGTGTTCTCCAGTTTTACAAGAGACAGGGAGACCACAGCTCCTAATATAATTTGTCAATTGTACAATCCAAGGTGTCTTTAATTGAAATTTTGCAGTTCTAATACAGAGAATTTTGGGAGTCTGTCTGATTTCATTTCTTTAATTGTACACTACTATAATTATAAAACTGATTTTAGACAAAAGACAAATCGTATAAATTCCCAATTCAACTCTGAAAGCAATAGTTGAACTCCTTTTATCTACCCTCAAGATTCTCCTCAGATGCTGTGATTGCATTTGTTCTAGTAGTCAGATAGATTAAGCCCAAAACTTCAGTTTAATATAAGGGCTTGAGGGTAACTTTCAGATTATATAGTGTAATAAATGGAAAGAAAACTGGCTAGCTATGTTTTTTTTTAAGTTCAAGCAGTAAATTCCCACACATCCTTCCTCTAATTGTTCCTTTAATGATGAGGGAAGCAATATCCCATTCAGAGAAAACTTTCCCAGGTAAAGAATGGTGTTATTTGCTCTACTGGATCACCATCAAATAGACATCAATGGCTATGAGGTTGTTTTCCAAAGATCATAACTTTTGACTTTGGTTTATCAATAATCATTTAATTATTATAGCAGTAGGAGCATTCTTAAAAGTTTACTTATAACAGTGTATACAATCCAATTTAGGAGTATGATTATAATAAAGTATTACCAGAATGAATCAAGGTCTACCAATATGTATTTAGCACTTTGGATATGTATACTTCAGGATCCTTCATTATTCCTGTTCAGAAATTTATATATAGGGAGCATACTGCTTCCCTTTTCTGTCTTATCGGCTCACTCTGGGAGCCATCCAGGCAGAAAGCCATTTTTTTTTAATGTTGCCTTGTTACATTTGTGTTGAAATTGTGATGATAAATAAATAAAGGGAGACAAGTATAGATCTATTTCAAGCTATTTAGCTCTCATCAGCTAGCCATACCCTTACTGGGAATTAAACCTGGGCTGTATTACATATTAGGCAGTTATATTAGCCACTAAGCCTCAGGTTCTCCTACTTAATCAACTAACTTGTCACCACCCAGGCCGTTACAACACAAAACAACAGACACACAGCCATCACCAATCTACCAATCATGATACATCCACACAGCCAATCAATCCACTTACTGAAATAACGCCAGCACTCCACACCCACCCACCAAGATTTATAGAAAGATAGCAGCTCCGACCATGCTTTACTCACACAAACACAAAGCCGAAAACACCAGCCTAAAGATGGCAAGTGAGACCTCACCAAAATGTTGCCAAGACAATCTCAATCTTACATGGGAAAAGACCCAAATACAACAAGACATACTAAAAGACCTCCTTTATCATCTAAGCCTGGGAAATAGGTATGTATCATGTCACAACCCCTGGTATGCCCAAGTATGGGAGGGAGCATAATGCGTCCCTTTTCGGTCTTTCCCTGGCTTAGCTGATAAAGGAGAGCCTGTGGCTTAGTAGCTAATACAACTGCCTAATATGTAATACAGCACAGGTTCAATTCCCAGTAAGGGTATGGCTAGCTGATGAGAGCTAAATAGCTTGAAATAGATCTATACTAGTCTCCCTTTATTTATTTACCAGCACAAATGCAACACAAATGTAACAAAGGCAACATTAAAAAAATGGCTTTCTGCCTGGATGGTTCCTAGGGTAAGCCGAAAGACAGAAAAGAGAAGTATTCTCCGTTCGGTCATTGAAAGCGGGAGCCAAGCCGGGTCATTCCTTCCAAGAGGCAAGTTTCCCATCGAATGACTCGCTGCCCTAGACGCTCTGCAGTCTCTCTCATCTGGCCAGAATGCCAGCGAGAGTGTTGGGCTGAAGGAAGGAGGAATGCACACACTCGCGTTCTCCCCCTCCCTCCCTCCCTCTCTCTCTCTCAAATGGCAAATCCGAGCAGCCGCTGCTGGGAGCCTGTCCCATGCCTTCTCCCAACCCCCACACCCCTTCTCTCAGCTACTTCCTGCCTTGTGATTGCTGTCTCCAGGCTGGCTCTCCTCTCCTATTATCGTGGAAGGCGTCTCACAAAAACCACTGGGCGGCAGCTGGAAACTGCTGCGTGGTGTTTTGTTGCCACGTGTGCGGCCGCGCCCCCACCCCAAATTAAAAACAATATACAAAGACATTTAACTGTTGGGGACAGGAAGGAAGAAATGCTTTGTGGGCATAAGCCTGGACATAATCACAGGAGAAGGAAGGAAGATGAGGGCAAGAGCCAAGCCCCTCTTCTTCTTCTAACAAAGCAGCTGCAACTTGTACAAGCTTAGGGTAGGCTTCATCATAATGTACTCATTTCCCGCAACCACCTCCCTCTCCAATATTAAAAAGTCCCTTCTGTCCCGATGGGAGCAACCCACTCAGCGTCCCTGGCCCACGCTAGGAAATAATAGCCCCTGAGATCCCACCATCGCTTTCAGGAGAAAAAGGAGGTGGGGGATAGTTCTTCCCCCCCCCCCCCGCAGCAAACTTGTGGCAGCCGCCCAAGCTCCCTCCCCACACCTTCTTGCCTTCCCTCAGGTGGAAGTTGCTCGCAATCTCACCCTCTCGCAAGGTTGCTGCAGGGAAAATTAGAAGGGAGTTCAAAGGAAATAATAGCCCCTGAGATCCCACCATCGCTTTCGGGAGAAAAAGGAGGTGGGGGATAGTTTCCACCCCCCCCCCCCACAGCAAACTTGTGGCAGCCGCCCGAGCTCCCTCCCCATGCCTTCTCGCCTTCCCTCAGGTGGAAGTTGCTCGCAATCTCACCCTCTCGCAAGGCTCTCAACTCCTCTGGGGACTCTTCGCCACGGTGGCTCGACAAGCTCAGGCTTTCTCCTGCTGCTGTTTCTGCTGCCGTCTGGCTCCAGCAGAATGTGGCACGGGATTGGTTGGAGACCGAGCGCGGCTGGCGCAAAACATGTCAAAGATGCTGACCGCGCCGCGTAAGTTCCCGCCCCCATCCCCACACCTGCGTCCATTCTTTTTGGAGGCCTGGCATCGTGGGCAAGTCTGGGGACCTTGCAAAGGCCTTGCGAGGTCCCCGAACATATCAAAGATGCCGGCCGCGCCACGTAAGTTCTCGCCCCCACCCCTGCACCTGCGCCCATTCTTAAAAAAAATCGAGACTTTTTAAGAACACAGTGGGGTGCGGAACAAATTGTAGAAAAGCGTGTCTATCCCGCTGAAAGTGGGACGTCTGGTCACCTTAATTAAGGACTATATGTTTAATGTGACTGGTCAGCAAGTTATGAATCCATCTGATGATGATGCTGTCTAACCCACATTTTTCTATTGTATCAAGTAGTAGACTGTGGTCTACTTTATCAAATACCTTACTGAAGTCCAAGTAAATTATATCCACAACATTTCTTTGGTCCACTAATTTATGTTAACTAATATGGTTAAACACAGTTGTTGAAAATATAATTGCATCCATTGCTCACCTACAACCATCCCAATCACTTTATCAGATAGAAAAAAATACACACAAACCTGTGGGACTTTGTAGATGCCTCCTAATGTTGACATCTGAATGGAGATGTCCCTGTGAGTTCCATCAATCAAAGCCAGAAGGTTCTCCTTCCTTCCACAGCTGTAGTTGGGGACATTGGCTTCTCCAGTGGAGAGCATGTCCAGCAAGGCATCTGAAGTACGTAAAGTGCTCAAATAGTTGTCATGGATGTTGTAGCCAAGTGTGAGATTGTGCAGGAGCTGGAGATTCTTGTTCAAAAATTGAATGGCAAAAATGGATTGTAGGGTTTTCATAAAACCAAAGGAAAGCGTACTGCAAAAAAAATGTGCATGTTATTATCAACAGCAACAACAAATTCCTTTTTGAAAACTCAATCCTCTTTGTCTCCACAAGTCTACCGAGCTTCAAACCAACATTGATCCAAAACCAAGGATCAGTTAGGTCAGTAGTCTAGTGATGAGCCCAGGTTTTTTACCTTTGGATTTGAGTCTATTCCACAAAATATGAAAAAAGTCAAGTCATGGAAATCAAAATCATTCAGGAAATTAGATTAGTCCAGTAATGTCGAAATACGTTAAATAAGACAAGGAGGAAGAGAGTGTTAGATCTGAAAATAGAGGGAATGCAACTCTATCACTTACAAATGAGACTGACTAGAAGAAGCACTGTTGGTCGTAGTGATGATCATACCAATGAGATGGTCTCCTGGCCTGTAATAGCTCCAAGGTTGTTTTCCATTTTGGGGCTCCAAACTCACCAGGCATTTCATTCTAAGCTTCCCAGAGACTGGCTGGCACAAAAGCAGCATCAGAAGCAGAAGCAGGAGGTCCATAATTCATAGGGTGAATCAATCCCCTTCCCAAGTCTTAACAAAAAGAAGTTGAGAGAGAAGTATTCAAAGGACTCTCACAATATGGAAATGTTAGTGGCTTTCCTAATTCAGTAAGAGACACTGGAAAAGACAGAAAAGTACATTTAAGAGCACAGCTCCTGCCAGTCCGAAAAATTGTGCCACACAGATATTTATCCTTTTCTGATGAGCAATCTCTTCCAAGTTGCTTCCATCTGATGTTTACATTGAAGAGAGTTATTGGAGAAGTAGCAGAGGAACTCCCAAAGACCAGGATGGTGATTATTATTATTATTTCCACTGGAGACAATGAACTTCTTTGTAGATCCATGTGAGTGAAAAACCCCAGAAAAACCCCAGGGGGCTCTGTTTTTTAGAGGTTGAGATTCTTTCTGTCAGGACATGTCTAGAAAGTGATGCAAGAATAAGATACATCAATTACAAGGGAATTGACTTCTGCTGTCCTACAACATGGCCTCTTGTCTCCAGAGATCTCTGGGGAAGGTCACCCAGAGCTACAAAGTTTGGTGAGACTCTAGTTTGATGTCACTTAATTTTAGTGCTGCCTGTCTTCGAACACCAAAGAAGTAGTCAGCCCCTTGGATTCTGCCTAATGTTAAGAGTGGGGCCTGTCTGGGATTTTCTTTTCTATCACAACCCCATATATGAATCCTAAATTGTAGTTGATTTTAACATTGGTTGTGCCAGAAGTGAAATTAAATTGCCCATCTTTACTAGCAATATACATTTTTAGATGAGAGCTGACTAGGAGGCAGGAAAGAGACAGCCTATTGACAATATCATCGGGTAAACAGTGAGAAAGTTATGGAGTGGATATAAATGTTTTTCTTTGCCACTCTCTGTTGTCTTTCCATGCTCATGTAATTCATTCAATAAACTGCGTCCTGTGAGGTCTGCAGGGGAGATCATGGAGATGCCCGATTGTGGGGGATATTTTGCCACACCTACCCAGAAAATTATTTGGGAGAACTGGTGACCCTCCCTCTGGTTGTGTGGATGCAGTTGGTGGGGTGGGACCCCTGTGACATTCCCATCTTTAAGGCTGTGTAAGAACCCACACAAAGGCCTCCAAGAGCTTTGAAGGAGCCGTTGGGAGTCCCTATGTTCCTGGATTATCTGGGTTGGTTATATTTTTTGTCTGGAGGTGGACATTAATATGTACAACTTGGCCTAGAGGGGAGAACTGGGTGGGCTGAGTGAGAGGGGGGAGATGAAGGGACAGGCAGGTCCATCCTGACAGTGAGAAGATGGCCCACATCCCAGGTCCATTACTTGGAAGTTCTCCCACTGAACGTCCCTCAGATTCTCCTCTCAGTGCTTGGCTGTGAGTTCCCCAGTGGCTCCAGTTTCAGGCTGTCCCTCTTGAATGCCAGGTTGATGCCTAACAAGGCTGCTCTCCTCCACGACGTTCTCTGCACGTCTCCCTAAATCCTGGTTGTGCCCAGAGGGGAGGAAGCCCCTTCTCAGTTGGGAATGTGCCCACTCCAATTTCTGGATTTGCCCCAGGAGGGACCCCAGGGGAGAGGAGGGGTGGCTCTTGTGATTGGTGGTTTGCTAAAGGGTCTTGGTTAGTGCACCTAGTCCTGTGTTTTATCTCAGGATGGCTGCAGGAACATTTCCCCAGCCTGGTGAAGTATATTGTGTGAATATGGTCCTGGCAGGAAGAAAATTTTCCCCAGCTTACTTCATTTATCAGCTATTGTTCATCTTGTTTCCACTGAATCGATGTACTTTGGGGTTCCCGTAATTCACTGATCCCTCGGCCAACAGGTCCACCCTCAGAAAACAAACCCTGGTTAAAAGTTGCAAGTGTGAATGCAGCCCTGGGTGAAGTGACCAGGTTAAATGGGCTGTAGGGATATCCCCATTTGCCACAGCTGAAAGTCTGCCTGGCACTACTTAAGAGTGTCCCTTCTTCCCAGTTTCTAGGAATAAAAGAAGAAGCCTGTGACTGGTATGCGGGTCCTCTGCTGGTTGACAAGGAAGAGAAAGCTTTTTAATAAAAAAGAAGAAGAGGGAAGACTCCTAGACTCCCTGGGACCCCCAGGGGTTCCATATCCCATTCCTGCCCCCATGTAATTAGGGAGAAGGGACCCCAGGTTTGAGACTCTCCCTCCTTGGAGGCCCTTCAGTGCTGAGGAGTTCCCAGACATTCTCGCCACAAATTGGAGGACGCTGAGGGGCCTGTGAATGCTTTAGCTGTCCTCTCACTGCCTGTAAGGGGCAGTCTGCGGTCTGGTCCTTAAGTCACACCTGGCCTCTGCAGGCAGTGAGTAGGACAGCTAAAGCTAGCAAAGACCCCACATCCTCCATTTTGTTGCCCAAGCCCCTTCTTTTGCATCCATAAAGACTTAAGCAGTTAGAATAATGGACAAATGGAATTGAAAGATACCTTAGAAGTCGTCTGTCCAACTGCCCAGTGCAAGATCTACTAGACGAGAGCATGTTTCTCAACCTTAGCAACCTGAAGATGTGTGAACTTCAACTCCCATAATTCCCCAGTCACCACTCAGGGTCCTTCCTCTGCTGGGTTTTTCCATGCTTTAGTTAACATTCTCACTGCCTGTAGGAGGCAGTTTACAGTCTGGCCTCTGCAGGCAGTGAGATGGACAGCTAAAGCTGGCAAAGACCTGTGTTTTTCTTGAGGCACATTCTCACAAGGTCTTTTGAATATTAATAATATCTGATCCTTTATGTATATATTTCCTTTTCATCTTCCATTCATCATCTGGGCCTGGAGAGGAAAACCTGGAGTCTCTGGATCTCTAATACCAGATTCCAGATCCAAGGGACAAGATTTTAATTTCACCTCCAAAGAAGGGGCGGAATCAGATGGAGCCGCTCTGGCTGAAGCGAATTCAGGGCTTGAAGCCCCTTCAGGATTGGCTCATCAATGGATAAGCCACACACACACACACACACACACACACACAGACACACATACAGACCAGGTAAAGGCAGCCAATTGGTGATTATTATTCAAATATCAGATCCAGGCCAATGAAAGCCTTGGCTTGTGACGTCAGAGGCTCCTCCTGAGCTCATAGGCTGGAGCTCGCCATGGCAACCTCCAGCATCCTTGGGGAGTCTGGACCACATAATGGAGGCTCTGCTCAACATCCCTGGAAAGTGGCTAGATTGGATGGCTGGGGGCATCGCAGGGTCTCCCTTGCCTGGGCTCCTTAGGAGGGAGAGACCCTTCACTTTAAGGCAGAATTAGGGGGGGGGGAGAGATTAGAAAAGTGGGGTTCAACAAACATCACAGACATGCTGATACCTGCCATGTTTGCAGCCTCCATACCTGTCACCAAACTCCTCATCCACCATGTCAAAGGTCCTTGTCTCAGAAGGGCTGGGGCTGACTGGCTGGCTGGCTGGCTGGTAAAGTGTGCTAGGAAAAAACTGCAAGGTTTAGTGAGCGAAAAATCGGCTTCAGGCTGTCCCAGTTGGATGGGCATTGCGACCACAAAGCCAGAGGTTGACCTGCTTAATGATTTGGGGGAATTAACCTAAACTGTGATTCTGTTGGCCAGAGAGTATTATTTCCCAATAATACTTGGCCTAGTAACTGGAATAAAATATTCATTTATTTTCATTTTTTATTACTTGGATTTTTATACCATCTTTATTATTTCTCTAAATAGCTGAAGGCTCGGGGCTTGTGAAGGCTGAGAGAGGGACTGGCTCAAGGTCACCCACTGGGCTTTCGTGGCTGAGATGGGACTCGTAAGTACTGGGGGGTGTGTGTCTGTCTTAATTCCAATGGTCACCACCGTTTCCTGTTATCAGAAATCATAGCAATACAAAGATGGCCTAATTGATGGAGAGCCTATACCGACTCCTTTGGAGATTTGTGAGCAATGATATGCCTTCAATTGGACTTGGCATCAAATGGAAGTCAGGATAGCTTGAAAAGAGATCAGTATTGAGGATTATGTTGGTGTTTCTCAAACTAGGCCCCTTTAAGGCAAGGGTGGGGGACGTCAACTCCTAGAATTCTCCAGTCAGCCATTCAGCATGCAGATTTCTGGGAGTTGAAGACTATCCATGCCTTAAAGGGGCCAAATTTATGATTTTTACACAAAGTTGTTATACTTTAGTTTAATGACTGCTTTACACCAGGGGTGTCAAACTCAAGGCCCACAGGCCAGATCCGGCCTGCAGGGTGCTTAAATCTGGCCCACAGGGCCACTCTGGAAACAGTGAAGGACTGGACCATGGCGCCTCTGCCAGCAAAAACGGAACTTAGGAGGGCTGTGAAAGGCCCTATCAAGTTCCATTTTCAGCTGTGACAGCCTCCTGCAGTGCTCTGACAGTGAAAACGGAGCATAGGCGGCCCTCTGGAGCTCTGTTTTTGCTGGCAGAGCACTGCAGGAGGCCGT
Source organism: Thamnophis sirtalis (assembly GCF_051295495.1). NCBI lineage: Eukaryota > Metazoa > Chordata > Lepidosauria > Squamata > Natricidae > Thamnophis > Thamnophis sirtalis. The sequence goes on from NW_028261395.1 coordinate 13,879,912, forward strand.
CTCTGCCAAAACAGAGCCTGGCTATGCCCATCCTGGCCACACCCACTTGCTCCCCCCCTCGAGGTCAAACACAACCTTGGTACGTCTGTCAATAAAATTAGCAATAGCAATAGCAATAGCAGTTAGACTTATATACCGCTTCATAGGGCTTTCAGCCCTCTCTAAGCGGTTTACAGAGTCAGCATATTGCCCCCAACAACAATCCGGGTCCTCATTTTACCCACCTCAGAAGGATGGAAGGCTGAGTCAACCTTGAGCCGGTGAGATTTGAACAGCCGAACTGCAGAACTGCAGTCAGCTGAAGTAGCCTGCAGTGCTGCATTTAACCACTGCGCCACCTCGGCTCCTGATGAATTGAGTTGGACACCTCTGCTTTAGGCTATTGTCATTTGATTATATTAACACATATCTGTTCCCTATTTGTCCCTATTTGTAGGTTAAGGCAACAGTGAAAAGGAAGTAGTCAATAGAAGCCTACAGCTGAAAGGGACCTTGTAAGTTAACCAACTGCCTGCCTGCCTGATTGATTGACTGATTGAAGGATTGATTCTATGTCATCAAGTTGAATATTGACGCCTAGCAGTCCATAGATTGATTTTCTCCATGGAGATCTGTCCCCAACCTGGTCCTTCGGGTCTCCCAACCTTCCCCCATACCCACTATAGCTGTTTCCTGGTTATCCTTTTATTCTTCTCTTTCCTTCACCCATGTCTGCATTGATTGACTCATTTAGAAACTATGTGGAGTCTGAGTGACCAGAGGTAGATGGATGACCTGTTCCACAGTCTGGATTTTCAGGTCTCCCATCCACACAGTAATGTAATCAAATCCACCAACCTTACTCCAAATTGTCCTCCTCTTTCCTTCTATCTTTCCCAGGATTAGAAACATCCCCAGAGAGCTGGTGTTCACTTGATGTGCCTCAAATATGGTATTTTGAACCTGGTGGTTTTTGATTGAGATCTGGGTAGATTATATCTACAGGATCCTTTGGCAGGAGACTCCTCTGCAGATTGTCCGTTGGTTCTTCATTCCCACTGCATCTCATGCTAGGGAAGATGATGGATTCCAAAACTTTAGGAAAAAGCCAGAGTGGAGAAGGCAGGTTAACAAAATTAGCCCTGAACTGAGAGAGGATGTGACTGTGTCTCTCCGTTTTTTAAACAGGTCAGCAACAAAGAAGAAATTGCCATATGGTCAATATCCTTGGATGATCTCTCAGCGACCACTGATGTTCCCAACCTCCAGGTTGATGAACTGAGAGACTCCTTTGACTTTTAGTCCCAGAAATTCCAGAAAGGCAATCAATGGATGAAAGAACAGCACAGCTGTCTCCAGGAGAAAGTGGGTCAACTTAAGACCACAATGGAAAACCTGCAGAAAACCGCAAGAAGATTATTTCGTTGGGGGTGTTTTTTGGAACCCTGACATTTGTATCATCAGTTAGAGCTAGAGAAATACATTGAAGAACTCCACAAAGAACTGTGCGAGGTCACTAGCCACGTATCCATCTCAAGCAAGAGAAGGCTGACTCTGAGAAAGATCTCAAAGGGGTGAGAAACCTTCTGCCAGTTGTTAAGAAGTACCTCCAGAGTCTGCAGCATGAACTGGCTGAGATGAACCACAGTTACCATGTGGAGCAAAGCCATTCCAGCCAACTGAAGGAGAAAGTCACCCCTCTTCAGAATATGAGGGAAAACAAGAAGCACATCAATAGTCTGCAGCAGCCACATCCGAGCTCCCAGATCCCGCTCTGGCCAGACTGACCTGGCACACAAGGTAGCAAGTCCCTCCATCTTCTCCCAGGTACACCAGATGGGAAAAATGAAGTAACTCTACTTTATTGGAAGGGTGCATCAAGAGAACGTTGCATGTCTGAAAGTACAAATCTTGCACCAACTCTTTTGAAAGCCTGAAAAGTGAGGGAGGGTCCTTTCTGAGCTTCTTTCTGTGCCAACTATGCACCTGGGGGCTCCCCCACCTTATTTGATTATTCCCTGTGCAGCCTCTTCTCCTCCTTTCTCCCAAGGTCATTTATTGATTTTTATTTATTTGTTTCTATCCCACCTTATTTTTATAAATAACTCAAGGCAGTGAACATATCAAACACACCTTCCTTCTCCTATTTCCCCTCACAACAACCACCCTGTGAGGTTGATAGGTATAGTGATTAACCCAAAGTCACCCAGCTGGCTTTGATGACTAAGGTGGGACTAGAACTCATGATCTTCCATTTTCTAACCTGGTGCCATATTTTATTTGCACATATATTTACACTTCCTTAATGGTTTCTGGGAATGCTGGTGAAATAACTTCATTCTGCAAAGTATTATCAAACCACTTTCTGATAATTAATTAATTAATTAATTAATTATGATAATTAATGCCTCATAAAACTGAGGAGGTATGAATAACAATTGGTCCATGCTCATCTATTCTTCTATATTATCAATACAGGCGGGATAGTTGATTGTTCTTTTTTTTAATCAATTTTTTATTTTATTCAAAACCTCAAAAAAAAAAAAAAAAAGCTCCCACTCTTCTTCCTTTTTAGCTTCCAAGGCCAGCCATCCCCACCCAAAAACCCAAAGCAGGCAATGCAAAGCAACCAAGGACCCCAGGCGACCTCAAGAGACCCCAAATTTTCTCCCTTCAGCTAGGACTCTTCTTTTGGACAAGTCCTCCGGCCACTCACTTCTTGCAGCCTCCAAGTTGCCCACTGACTGCAGTCAGCTGGGTTTTTCTGCCTCTCGAATAGAATCCATCTAAGAATTAAATAACAATAATAGCATCATAATGAGAAAAAAACTGACAACCAAATTAGTTCAAACACCATCCATCACATTGTCGTGCAAGGTAGAACATCTGACATCCTTCACTCATCAATGATGGGGATGTTTGGGTAGATGGGTTCCGGTATGTACGGTTCCACCGTGATTATGGCGGCCTCCACATCTTCGTTTTCTTCTTCTGGTGACACTTGCAGACACCTTTTTCTAGGGATTGAAGAAGAAGAAAAGAATCAAATATAACTGACTGGTACATTGTTTTCTTAGCAATGATAATAAGGCTTATTCTTGATGGGAGCTCCAGATTTTCAAGAAAAGATTGGGGTTGGACTAGGCGACCTTCAAGGTCCTTCTAGCCCTTAGGGATTTTATCTTTTTTCCTATTAGTTCTACCAACATTTTGGGAGGCTTTCAGTGCCCCAGGGCTCCCAAAGTTGTGGTGATGCCATTCCCTTGATCAGGAGCAACTTACTTGCACTGGTGGATAAAAACGCAGAGGCCAACAAATACATAGACCCCAAGGACAAACAAAGTCACCTTTCAGGGGTCCCCAAGGATGTTATTGGGCCTGTCACTGGATGGCTGCAGCAGTTCATTGGGATCCATTTCTGAAAGAGAAAAGGGGTGGAGGAAGAAGAGTCAATTTCTGATTTTAATGATTGGTGTTTCCCCTCCAATCCTCTCCATCCCAAGGTCAAACTCCCAAGAAACAAACTCACTCTCTCTCACACTCTCTCTCTCTCCCCTCTCTCTTCCCCCTCTCTCTCTTTGACCTTTGCGATCATATTAAAAGTAACTCCGTCCTCTTTGCTAATGATGTAAAACTATTCAACACCACCGACAATGCTGCTACCCTACAAAAAGACCTTGACTATGTGTTAGAATGGTCAAAACAATTGGCAACTCCAAATCTCAACCAACAAATGCTTTGCACATTGGCAGAAAAAAATCAACACACAAAATACAAGCTGGGTGAATACGACCTCATAGACGAAAAACGACCTCATTACGCAAAATCGGTGAATAGCTAATGATCTCTTCAGGTCTGTTTCTTCTTTGCAAAATGGAGGTAACATCTTCAGACCACTCTGGAGCGACCATGGGGGGCCCCCATCTTCCTCAGAGTTACAGAGGGTCCCCTGCAGGGTGAGGCTGCCTGCCTTTTCCTCCTGGGCAACCCCGGATCCCCCTTGGAAGACCCAGCCCTGCATGGCTTCTCCCCCACAGGAGCCTCTCCTGGAAAGACACGGAGCCCAAGCGAGGCTGGAGAAACCCCCAACCTTCAACCCTGGGACCCATAAACCACCTTAGTCTCTTCTCAGGAATGGGGGTTTGGGGCTGCCCCAGATCTTATCCTACTTCCTGTCCCTCCTGGGCCTACTCTATGGGTCCAGACTTTGCTTTTCCCTGGGTGCCCCATGCATAAAAAGAGGTTGCTGTGGAACACAGGATATGGTCTTCCACCTTCCCAGAACCCAGAAGATGGAACCTGGAGGGGGATTTTGCAGCTCTGCTTTCCTTCCCCAAGAGGAGGCTCCCTAGCTTCCTTCCTCCAAGAGGGGCTCCCCACTCAACTGGTCAGAGTCCTGTCTGGCATCCCTGCAAGAGCCCCCTTGCCTCGCCTCTGCATGGGAAAGGGTGGTAGGGGAACATGGGATATGGGCTTCTGCATTCCCAGGTCTCTGAAGTTGGATTTTGCAGATCAACTTTCCATCTGCAACATGAGGGTCCTGAGCTGCCCTCCCTCCCTCCTTCCTTCCAGGGGGTGAGAGGCAGCCTTGATTTCTCCATCTCTATTTGTTTTTTTTCCTACCTCCCCCTCTTTTTGAATGTGATTTTTTTTAAGTCTGCAAATTTCTGGTAAGTATTTTTTCACTAAAATTGATTTTCTTCTCAGAAACTGACTGCACTATTTCATCGGCCCTTTTGTGCGATGCCCTTGAGCATTAACTTTCAAAATAAAATAAACTTTGGTTTCAACTCAGTTGGCAGCTTATTCAGATCTGTGACATGCTCAGCCATAAACTGGCCTCTGGGATTTTCTCTTTAACCACAATGCCAATAAATGTCACATTTATTTTTTTATTCAGCCAGAGGTGCCGTGTATTCCCTCTGGGGCCAGTTTCAAGCACGGAGACCCCAAACCTTTCAATTTTAAATGACTGATTTAATTCCATCTCTCCCCTGTTATTATGAATCTCATGGGGATTATTTCCCTTTCATTTCCTTCCAGAAGATTTCCCAACAACCTTTGAGTCCAAGAATTAGTTGAATTATCCAGGGATCCCTCCTGAGAGGGAGAATTATGATAAAAGTTTCAGCTCTGCTCTTTGGCTGAATCCTCGAGGGGAGACTTTGGGCAGAGAAATAGGGAGTTTTGGGACAGGCAGGATCTGTGCTCTTGAATGTCCGTCTCTCTCCTTTCCAGATGAAGCTGAGTGTTTCTCTGTGTTTCAATCAGGGAAGCAACTGGATCATATTCCACCTTGTGAGAGTCCTTTGAATTCTTCTAATTCTTCTTTACAAGCAGGAAAGGGATTAATTGATTCACCCCTTGAATGATGGACCTCCTGCTTCTGCTTCTGATGCTGCTGGTGTCCCATCCAATCTCTGGGAAGCTGAGAATTAAATGCCTATTGAGTTTGGAGCACCAGGATGGAAAACGACCACAGAACTTTTACAGCCCAGGATATCATCTTATTAGTATAATCTTCAATGGAAAAGAAATATTGCCTACAAAGTTGCTTTTCAACATGCTCCTTCTCTTCAGTTGTTTTCCGTGATTCGTAAGTCATTCAGGGTGATGGAGTTGCACTCCCTCCATTCTAACACACTACTTCTTTTCTTTCTTTTTTATTTCTCATTTATTCCTATATTGGGAGATATGTCTAAATTCCTGAATGATTTTGATTTCCATGGTGTCTCTCTTTTGTCTGATTTTGTGAAGAAACTCAAAAAGGAGTCTGAAAAAAAGTTGAAAAGGCTGCAAATTATTTTCCTCTCTCAGTTCAATCCTTAATTTATCACTTGAATAATGCATTTTATTTAAAATAGTAGTGGAGCCAGTTGTAGTAGCCGTACCTCAGACAATTTCCATATTTGTGTAACTAATCATTGCTTTTAGATCAATGTTGGCTTCAGGCTCAGTAGGCTTCTGGATGATTATATATATATTATATATAACAAAAGTTTTTGTTGTTGCTCTTGATTATAACCTTTTTTTTTACAATAGGAATTTCCATATTTGTGTAGCTCATGGGTCATCAACCTGGTCCCTACCGCCCACTAGTGGGCGTTTCGGGATTCCAGGTGGGCAGTAGGGGCTTCAGAGGTTAAAATCTCCTTTTGAGTGAGTGGGCAGGCGTGAGAGCACACATCAATAAACCAACATGCGCGTGCACGCAAACAAGCAAACATGTGGGAAGATGAAGGGGAGGAGTGGAAGCTGATAGCAGGGACAGGCAGAAGTGGAGCAGAGCAGTTGCAAAATAGGAGAAAGAAAAGTTAAAGGCAGGAGAGAATTGTTGTTGGCTAATAATAATAAGTGGGCTAACTAGCTCAGCCTTACTTTTGTACATTGCCCTAAGGAAGGTTAAAAAAAAGGAGATAAAAAAGAAAAGGTAAAAAAATTTTAAAAAGGGAAGAAAAATAAAGAAAAAGGGGTAAAATAAAGAAGGAGAGTAAGCAGTGTTTAGTCTGGCTCATAAATTAAGTTTTGTTATCATAAAATAAAAGAAAGAAATAAGTAAAGGAAGGAGATTGAGAAAATAAAAAAAGGGAAAAAGGGATCCTTGATATAGTGAAATACTATAAGAAAGGTAAAGAAGAAGAAGGCAGGAAAAGGAATTTTTTTTATGGTGACACTTAATAAAAATTGACACCTAATCCAGCATTGTTTTTGGTGTTTGTAATAAAAGGGAAAAGAGGAGGGAAAAAGCACTGTGTGGAGTGCAGATCAAAACGTAAGAGTAAAAGTAGTTGTTAAATTGTGAAACAAATTTAGAACCCATGTCTGAAAAAAAGAAATATGCTCGTGGCTATTTACCAGAGTATCTGAAAATGGGTTTCATTGAATCTGTTACAAATAAACAGCTTCCAATGTGTTTACTGTGCCACAAGACATTATCTAATGAAGCAATGAAGCCAAGTGGATTGTGAGTACATCTTGCTACAAAGCATTCGCAAGATAAAGATGAACCCATTGAATATTTTCAAGAAATCTATAAAAGATTTCAAAATTGTTCAACAATAGCTGCATCATTTCAAAAGCAACATGCAAAAAATGAGGATGGATTAACTGCAGCTTATCATATATCACACTTAATTGCAAAAAGTGGTAAAAGTCATAATATTGGAGAAACTTTGATAATACCCTCTATCAAAGAATTTATCTCAACAGTAATGCATCAGGATATACCTGAAGATTTAAAAACATTGCCCCTTAGCGATAACACTGTAAAGAGATGCCTTGACAAAACGGCGGCTAATGTTGAAAATAAAATTATAGGTATTCTCCAAAATTCTTCATTTTCCATACAATTAGATGAGTCTGTCATTGCAGATAATAATGCTCTACTGATGACATATGTACGGTACCTGGATGAAAACAATACATTGCAAGAAGAAATGCTATTCACTGTCAATATGATTACAGATACAAAATGATTATCAATATTTAATGCTGTGAAATCATACTTTGCAAAAAATAATATACCCTTGAACAATATTGTTGCATGTGCTACTGATAGAGCACCATCAATGGTAGGCCACTATCATGGGTTTGTTGCTTACTTGAAGGAAGAAGTGCCAAACGTTTTGTGTATTCATTGTGTTGTGCACAGATAACATATTGTAGGAAAACATTTAAGTATAAGTCTCCATTCATCATTAAGTATAATAATTAAAGCTGTAAATAAGATCATATCTAATGCCAAGTGTGATAGAATGTTTCGACAGCTGTACCAGGACAATAATGAGCAGTTTATTAGGTTACTTTTACACACAGAAGTTCGATGGCTCTCAAAGGGTACATACTTGTCTCGTTTTGTTGCATTATTTGATAGTGTCGTACAGTTTTTTGAAAGTGATAATGAGGCTGGTCTCTATGAACAGTTAAAAACCGAAAAGAATGATGCCTTATATTTGGCAGACATTTTCAAGATATTTAATGAAATTAATTTGCAGCTTCACGAAGCCAATATAAGTCTTATAAGTTGCAAAAATATTGTGTCAGTATTTATCGAAAAGCTTGATCTTCTCCGTCATAATATTTTAAAGAGAGAATTTCATCAGTTTCCTGAATTGTCCTCTATAAACAATGATGTAACTTCGGGGAATATTGAAAGGTTCAGTAGCCACCACTAACAGCCTCCCCTGCCTGAGGCCATAAGGGGGAGCGGAGGCTGCAGCATCAACTGGGGGGACTTCAGAGCAGAGTTTGGGTGTCTCTCCCTGGCCACAGGCTGAAAGGACAATCTGGCAGCAGCGCAAGCAGCCACACTGAGGAGGCCAATGGGCAGCAAATGCCTCCATGTTTACGAGCACAATTTAACCCTTACAGAGGAGCAGAAATGGGATGGTAAAGATGCCTTAAAAGTCTTTTTCAGACCCCCTAAAAATGTCACATTTGAAAGATATACATTTGGCAGCTGCAAAAAGAAGGCAAAGCAGTAAACAGTTTCATCACAGGGTAAGAGAAAAAGCTGTGAGTATGGCTCTCTGAGACTTAGTGATACCCAGAACTGTTCGTGATAAAATAGTTCACTAGTGAAAGAACACACAGCCGCCTTGTGAGAGAACATAATTTAAGTTTACACGCAGCAATCGAGATATGTCATACTGCAGAACTTACTGACAAATGGATGAAAGCTTTGGAGCAGGATAAACAGATTGACAGTGTCAATGCAGCCTCCAAACAACAGCTAAGCACAAAGAACCCCCACCCCAAGCGCCAACCTATAATTCATCTACACAACTCACCTGGGAGCCACCCAGTATCATGCGAGTACTGTGCCAGTGAGCACGTACGAGAGAAATAGCAGTGTCCTGCATGTGGGAACTTCTGCAGAGCATGTGGGAGACCAAATCATTTGGTGGGAATGTGCCTCTCAAGTAAAATGGAAGCGAGGAAGCTGCACACAATTGAACAAATGTTGGATCCTGAGGTTGCACATTTGTTTACCACACAGATTTAACAATATAACCCAATCCTGCCAGCTGGACCCGGGTGCAACATGTGATGCCAGGAGTTTAAAGAAGAAAATGAAACGGGCACTGAGATACCTTTTCTGCCTAATAGCAGCAAACTGAAGTTATATTCTACGTTGTTTACAAGCCAGGACATGAAATGTCTGACACCCTGAGTAGGGCTATGTCAGATCAGGCGGCACCTGGAGGGGAGCATGGGCATCGGACGGTTTGTTGGTTGCAACAGGAACAAACCTTCTTTGGAGAAGTCAATCAAGCAGACTAGCTTAAACGTCTCAAATCAGGAGCTACTTCGGTTCAGGCAGCACACAGACACTGATGCAGCCTTACAGGCACTGAAGACGGTTGTTTTGAATGTGTGGCCGGATGGGAAGGAGGCAGGTCCTGCAATCGGGAGGGAATATTGGTCCTTCAGAGATGAGATCCATGTACAAAATGGTATCCTGTACAAGGGACCAAGAGTCATAGTGCAAAAGTCACTGAGAGCAGAGATCCTATTGCACATACACTCAAGCCACACTGGGGGTCAGCCATGCTACAGAGAAGCTCGTGACAATCTTTACTGGCCTAACACGCAAGGCGAAATCAAAGACTTTGGGAGCAATTGTCCCACTTGCAATGAATGTGCACGTTTGCAAGAGAAATGTCCAGCAATGCATCTGAAGTGCAGAAAGTGCTCCAATAGTTGACATGGATGTTGTAGCCCAGTGTGAGATTGTGCAGGAGCTGGGAATTCTTCTTGAGAAGTTGAATGTTGAAAATGTATAGTAGGCCAGATGGAAAACTATAAAGATCCCTATTGTTTTAAAAAAAAAGTGATTATAATCAACAGCACCAACAAATAATTTAAAAAAGAATACATAACCACCCAGATGCCTACTGAGCCTTAAGCCAACATTGATCCAAAACGAATGATCAGTTACACAAATATGGAAATTGGCTGAGGTACAGCAACTACAAATGATTCCACCACTACTTTAAATAAAATTCATTATTCAGTGATAAATTAAGGATTGAACTGAGAGAGGAAAATAATCTGCAGCCCTTTCAGCTTTTTTTCAGACCCCTTTTTGAGTCCCTTTCACAAAATCAGACAAGAGAGAGAAGACAAGGAAATCAAAATCATTCAGGAAATTAGACATATCCCCCAATATAGGGAATAAATGAAAAATAAAAATAAAAAATAGAAAAGAAGGAGAGTGTTAGAATGGAGGGAGTGCATTCCATTCACCCTGAATGACTTACAAATCACGGAAAACAAACTGAACAGAAGGAGCCACGTTGAAAAGCAACTTTGTGTGCAATGTTTCCTCTCCACTGATGACTATACCGATGAGATGGTCTCCTGGGCTGTAAAAGCTCTGTGGTCGTTTTCCATCCTGGTGCTCCAAACTCAGTGGGCATTTTATTCTCAGCTTCCCAGAAACTGCATGGGATAAAAGCATTCATTCTTATTGAATGGGGGTGTGAAAATTGGAGAAAAGTTCTCAGATTAATGTAGAATACCCAGAATTGGGGATTCCTAGAGTGTGAGATGGCTGAGTGTCCAATATTGTGTGGGGTGATAGGCAAAAGTGAAACTGTGGGAAAACACCTGTTCCATGTGGGGCAAAGCCATAAGTCTCTGCCGCCTTCTGCTTGTGGGAGAACCAAAATTATTTGTGTGAATCTTGGAGTGACCTTGGTCTGATCCATCAGAGCTTTTCTTATCTCCTTAAAATGGAATTTGCAAATGGATCCTGTTTGCAATTGGGGGCCATTCTGATACCTAAACATTGATTCCCAATTGATCTGCAATCTCTGTGCTTGGAGAGCAGAAGAGCTTCCGTGGGTGCCTCTTCCTAGAAACCTTGAAGTCCCTCCTCTCTTATTCAGCCTCTTCTTGGACCTGGATGAACCTTATGCAGCATTGAAGGTTTGTGACCTGGTCAATGATGCGGTTGCCTTTAGACAGGATCCCTTCAACCTCCTCCTGGGGAGAGTCTCAAGATCCCCTTTCTCTGGACATCTTCTCCAGCCCTTCACAGACAAGAGAAGCTTGGAAGAGGAGCAGAGAAAATTGTAGAATGGAAAATTTAAAGGGTCTGAAAACTGCTATTTTATTTCTCTGGGTAAGCAAAAAAAAAAAAAAAAATACAGTGAAAATGTCTTTACACATTTTATTTTTTATTGAATTTATTATTATCATTTTTCTGTGAAATACATATAAAAAAACAATTCCAAACTCAAATGCCAAACAGCTCTTCTGCTGAACACTTTCTGCAAAGGAGGTTTTATCAGGAAATCGAGAAAGAATTCTATCAGAGGGATGAAGATTTCCCTCCCCAGCTGAGAGCCAGTCAAACATGGCATTTCACATCATCCTGGCATTCTCAGGGAGAGGATCAGGCAACCAGGCTGGTACTTTTTTCCCCACAGCTTCCTCCTGACCTCTTTTCCTGATCTCTCCATCTCCTTCTCCCCTCCCTCCCTCCCTCCCTCCCTCCCTCCCTCCCCCCTCTCTCTCACACACATCCACACTTTTAGCTGTAGCAACAAGTGCCAGAATTATTTTTTAAAGATCTCACTTTCAGTATTTCATTTCATTTCATTTCATTTATTAAAATTTATAGGCCGCCCTTTTCCCTGAGGGGACTCAGGGCGGCTTACAATCACAAGGGAAGGGGGTGCAGTATCAAAAAAAAACAAAAAAAAAACAGTATCTGTTGCTGAACAGCAAATTCCACTGAATTACTTTCAGCAAGGTTTATTAAGTTGAAAGGGAAGGGAGCTAGAACAATTCAATAATTTCCTATTTTGAAATATATTAATATTTTCTTTGACTCCTGTATATTGTCTAAATGGAAAGAATATCTCCTTTCAAACAAAATAAACTTTAACAATTCTCCCAATATTATAATGGTATTATATCTCATGTTTTTACATTTGTTCTGGCTGTAAGATGCTCCTTTGTGTTCAGGTCTGGCCTCAGAAGGATAATGTAGCACTTGGGGATGAAGATGCTGACCAGCAGACCAGCACTGGAGGCCAGGATGGAGAAGACCTGAACAGCCACCATGTATTTCCCTTTGGTGCTCAGGTAGGTGGGCACAAAAGTCACCCAGACGCTGCAGAAGACCAGCATGCTGAAGGTGATCAGCTTGGCTTCGTTGAAGGCCCCAGGCAGATTCCTGGCCAGGAAAGCCACCGTGAAGCAGATGGCAGCCAGGAAGCCCATGTAGCTGAGGGTGACGTAGAAAATGACAACAGCCCCTTCGTTGCATTGCAGGATGATCTCTCCAGGCTGGGAGTGGAGGTCAGAGTCAGGGAAGGGGGGAGAAGCTCCCAGCCAGATGGAGCAGATGACAATTTGGACTGCAGAAGAAGACAGGATGATGGAGTTGGCCAAGCTCTTCCCCAACCATCTCTTCACTCGGTTTCCTGGTTTTGTGGCCAGGAAAGCCAGCACCACCGTGATGGTTTTGGCCAAGAGAGAAGAAATGGCAACTGAGAAGATGATGCTGAAAACCGTTTGTCGGAGAAGGCAGGTGGCTTTCCTTGGTTGACCAATGAAGAGAGAAGGAGACAAGAAGCAAAGCAGGAGGGAGACCAGGAGGATGTAGGAGAGGTCCCGGTTGTTGGCTTTGACAATAGGAGTTTCTCTGTATTTAATGAAGATAATTAAAACAAGGACTGTAGTTAGGAAGAAGAGCAGGGCAAAAGAGACCAGGATGATGCCCAGATGTTCTTCATAAGACAGGAAGGCTATAACTTTGGGGATACATTGGACTCTGGCCTCATTTGGATATTCGTCATCTGGACACTTGGTGCATTTTTCTGCATCTGAGAAATCAAAAATCAATTTTCTTTAATATTTCGTTCCTTTTATTTTTCATTAAAAATAGCATGAGCAGGATGTAATTTTTTTTAACTAACTAGGTATATGAAGTTGAGGAAAGTCCATGGGTGTTAATTATTTCTGGTGTAATGTGTAATGCAATTCATAGGAAGCTACATTATTACAGGTTAATAATGAATCATATAATCTTTTTATACAAATATTTAGAGTCCTGCCACATGGCAGTTAATATACTGGACTTAGAGGATACCTACAGTATCCTGTAACATCTGGAAGCTATATGGAATTCAGGAGAAATTTCCTAACAGTGACAACAATTAACCAGTGGAACAGCTGGCCTCCAGAAGTTGTGGGTGTTTCAACATTGGATGTTTTTATGAAGAGACTGGACAGTCACTTGTCTGAAATAGTATCAGGTCTCCTGCTTGAGCAGGGGGTAGCATTAGAAGACCTCCAAGGTCCTTTCCAACTCTACTCTGATTGATTGATTGATCTACATGACTGTCAGAATATTTGTGCAATGAGTTGCCCCCATAACTATCCACAGCCCACATTATGGACCAATTACACTTTTTCAGTGATCCTCAAGGGAAGGATCCAATATACAGTGAATTGCAAGGTCTTTCAGAAGGTGGACCTAAAACAATCCATCAAGTTTCAAAGAACTCGGATCTTCTTAGAAAGGTGAACTTAGCAGCACATATCCAGACTAGAAAGCAGGAGAGACATTTCCTCTGCTATTTTACTAACTTGCCCAGTCTGCCACCCCCTCCTCCCATCTCCTCCCAGCCCCTCCTTCAAAGACTTTTTGATTTACTTCCATTTAGATAATAAATTGTGCATGTTAAAAATTAAAAAATGGTGAGCTTGTGTCTTTTAACTTTAACTTTCATGAAAAGGTTCTGGATGGATCCAGTTCCACAAAGCTTCATTTTCCTCAGTGTGACCCACCTTCCTGAGTGGAGAAGGTCCCCTCCGGACAAGGAACGCAGTCATAGCAGCAAACTGGCTCTCCTTCTCGAGCCCTCTTGACAAATCCAGGATGACAATTTTCTGCACAGTTGGACTGAGGCAGGGACTGAGCAGAAAAATGAAAAATGCCAAAGAAAATGTGTTAGTAGTCAACATTCACGGAAAATAGAGATAGCCAAATAGCCTCTGGTCTTCATGGAAGTAAATATGAAATACCTGACTACTACTAAGAAGATGCAGGAGGTATAACTAACTACTGGCAGATTCTTCATTTAGTTCCTCCCTTTTGCTTTTGGCTTTTAACATTACAATAAAGGACTTTTCTACTTAATAAAGTCAGCAGAGAGGGAATTGAAAAAAGATTTACATATGATGATATATTAAAACTGAGAATAAAATTTATTGTAAAAGATTTAGGAAATTACTATTCCATTAGATTTTTCAATAAAGAATAAAACTGTGATGAAGAAAGAAACCTCTGACCAGTAAGATCTTGAAAGATTTCCATAAAACATGGCAAAGCCCCTCCACTTATTGTAGGTCCCGTCTGTTGAAGAACTACAATCAGATAACACCAACTGGCATGGGATGCCAATCCCCCTGGAGACTCTTGGCTTTGGCCACTTGAAATGGGACCTCAGGCTTTGGGAAACAGAGAAAAGACACCAAAATTTATCTCACCTTATTGAGCAACTTTAGCCGTGAAAGAGCATCTTCTATGATAGAAAGTCTCTGTCTTATAAAATACGCCAGATTCTCTCTTGTGGGATCCTCTTTGGGGAGAACCAAGAAGCCACGAATGAACAGGTCTGCTTTTATCTCTCCATTTTGGTCCAAGTATAGTTTAAAATTAGAAATATTCCAAAATTCATTCTTCTCCAGAAAGGGATGAAACTAGAATGGAAACATCCAAGAATTTGAAAAGCAGAAAACTTTGTTTCTTATCCCACACTGAATCTTTCTTCTACAGTTCTCTAATCTCCAAATATGGTTAAATAGGATACAAATACTGCCATTATCTTCAAAAGTGAATGAAAAAGTTTGAGAAAAAATTGTCAATCTTTTAGTGACAAAATATAAAGAAATATAATCGACACAATTCCTCAATTATAGGGAAGATTCTAGAGCAAATGGCAAATAAAATGAACAGAGAAAAAAAAAGATGATCCATAAACTCTTTGAAAGCAACAGGTTTCCCAGAAAGCATGGGTTGATCAAGAAGAAAGTTGTCAGGCTAATCTTCTCCCTGGTCATCCTGATGGAAAACTTCTCTAAATGTGCTAATTCTACTTGATTGTAATACGACATTAAAAAAATTTTTGTTGCAGATCTGAAAGAACAAATCTCCCACCAGCTCTTTTCTCAGTCTGAAAAGTTAGTGAGGATCCTGAGTTTCTTTCTCTCCCGTTATGCAGCTGCAGGATTCTCCCCTCTTATCTGATCCTTCCCTAGGCAGCCTCTCTTCCCCTCATCCCAAAAATCATTCTCACACATCATTACTCTTCCTAAATAGATTATAGGGACTCAGGTGATAGAACTGGATTTCAGTAAAGGACTCAGAAATAATTTTGTGATAGGATTAGAAACCTGAGGGGTGGATGGTATGATAACTAAGTGGATAAAAACTGTCTTCAAAATGATACTCAAATAATTTTTAACCCTTTTTAATCTTTCTTATGAAACCTAAAAGTGATTGATACAAATTTGCCTTTGGTCATCAATTATTCTATGTTGTCATTAATACGGTAATGAATAGGATCTTAGAATAAGCTAATTTGATGTGATTTAAAGAATATAAAGTCTTTCAACTTAGAAGCCTTATTTGAAACTTCATTTTAAAAGTTTGATAAAATAACAATGGTTTTAAATCAAGTTAAAGGCGATAATTAGAAGCAAGCAACAATTGTTGAATCGGATGGATTTGATGGATGGACTCAGGAGTGGGTTTCAACCGGTTCCCGGCGGTCCCTGTGAACTGGTTGGTCGCCGAACCCGGAAGTAAGTAACTTCCGGGAACAGCGAAGGGCCCACCCACGCCCGCCCGCGCCCGCGTGCCCGCGCCCGCTCCTTACCCGGTTTTGACGAATTCTGCGCTTCCACGGTTGGAATGGGGCGAGAAACCCACCCCTGGATGGACTGGAACTTAACTTGCTGCTGGCATCCCTGAAGGAGGAGTCTGGTTTGAAGGCAGGCTGCTTGGAGGTGGCTGGAGAGGCCATGGACCCCGAAGACTCAAAATGGACCGAACGGATGACTGATGAAATGGATCCTTTCAAGAAGATTGAGGGAGATTGGGGAATGGACTTGCCATATTTAACTGGAAAACAAGTCTTAAGAGTTGTATTTGTATTTGTATTTGTATTTGTATTTGTATTTGTATTTGTATTTGTATTTGTATTTGTATTTGTATTTGTATTTGTATTTGTATTTGTATTTGTATTTGTATTTGTATTTGTATTTGTATTTGTATTTGTATTTATCTTGTATGCCGCCCACTCCCGAAGGACTCCGGGCGGCTCACAATAGACAATGGAAGGGGAAATAACTAGACAAAGACAACACTTTAAAAAAAACGCAACATTCACAGTTTCCGTGTGGCTGGATGTTTCACAAGCCCCCCAGCCTGCTGGAACAGCCAGGACTTGGTGGCTTTGCGGAAGACCAGGAGAGTAGTAAGGGTCTGGATCTCCACGGGGAGGTCATTCCAGAGGGCTGGAGCTGCAACAGAGAAGGCTCTCCCCCGGGGAGTCGCCAGCCGACATTGGCTGGCGGATGGAATCCGGAGGAGACCTAACCTATGAGATCTAATCGTTCTATGGGAGGTAATCGGCAGGAGGCGGTCTCTCAGGCAATGTTCCCTCTAATTTTTTTTTCAGTGTGAGCGGAAAAGTACAGTGTGTGAGCGGCACAGTTTCATGCCTGAGCACCTAAGAGAGCCACAGTTTGAACTGCTGTCGTGTCTGCTGGACATTTGCGCAACATTCCAAGCGTCAAGCGCCAATTGCGAGCGAGGTTTGAACCCGATGAATGCCAGGCATGAAAAGTGCCACTCAAACACTATACTTTTCCGCTCACCCTGAAAAAAAAAAGGCTCTCTGCTCAGCTTTTACATTGTTAGATTGGCTAGAGAGAGACATAGCACCAACAGGGTCCTGGCCTGGGTCCTGGCATTTTGCAGGCAACCTGTCCTCTCACATTCTTTGGAATGCAACCCATCACGTGTGAATTAGATTTTGCCAATTATCCTATTAAAAGATAATCCTATTATTCTAAAATATGACTAACTCAATATTAAAAACTGTAAATATTTGATGCTGATAAATAATAGCAGTAATTGTTATTTAGTATGAGTAAAATCAGTATTGATATATCAATATAATATCTATCAAAATTGACAATAAACACTAAAATAACAATACAAATATATAATGTGAAATATAAATGTAATAAATATAATATATAAATGCAACATAAATGTAATAAAATAATTTATGATGAAACTCTCCCTCTTTAAAGTAGTAAGATCAATTAAATAGTCTAGCAAGTTTGGACAATATCCTATATGTTATGTTACTTAAGAATATATATACCTCAGAGTCAGATACAACATCCACATCATTTCCAACTGAGTCAATAAAATCATATGCCATGCCAAAACTATTTTAAATAAAGATATGAAATTAATCAAGTATTGCATTTATTTTTCAAAATGAATGTACATTTTTTTATTATTTAAGTTTTGTACCCTATCTTTTCTAACTAACGTTAACTTTAAAAAGATGTTACATCAGACTACAATACAAGTAATTAAATGAAGACTAAAATAAGTGTTTTGGCATATTGAGCTTTTTATATTTCTTTCTAATATTTCTTCCTTAGTTGAGAACTTCCTCCTCAGCTTACTTACGCATTAACTGTTTGTTGCTTTTATGGTTTATTCATTCACTGCTCCATCTTCAGTTTTTTTCACAGGGGGAGGGCTTCCTTCCTTCCTTCCTTCCTTCCCTCCACTCCTTTGGCCACCAATTTTGATCCAATTCTCTCTCTCCCTCCCTCCCTCTCTCTCTCTCTCTCTCTCTCTCTCTCTCTCTCTCTCTCTCTCTCTCTCTCTCTCTCTCTCTCTCTCTCTCTCTCACACACACACACACACACACACACACACACACACACACACACACGTTATTTGGGGGGGGGTGTTGAATTACTCCGCCTCACTGCGCAAAGTTGGCTCAGCATGTGTTCGGCCCCCACTTACGCCGAATCAAATCCGCGGCCGGCGGGACCAAGGCAGGGGTTGCATTTCAAAGCCGCCAGTCCTCTTGCTTCTTCTCCTTCACCAGCAAAGCTCCCGCTGGCTTCCCGGCCCATGGCTTTGGCGTTTCTCCCTCCACGCGGAGCCCCTGAGCTGGCTCCCGCGTTATCCCTCCCCCTTCCTCCTCTGCCGTGCTTTTGAGGCCGCGGGAGCTAGTAGGAAAGAGGCCTCCGCCGCTTTCCTACTAGCTCCCGCGGCCTCAAAAGCACGGCAGAGGAGGAAGGGGGAGGGATAACGCGGGAGCCAGCTCAGGGGCTCCGCGTGGAGGGAGAAACGCCAAAGCCATGGGCCGGGAAGCCAGCGGGAGCTTTGCTGGTGAAGGAGAAGAAGCAAGAGGACTGGCGGCTCATCAAAACAAGTCTGGGGAGGTCCTTTGCGGGCGGCCTGTTCTAGCCGCCTGCAAAGGACTTCCCCACGTTTGCTTTGGTAGAAATCTCTGCGCGGCAGTTAAAAACTTCTGCGCGGGGATTTCTTTCCATGTGCGCGGTCGCGCACGCGCGCACCTTAGAGGGAACAGTGCTCTCAGGTACCCAGGTCCAATGCCATGTAGGGCTTTATAGGTAGCGACCAGCACCTTGAAGCAGATCTGGAGACTAATGGGTAGCCAGTGCAGCTCGCGGAGGATAGGTGTGACGTGGGTGTACCTGGGTGCACCCACAATTGCTCGCGCGGCCTGCATTCTGGACTAACTGAAGTCTTCGAACACTCTTCAAGGGCAGCCCCATGTAGAGCGTGTTACAATAATCCAGTCTTGAGGTCACAAGGGCGTGAGTGACTGTCTGAAGGGCCTCCCGATCCAGGTAGGGTCGCAATTGGTGCACCAGGCGAACCTGGGCAAAGGTCCCCCTGGTCACAGCCGACAAATGGTGTTCCAAAGCCAGCTGGGGATCCAGGAGGACTCCCAAATTGCGAACCCTCTCTGAGAGGCGTATAATTTCACCCCCCCAGCCTGAGAGATGGAATAATTGGCCAATCTTTGGGAGGGAACATCAAAAGCCACTCGATCTTGTCTGGATTGAGTGCCAACTTGTTTGCTCCCATCCAGACCCTAACAGCCTCCAGGCACTGGCACATCACTTCTACTGCTTCGCTGAGTTGGCATGGGGCAGACAGATACAACTGCGTATCGTCTGCGTATTGGTGGTACTTAATCCCGTGCCGGCGTATGATCTCACCCAGCGGCTTCATGTAGATGTTAAATAGGAGGGGGGACAGGACCAAACCCTGCAGCACCCCGTAGTTGAGGGGCCTTGGGGTCGATCTCTGCCCTCCGACCAACACTGACTGCGACCTGTCCGAGAGGTAGGAGGAGAACCACCAAAGGACAGTGCCCCCCACTCCCACCTCTCGCAACTGTCGCAGAAGGATACCATGGTCGATGGTATCGAAGGCCGCTGAGAGGTCAAGGAGCACAAGGATAGAGGGGTGACCCCTATCCCTGGCCCGCCAGAGATCATCGATCAGCGCGACCAAAGCAGTTTCCGTGCTGTAACCAGGCCTGAAGCCCGACTGAAAGGAGTCTAGGTAATCGGCTTCATCCAAGGACCGTCGGAGTTGAGAGGCCACCACTTTCTCAACAACCTTCCCAACAAAGGTCCTGTTTGCATTTACAGGACATTCTATAACTTTGGGGAATGGAAAGCAGTTGTTGGGAAAGATTCTAATTAAAATTTTGAGGAAATGTATTTTTATTATAAGAATCAAACAGAGATCTTTAACCCTGGACAGATTATGGATGGATCAGAGTTAATGATTGTGTTGGTCTGTGGTAGAAATTTTCTGTGAGTTAAATACAATAGCAGATAACCGACAATTTTGAAGTTTTGAAATTTAACTTTATTGTTGGATTGCCTGTTAACTATGTTTTTTTAAATACAGCAGATAGATGACAAGTCCAGTAGATATATAGTTTATAATTGTGGGCCTATTTTGCAAGTGGGAGAAACTATTATTGCTGTATTGTATTCAATTGGGGAGACAATATGCATGTATTTAACTGTTTTTAATGTTTTATCTAGCTTTGTTTTGTCTTTGTAATAGTTTTATTTTCCAAAACTTGTATTTTACTTTTTTGAATAAAATAAAATATAATAAGAGGAATATCAAGTTTCCAGAAACAATATTTATGATTAGCACACAGAGAAGTGTTTGTAAGTAAAAAGCAATAGAAAGGTATCTGGTTTTTATCTACTAGGACTTGACTAACAATAGTGTCTCATATAAGAACATTAATGATGGACTGGAAGAAAGATGAAGGATACCAAATTTGATATGTATGTTTGTGAAAATGATGTCAAAATCGAAGTTAAATGGAAACAGAATCTGAGTCAGCAGGGTGATGTCCATGGAACAGTGACGTGCAGTGAGCTTCATTGCCGGTGAGGTGGAGAGAAAGAGAAAGAAAAAACACGGCTCTTCTTTCCCTCCCTCCCTCACCACCACCCCCCGGCTTCCCAAAGACTGCAACTTTGCCCCTCGCACCACACAAAAACTTTCCTGCTCCAGATCTGGCCAAAACACCCCTCGCTCCTCCCCACTTGGTCAGGCCTTATCCATTTCGCTTGGAGAGGGTGGGTGGAGATGGGGGTCTTCCGTGGCACATGCAAGCATGCGTGATTCCCTCCCCCACATGTTTTTCCCACTCCGCCCGCCCCCCATGCCTCCAGGGCGCTTCTTCACCTGTTTTCTCTGAGGACATTGCGGCGGCTTAGCAAGTCAGAGGGTGAATTTTGGGGGGAGCGGAGTGATGGGGTGGGGAAAGAGACCTGAGAGATGGGAGGGAGGATTTCTGCATCAGCAGCCCCCTTTCCAAAGGCGCCCTCCTCTCTCTCCCTCTCTCTCTCTCTCCCCAAGAGAACCACGTGGTCCTGGCTTGTGAAGATGCGGTTTGCCAATTATGGAGCGGGGAGGAAACAGAGCAAATTAAAGGAACAGGCGACTCTCCTCCGTTAGATTGGGCTCAAACCGCCTCTTGTTTTTCTGCTCCCCCCCATCCTTTTCCAGCTAGGTTGTCGGAGGGTCAGACTCTGCGTTTGGTGCTGCCCCGACGCGACACACACACACGCACAGTTGGCAAACTCACAAGCCCCAGCTTTCCCCAAGCTGCAGCTGATCTGAAGCAGTTTTGCCTTCAAAATGCACATCACGATCCTTTATTAACAGGAGTTTCAAGTACAAATCCATTCAGACCGCAGAAAGTCTGTTCTTTTCTCTGATTTAATCTAACAACTTTTCCTAGCTGTTTATGTTGAATATGGAAATGAAACAAGATGGCTTGGAGCCTGTACAGAAACTTTGTATTAATGTGCCACTTTGAGCTTGTAAGATTGCTATTGTTTCAAACCCCCCTTAAAATCTACTTCTCTAACAAGCTGTATGCTTTCCTGTCCGAAGGTTGTTGCTTCACTCGGCCCGGAAGGCACTTTAAAAAATAAAACACACACACACACACGGACACAATAAAAACAAATTACAATTACATTACAAATAAATTGAATTCCTCCCCCCTGCCCCATCCCTCTGACCCACATACCTTTCAGCTGCGCCAAAATTCCAGATTTGGTCTAGCCAGGCTCCAGGGCCAGGCAGGCTAGGATAGTGGCTCCTAGAGTCACCACGTGCCCTCTTCAGGAGGAGGCCAGAGAACTATGGGCCTCATTTGCATACTATTTTTTTTTTGCTTTTTAACCCTTGCGTAACTGTTAAAAGGCGAAAAATTCCTTAGGAAAAGGAGGCCCATAGTTCTCTGGCCTCCCCCTACAGTTAGCACTAAGCAGACTCCAAGTCACTGTGAGTTGGACTCTGGTAGCAACTAGCTTGGCTTTAATTATTTAAAAAAAATCTTTAAAATTCTTTCTTTTTCTTCAGGAAACTGGTGAGGCCCCGCCTCCCCTGCCTCTAGTGAGTGCATGTCCCTGCCATGGAAAGAAGGCAAATGCAGCCATAAGAATCTAAGGAAGTGAACGTTCTGGTTTGGGGAGACCCCAACTCAAGGACCAGGTCCCCTTGCAGGCATCACACGTGGAGGAGAATTTGCCCAAAATCTATGTGAACTTCAGGGAAGGACAATGAAGCCAAGGAAGAGTTGAAAGGAGCTGCTCTTAGCCTTGAGGAAAGACAGCAAGGAGAAGAGCTGAAGATCAAGAGGAGTCTGGGAGCCCCCTTTCCAATTGAAACAATCTCTCAGTTGGGGAAGGGAGGATGCAGCCAGTGGTGGGATTCAGACGGCCCGGTTCGAGTGAACCGATAGTAAAAATTCTGCCTGGCCATGTCTCTCCCCATCACTACTTGCCTCGCAGGCCTTGGCTGGGGCCTTAGAGTCATTGCTGCAGCTGCTGTTTGGCTCCCTTGCCTCGACTATGTGGCCACGCAGCCCAGCCTGTTTGCCTGCCTTTGCCATGGCCTCCTGCTCGTCTTGGTCTGCTCCCGAATGCCCACCTCAGGCTGCTCCCGACCACTCCAGCAGCGGCCATTCTTCACCTTTTCCCTCTTTCCTTTCCTTTCTCTTTTCCTTTTTCCTTCCCTTCCCATTCCCTCTGTTTTTCATCCTTTCCTTCTTTCCCATTTCCTTTCCTTTCCCTCCCCTTCCTCCCCCTCCCTTCCCTTCCCCTGCCTTTCTTTCTTCCTTCCTTTCTTCCTTCCTTTCTTCCTTCCTTCCTTCCTTCCTTTCTTCCTTCCTTCCTTCCTTCCTTCCTTCCTTCCTTCCTTCCTTCCTTCCTTCCTTCCTTGGGGTCTGAGGGAGAGTCAGGGGACCCCTTTCCTCCTTGACCCCCTCCCCAACATCTGTTCTGATGGCAATTATGGCTAAAAGGCCTTTGGAAGCTGGGGCTCCCTCTCCCCTCCCCCTCCCCATTGCAGAAACTCCTCTTGGTGCAGAATTGGGATCTTTCAGAACTTCTTCTCCTGCCTTCCCCCCCCCCCCCTGCACAGTCTCAGTTGCTGCTTGGAGGGGGGGAGATTTCTGGTTTTGTAGGGCTGAGAGGAAAAGGGGGAGGGTGAACAGGCCCTCCAAGGCTGCCCACCCCTTTGCGTTTCTGCAACCAATGCGGAGTTCAGAATGACGCTTCTCCCAAAGAAGTTCTGGGGAACCCAACACCCCCCCCAGCTGCCCCTTCCAGAGCCCAAAAAACTCCCAGGCAAAGCAGCACCGCCTCCCTCTCAGGAGTGGGGGAGAGAATGGATGGGAGGAAAGAAAAACTTGGGGAAGAGGGAGGGAGATCCAGAGGAAACGGGGAGAGGCCCTCGCCCCGTTTCCACCTCCCCAGGCGGCCCAAAAGGTTGAAAAGCTTCTGATTCCTCACTCTCACTCTCTTTTTCTTTTTTCTTTCCCCCTCCCCCCCTCTCTCTCACACACACAGACTCACACTCTTATCCCTGCAAGTCCCCCTTCTCTGCCTGCTCCAGAGAGAGAAGGTTGCCTGCGCAGAAGAGGCACCGATCGAAGTGCGTCCCAGTAAGTTAATCAGCCGGGCTTTCCTGGGATGCGAGTGACGCTGCCGGGTGCTTGGAAAGGACTTCAGCCACCGGCCCACCACTAAAATCAAGCAATGAGGGGAGCCACAGAGCTGGTTGGAAGAGTGTCTGTCTGTGTGTGTGTGTGTAAAATGGGTGGTTTCATCCAAAGGAGTTTTTGTTTCAGCTGGAGCTCCTAGCTTTGGAAGGAGGAAAGGAAGGGGTAGAAAGAGAGAGAAAGAAGAAAGAATCGGAAAAAGATAGAAAGGCAAAAGAAAGAAATGGAAAGAGAGAAAGAAAATGGGGTGTTAGAAGGAAGGGAAAGAAAGAAAGAGAGGGAGGGAGGAGGAAGTGAATGAGATATAGTTGGATGGAGGGGTCAATAGAGGTAGAGAGGTAGATAAAAGGATAGAGAGAGAGAGAGAAATAGAGAGAGATACAGAGATAGAGAAATACAATAGGTAGGTAGGGATAGAGAGAGCGGGGAGGTAGATAGAGGGATAGAAAGAGAGAAATAAAAAGAGATAGAAAGAGAAATACAGTAGGTAGGTAGGGAGAGAGAGAGAGTAGATAGGTAGGTAGATGTTTCCAGGTGTGTTTATCCATGTGCTGGAGAAGGAAATTGCTGACAATCTGCAGCACCTAAGACTTTGTTTCTGCTGACACAGCACTTGATCAATGTAATTCTCATCAACCAGTTAAAGAGCTTTTCAAAAGGAAAAAAAAAAGTTTTTACACTCTGCAAACATCCCCCAAACAGCTTGTTTTTGTGAAAACGCCCCCCCCTTTAAAAAAGTCATGAATAGCCTTGGGGGGGCTTGCAGAGTGCTCCTGGTGGGGGGGAATGAGCAAAAAATGGCCCTTTTTCTCAAAAACAAGCCCATTTTTCTCAGAAAAATTGCATGCATAGTCTTATGGAGGCTTATAGAGTGCTGCTGGGGGGTGGGGGCAAAAGTGGTCCATTTTTTGCTCATTACTGCCCTCTCCAGCGCCCAGGATCTCTCTGAAAGCCTCCATAAGGGTTTGCATGGCCATTTTGGTGAAGTGGACAGGGTTTCGGGAGGCAAAAAATGTTGTATTGGCTGTATACGACGCACCCAGATTTTCAGCCTCTTTTTTGAGGGAAAAATGTGTGTCTTATATTCTGAAAAATACGGTAACTATTGTGCTGTTGTTGCTCTATCGCCACCTAGTGGCCGGGAGCAGATAAGCCTAACTCTAAGGTCTGAAGCCAGACTCCGTTTTCTGTCAGCCTTTGGAGAAGACGGAAGCAGCCGTTGTGACCGAGACCCCTGGTCATCCGGAGACGGCCTCCGTCCCTCACACGGGGCATCGCTGGAGAGGTTCCAGCGGCTTCTTTGCTGGCTGTTAGTTAATGCTGCCTATCTCGTCTTTCTATTTGATTTCCACTCTTTGCATCTCCTCAGTTTCACCTGCCCTCTTCTCCCAATAAAGCATCCAGATCCAGGCCAGGCTCCCTTTCATTGGAGGAGAAAAGGGGGGCTTAGCTGCCTGTCCAGCTGCACACAGACCCACCTGCAATGGGGACGGAAGAAAGGGGGAATTCCACCAGGCTAATCACAATCCCACAAATAAGGGGATTTATTTTAAAAAGGAATAGAGCATTTTCCAATTAGCAGTGCTAAATATAAAAATGCCATGGTATCTACTCTTTGGAACCATTAATTCCCTGAGTAATTAAATTGGCCAGATCTGTTGAGATGGTTCCCCTCTTTCTCCTCTGGATCCCTTCTCCAAAGGATCTAAGATTAATGGATCCATATCGGGATCCCCTTACCTGCCATGGCTGCAGCCTTGGAGACCCCAAGATCTTTTCTCCCTCCTTCCTTCCCCTCCTCGATCTGGAGGAATATGCAGCATTCAGGGCCTGGACCAGAGTCTTCATGAGACTGTAAGGTTGGTAGCTATTTTGGATCCCGTCTCTGTCCCATTTCCACTGGGTCTCCAGTGGGGCTTTCTGGGTGCATCTTCTGCGGCCTTTGACAGAAAAGACATTCTTTGAAAGAGAACAATGAAAATAATGATCTTGAAACTTTTCTTCCACAAAGAAAAAGGATTCAAAGGCAGAATCTTTTGGCCTTTCTTTTTGCAGATAACCAAAGTTCCAAATACTATGGATGTATTTGAGAAGTCTGAGCTTGTTTATTATGAACCATTTAAAGCTTGTGAGGATCCAGACTTTCCCCTCAATGGGTCCTGGCAGACGCATAAAAGTTAAATGGAAAGGAAGAATTTTATCCCAAATTTTTTCAAATTCCGTGAAGTGAACAAAGACGTTGACTTGTCTCCACTTAGAGAGGGAATCCCTGAGGGCTGCTGTATATCCAGTTGTTGAGAACAGTTGTGATATAACCACACAAATTCCATTCCTGACAAGCACAGGAGGAAACGTCCTCATGAAATTCTCTCCCTTTTCTGTGTCTGAAGCAAAGAGGCCAATCAGGGTCCATCTGAAGTGGAGGAGCAGCTGGACAATTGCTGGGTACTGGAATCCTTCTTTGGGGAGAATGTGGTGGAAAAAGGGGAATTTGCTTTTATCACTCAGAGCCTTTGAAGGTGATCCATAATTGATCTGGAAAAGGAATTGAAAGGATTAGAGCCGTGATGGGGAACCTGTGACATGCAGAGCCTCCTCTCCCAGCACACCAGCCACCCCAGCCCAGCTCCACTAGCATCCACATGCAGGCGCACCTCCTGCCAGCCAGCTGGTTTTCTGGCCTTTGTGGGGGGCCAGGGCGGGGGACGCGTGAGTGTGTGTGTGTGTGTGTGTGTGTACGTGCTCACATTGCACAGGAAACTCCGGTGGGCTGGAATGAATGGTCTGGGCCTCCAGTGCTTTCTCGCTCAGTAGGAGGCTTCCTTCAGCCTTAAAACAGTTGCAAGGGTTTTATTTTTTATTTTTTTGCTTTGAGGTCGGTACAGGAGGCTTTCCAGGGCCAAAATGGGGTGCAGAAAGTGCAGGGTTTTTTCCCCCCATTTTGGCCCTAGAAAGCCTCCTGTACCAACCTGGGAGCAAAGAAAAAACCCTGCAACTGTTTGAAGGCTGAAGGAAGCCTCCAACTGAGCCAGGAAGCACTGGGGGGGGGGGGAGGCCATCCACACTCACTTCCAGCCCACCAGAGTTTTCTGCCCCAGTGCAGAAATGAGAGCCTGTCCTGTGGAGCCCACTGCCCCTTGAGCTGGCTGGCTGGGGAGGGGGCAATCATGGTGCTTAGGTGGCAGCAGCCTGCATGCCCCAACTGTGCCAGGGAGGAAATGAGGGGCCCTGCTTGAATGGGGATGAAAGTACAAACGCAACCTGCCTCCCTGCTCAGCTGTCGCCCACACCATTGGCAGCAGTTTGGGTGCCCTGGCTGAAGCACACTTTCTCTCATGAAATGCAAGCATGGAATAAACTGAGCCTGGTTTGTTCTCAGTCTTTTCAGTGGCCACAAACTACTAGCAAAAGTGGCATTTGATCACAAGGCAAGGAATGTTTCCCCTTTTGCATTGGAGCATCCCAGTCGGGACAGGAAAGACCAAGAAAAATAAGGAAAGGGAAAGAGAGCAAGGAAGCAAAAAGAGGGAAAAGGGGGAAGGAAGAATGAAGAGGGCAGCTAACAGAAGGGAAGGAAGGAGATTATAAGGAGAGAGTGAAAGTGTGAGGTTAATCTTGCCTTAGCACTTGATCTCCAGCAGCCCAGCTGCCTTTGACCAACCCCTTGTCCCTTCCTCCTGACCTCTCCTTGTGGTCTCCCATCCTATCATTAGGATGCTTTCGTTAGGTCTCATAAGGAGAGAGAGTGGGCCTCCCTCTGACCCACATACTTTGCCCTCCTGCACACACCATTGGCAACCAAGGAGAATGAGCACAGCAGCAGTGAGAGCCTGCCCACCATGGCCTCCAAAATCAACCACAATGGGGCCCTCAATGAAATTGAGTTTGACACCCCTGGACTAACAGATGACCTGAGTGCTGCATGTGTTGCTATCAAACTTGCATGGGTAAAACATCTAGGCCAGCGGTGGCAACCCTTTTTTGGCTCACATGCCATAAGTGGGGGAGCACAGGGGGGGGGGGTCGTGCGCGGGCATGCTGCACCCATAATGCAATGTGTGACACCTCCCCGCCAACGTGCATGCGTGCATAACAGCTATGACCCCCCCTTTTTTTGCATGCTTTTTTCACCCTCCCCAGGCGCCAGAGGTTTTATAGGAGCCTGGGGAGGGTGAAAGCAGCCTCCCCCACCTCCCCGGAGGCCCTCTGGAGGCTTCAGGAGCTTCTCTGAAGCCTCAGGAGGACTAAAAATGACCCTATGAGCAAATGGAAGTGACAGCCGGTTTGCTCATAGGGCCAGTTTAAGCCCTTCGGAGCCTTCAGGAGCACTTAGGAGGCTTCCCTGACGGCTCTGGTGGCCGAAAAACGACCCTACGAGAAAACCATAAGTCACTTCCGGTTTGCTCATAGGGTCATTTTTAATCCTCCAGAGCCTTCAGGGACTTCCGGTTTGCTCGTAGGGTCATTTTTAGTCCTCCCAAGGCTTCAGGGAAGCCCCCTGAATGTCCCTGAAGGCTCCGGAGGGCTTAAACCTGCCCTACGAGCGAACCGGAAGTCTGTTCCCAAGCATCCAGTTTGCCCTTAGGGCCCTTTTTTTGGACTCTGGTGGCTTCAGGGACTCAGGGGGGGGGGGTGTCTGTTTTAGCCCTCCTCAGGCTCCTATAAAGCCTCTGGAGCCTAGGGAGGGCGAAAAATGGCTTTTAAAAAGGCTGAACTGAAATGGCATGCGTGCCTGCCAGGTAACAGGGCAACACTTTGCGTGCCCTGACAAATGGCTCCGCGTGCCACCTGTTGCACGTGTGCCATAGGTTTGCCATCCTGGTTATAGGCGAATTGCCAACCTTAGCCTAGGAAAGTAACGTCTTGTGAAAAGTAAAATGTGGATTCTGCCAAGGAGCCTTGTTTGTAACTTAAAATGTCAGTTCTGCATTCCCTAACAAAGCTCTGAGTTATACACCAGAAAATGTATTTCTTTTCCCCTCTAAAGTCCATTGTTTTCAGAGCACTGAGAAAACTCATGAAAGTCACATGATATCAATTTATGTTTCTATAGCAATGACGTTCTGTGCAAGCTCTGTGAGCTGTAAGATGTTTGGAAAAGTTTTTGGTGTGTGCCTGTTTCTCTCTCTCTGCCTGATCCGTTAAGGTGGGAGACCAAAAGGTCGTCCAGTCTTTTGCTTTCTGCAGAAATAAAAGCTGATAATCTGTAGCCTCATCTTCAGAGTTTCACTGGACTTATCAGATTCTGAGCTGCATTCAAAAACCTTCCACAATGAAGAATGCTGTGTTATATTTGGGGTCAGATCAAGTCCACAATATTAGATTTTAATAAATCCAATCTTGTTCTCATGAAAGCATTAGAATCATTTGTGAATTAGACATTGTTTAAAATATTAAAGACAGAATATTAGCAAGATTGTATAATAAAAGCGGAAAATAATAAACAAATTAAAAAACTATAAACAATGTAAATCATATTACTGTATCTCACCCCTACAATTTATTTCAATTAGATTAACATGTGCAAATGCCAACTGAATTATTCTATTCCAATAAACGGCCTACTATAATTTTGAGGGTTACTGCATATTTTAATGCTTCCATGGCCCAGATTCTTTGTGGAGGAATCTTTTTAGCTTCTTCTCCAGGTGTACAAGAAACAGGGAGACCTCAGTTCCCAATACAGTTTGTCAGTTGTATAATACAAGATTGGTCTTTAATTGAAGTTTTCTCTGTTCTAACAGCCACAATTTTCTGAGTCTGTCAGTTTTCATAGATTAAATTTTATGCCAATAGCCATATTTTCTGAATTTAGGCAAAGCAGAAATTGTGTAAGTTCCCAAATCAGCTCTGAGGGGCAGCAGCTGGAGTCCTTTTGTCCATCCCAAGATACTCCTCAGCGGCTGGGATTCAGTTGGTTCTGCTGGTGGTTTCTCTCTGAAGCCCCAAACATCAGACTGATGTAAGAACATGGGGGAAACCTTGGCCTCACTTACTTCAATAATTGGGGCTGAGGAAGCTGGAGAGCTATGAGGTTTTCTTTTAAGCACCACTTTCACTCATGTCTTCGATCTAACTGAGCTCCTTTGATGATGAGGGAGCCAAGATTCAGTCTCAGAGAAAACTACCCCAGGTAAGGAAAGGTCTTACTTGCTCTATTGGCTGACCATCTATGGCTACAATGTCATTTGCCAAAGACCATAACTTTTGAGCTTGATTTATTAAGTATCAGATAATTATTATGAGAAAAGAACCCAGTTTAAGTATGATAATATCACAGTGTAAATCAGCAGATTCCAATAGGTATTTAGCATGCTAAACATATGTACCTATAGCAGAAGTTATAACAAAATAAAACGGTTGGAAGGGAACTTTGAGGTCTTCTAGTCCAACCCTCTGCTCAAGAAAGAGACCTTATTCCAGGGGTCCTCAAACTACGGCCCTCAGGCCGGATAAATCCCACTGAAGCCATTAATCCGACCCATGTGGGACCATGAGGCTGCCCCACCCAAATCACCCCGGCCACCCGCCGCCGGATGAGCTCATGCTTTACCTTCGCAAGCCCCACGTACTGAAACTGCAAAATTAAGAAAAAAGCATTTGGCTGGCAGTGTTTCTGGGGGCCCAGGATGCACGGAGGCCTCAGGAGGGGAAATGGTGCTCACTGCCTCAGCTTCTTAGTTTGAGCTAAATGGAATGCAAAGCCATGTTGCCTGGCATGCGCGGCCTTGCCTGTTGCTCTTCTGGGTTTCTGGTGCACATGTGTGCACAATGATCAGCTGGCATTTGCGTGCATTGCAGTGCCAGAAACTGGAAGAGGTGGTATTCCGGTTTCCACAAGCGCATGCGCACCAGCCAACTGATCATTGCATGCGTGCAAGCCAGAAACCGGAAGAGGATCTGCCTGGTGCGCATGCACACTGGGCAACTCCTCTTCCAGATCACGTCCCTGACAAGAGCACTTGGTGCTGAAAAGGTTCTCCATCCATGCACTATTCCAAGGGTGGTTTTTCCATGACATTATAAAGCGGTACCAATACTTCACATTTGAGAGATTGTCCTCTAAGATTCCAAGATCCCTCTCACAGTTACTGCTATTGAGCCAGGTTTCACCTAATCTGTACCTGTACATTTGTTTTTTCTAGCCTAAGTGTAAGACTTTACTCTACATTGAATTTCATTTTCTTAGCCCCGGGGTTCAAGTCCATCTAGATCCACCTGGACCTTCAGCCTATCTTCTGGGGTGTTGGTTATTCCTGCCAGTTACTGTCTTCTGTAAATTTGATGAGTTCCCCATCTATCCCTCATCCAAATCGTTGATGAAGATGTTGAAGAGTACTGGGCCTAAAATAGAATCTTGGGGTCCCTCACTGCTTCTTTCCCTCCATGTAGACGTAGTTCCATTGAGGACCACAGGTTCAGTCCATCTAGGGGTGATGCTGTCTATCCCACATATTTTTAGCTTTTGAAGAAGTAGATGGTCGTTTATTTTGTCAAAGCCTTTCTAAAATCCAAGTACTGTATACTATGTGCACTGCATTTTGCTGGTCCATTAATTTAGTAATTTTTGTCAAAGAATGAAATAACATTTATTTATCATCTGTTTTTGGATCCTTCATTCGTTGAAGTAGGTTGTCAATATCTAGACTGATTAACAAGGGTTCAAAGATGCATCCTTCCCTTCCTCCTT
The DNA here is from genome assembly GCF_051295495.1 of Thamnophis sirtalis. Classification (NCBI taxonomy): domain Eukaryota; kingdom Metazoa; phylum Chordata; class Lepidosauria; order Squamata; family Natricidae; genus Thamnophis; species Thamnophis sirtalis. The sequence goes on from NW_028261395.1 coordinate 13,911,229, forward strand.
GGTAAGTATCAATCCTTCTTCTCATGGCTCCATTGAGCCCAAACCTCCCTCTTAAACAAGGACCTGGAGAAAGAGCTTGGATCAGGGCCAACAGGCTGAGATCCATTTTGAGGGCAATCAATTTCATATATAATATTTCTCTGTTAATTATGACAAATGCACTAACATCTAGACAGCCAACAAACTCTGTTTTAGTTTGCTGATATAGATAAGAGATTTTAAGACAAATTGTTAGCAATATTAGATTATTGACATGCAATATTTATTATAAAATCTTAATAGCTCTTCATTACCTAAAACCTTCTGGTTCTTCTGCAAGGAATACATTTTTCTCAAGTTTAACTAAGAGGATCATGGCATAAAGTTTAGCCACAACATCTCCTAGTCAATTTGGCCTATAATTGCTAGACTTCTTTTTATTCCACTTTTTAATCAGATAAAATGCTACTATTGCCAACTTCAATCCGACTGGATATTGTAGAACTTTTTTATATGTGAAAATGAAGATGCCAATAGAGACCCCAACAACCAGGGATATTTTTTGATCAATCAAATAGTTGGTAGAATGAATTGCTTGCATTTCAGGCCTTTTATGATTAATCTCAACATGAACATAAAAGGGTAAAATATTGAAATTTTTGCTAATATGGAGAAAAGCAGCTCTTGGATTCCATGGAGAAGACATGACTGCATCTATTGCTCACCCACCACGACCCACCACTCACTTTACCAGATGGAGAAAAACACACACAAACCTGTGGGATTTTGTAGGTGCCTCCTAATGTTGATGCCTGGATGGAGATGTCCCTGGTAGCTGCATCAAGAAGAGCCAGAAGGTTCTCCTTCCTTCCACAGCCGTAGTTGGGGACATTGGCTTCTCCAGTGGAGAGAATGTCCAGCAAGGCATCAGAAGTGCGGAAAGTGCTGAAATAGTTGTCATGGATGTTGTAGCCCAGTGTGAGATTGTGCAGGAGTTGGGAACTCTTCTTGAGAAGTTGAATGTTGAAAATGAATAGTAAGCCATTTAGAAAAGAAAATTGCCTATTGTAAAAAAATGTTATTATAATCAACAGCAACAACAAATACTGTTTTTAATATATAATCCTCCAGAAGCCTACTGAGCCTTAAGCCAACATTCATCCAAAACCAATGATCAGTTACACAAATATGGGTATTGGCTGAGGTACAGTAACTACAACTGATTCCACCACTACTTTAAATAAAATTCATGATTTAAGCAATAAATTAAGGATTGCACTGAGGGAGGAAAATAATCTGCAGCCTTTTCAGTTTTTTTTCAGACCCCCTTTTGAGTCCCTTTCACAAAATCAGACAAGAGAAAGAAGCCAAGGAAATCAAAATAATTCAGGAAATTAGACATATCCCCCAATATGGGGAATAAATGAAAAATAAAAAACAGAAAACAAGGAGAGTGTTAGAATGGAGGGAGTGCAATTCAATTCACCCTGAATGACTTACAAATCAGGGAAAACAAACTGAACAGAAGGAGCCACGTTGAATAGCAACTTTGTGTGCAATGTTTCCTCTCCACTGATGACTATACCAATGAGATGGTCTCCTGGGCTGTAAAAGCTCTGTGGTTGTTTTCCATCCTGGTGCTCCGAACTCAGTGGGCATTTTATTCTCAGCTTCCCAGAAATTGGATGGGATAAAAGCAGCATCAGAAGCAGAAGCAGGAGGTCCATCATTCATGGGGTGAATCAATCAATCCCCTTCCTGTTTCTTAAGAAGAATGAGAAGAATTCAAAGGAGTCTCACAAGGTGGAATATGATCCAGTGTCTTTCCTGATTCAAACACAGAGAAACACTCAGCTTCACCTAGAAAGGAGAGAGACGGACATTCAAGAGCACAGACCCTGCCTGTCCCAAAACTCCCTATTTCTCTGCCCAAAGTCTCCCCTGGAGGATTTGGCCAAAGAGCAGAACTGAAACTTTTATCACAATTCTCCCTCTCAGGAGGGATCCCTGGATCATTCAACCAGTTCTTGGACTCAAAGGTTGTTGGGAAATTCTCTGGAGGGAAATGAAAGGGAAATAATCCCCATGTTATTCATAATAATAGAGGCAGAGATTGAATTAAATTGGTCATCTAGAATTGAGAGGTTTGGGGTCTCCATGCTTGAAACTGACTCCAGAGGGAATACACGGTGCCTGTGGCTGAAGAAACAAATAAATCTGATATTTGTTACATAAAGACAAAACTCCAGGGGACAGTTAATGCCAGAGCATCTCACAGATGTTAAATAGCTGCCAGCTGAGTTGGAACCAAAGTTTACTTTATTTGGGAAGTTAATGCTCAAGGGCATCACACAAAAGGGCTTATGCAATAGTGCAGCCAGTCTGTTGAACAAAATCAACTTTAGTGAAAAAGTAGTTGCCAAACTTTTGCAGAGTTAATCACACACACACACACACACACACACACACACACAGAGTGTGTGTGTGTGTGTGTGTGTGAGAGAGAGAGAGAGAGAGAAAGGGAGGGAGAGAGAGGGAGGGAGAGAGAGAGAGAGAGAGAGAAGGAGAGAGAGGGAATATCTAAGTGAAGAAGGAGAGAAGGGAAACTCAGGACCCTCGTGTTGCAGATGGAAAGGTGATCTGCAACCCCCCACCTCCACCCCCCAGGTTCTATCTTCTGAGTCCTGGAAACAGAGGGGAGACCATATTCCATATTCCACTGCCACCTGTTTCCATGCATGGACCACCCAGGGGAAAGTAAAGGCAAGACCCCAAGAGAAGGCCCAGGGGCAGCCCCCACGCCCCATTCCTGTGAAGAGATTGTGGGATTCATGGTCTACAGGTGAAACTCAAAAAATTAGAATGTGTTGATTTGGGGAGCCATGTCATCTGCTGGTGTTGGTCCACTGTGCTCCATTAGGTCCAGGGTCAACGCAGGCGTCTACCAGGAGATTTTGGAGCACTTCATGCTTCCTTCCACAGACGAGCTTTATGGGGATGCTGACTTCATTTTCCAGCAGGACTTGGCACCTGCCCACACTGTCAAAAGCACCAAAACCTGGTTCAATTACCGTGGGATTACTGTGCTTGCTTGGCCAGCAAACTTGCCTGACCTGAACCCCATGGAGAATCTATGGGGCATTGCCAAGAGAAAGATGAGAGACATGAGACCGAACAATGCAGAAGAGCTGAAGGCCACTATTGAAGCATCCTGGTCTTCCATAACACCTCAGCAGTGCCACAGGCTGATAGCTTCCATGCCATGCCACATTGAGGCAGTAATTGCCGCAAAAGGAGCCCAAACCAAGTACTGAGTACATATGCATGCTTATACTTTTCAGAGGTCCGATATTGTTCTATGTACGATCCTTGTTTTATCAATTGCATGTAATATTCTAATTTTCTGAAATGGTGGATTTGAGGTTTTCATGAGCTGTACGCCATAATCATCACAATTATGACAAATCACAGCTTGAACTATCTTGCTTTGCGTGTAATGAGTCTTATCTCAAATATTAGTTTCACCTTTTAAGTTGCATTACTGAAATAAATGAACTTTAGCACAATATTCTAAGTTTTTGATTTTCACCTGTAGTTTTGAAATAAACAATGACCAGCTGAAACTCCCAGGAGAAAACAATGCTCATTTAATTTACTGCTTTTCAAAGAGAATGGACCACCACACAAACACACGCAGGTACGGTGGACACACCTAAAGTCATTGATACATTTGCCTTCTATCCCTTCCCTGCCAACCTTCCTCCCTGCTCCGTATCTGAATGGGCCTGAAAGGAAATAGTTCTCCTATTAGTTCTTCATGGCTGAAACAAAAGAAAAGGAGATCCCAGAATCTTACAGTACAGGAAGTCCTTGACCTATGGCCATTGGGTCATCAACCGTTCCAAGTTACAACAGCACTTAATGAATGCTGGTTCTGGCCGGTCCTTGGAGTTCTGGCCATCCCAGCACCCCCATAATCACACAATCGCTATCTGGATCCTGCACACCCAGTTGCAATGCCCCAGGATCATCACTGTTTGCAACCTTTCCTGCCGGCTTCCCCATAAAGTCAATGGGGAAACTGGCAGAGAAGGTTGAAAGTCACTGAGGAAGTTTGCCCTGTTCACATAACTGCCCTCAGCCCCGTGCACCCTCCCCTCCCCTGGCTTCCCCAACCCTCTCTGCCCCTCCCCCTCCCAGGTCTGAGACTTGCAGACTCAGAAGCAGAGATAACAAAAATAAATTGAAGTAGGTCATCCCCAACTTACAACCCAAATGGAGCGTAACATTCCCATTGCTGAACCAGACTTTCCAATGTTGCAATGTTCCACCTTGGAGACAGAAACTCTTTTCCCTGATGGAGTTCACAACACACCCAACCTCCTGCTTCCATCTCTTCACATGGTACAGACACAGGTAGCCCCCTCTGGCCACTATGTAGTCTGACTGATCCCTGAGTTTTCTCCACCCACATCTTCTGGACTCCAGTCTCAACCTGGCCCATGCATTGGGGAGAGAATTGGCTGTTTGTGGTGTCCTCATCGCCCAATAAGGGGATGGAGAGAGGATGGTGTATCTCATGGGGAATCCTCTTTCACAGGGACTGCAGGGTCTAATCTGGTCTCCTTGGATGAGGACCTGGAGGCTGCCACCCTATCCAGCCTGGTGGGACAGGCAGTAGTTCTCAGGGAGATTGTCATATAACATGATTGGAGTTTGGTTCCTACAGCTTCCTCTTGTCTTCTTACTCTCTCAGACACATGCACTCTCAGTAGGAATAATTGCTCAAATAATTTCTTAAAATGTATCACATTCAGTAGCTGTTGCCGATCAACAATTTTTTCTGAATGACTTTCACAGAGTTTTCTTCAGCAAGATTTATTGAGATGAAGGGGAAGGGAGTTAAAAGAATTGAAGTCGTTCAATCATTCGTCATTTTGAAACTTGTCATGATATTCTTTGACTCCTGCATACTATCTAAGTGGGAATAGTGTGTTCTTTCAAATAAAAGGAAACTTTACAACTCTTTAAACTCATGGTGTTATGTCTCATGTTTTTTATTTATTCTGGCTGTAAGATGCTCCTTTATGTTCAGATCTGGCCTCACAAGGATAATGTAACACTTGGGGATGAAGATGCAGCCCAGCAGACCAGCACTGGAGGCCAGGATGGAGAAGACCTGAACAGCCACCAGGTATTTCCCTTTGGTGCTCAGGTAGGTGGGCACAAAAGTCACCCAGACACTGCAGAAGACCAGCATGCTGAAGGTGATCAGCTTGGCTTCGTTGAAGGCCCCAGGCAGATTCCTGGCCAGGAAAGCCACCGTGAAGCAGATGGCAGCCAGAAAGCCCATGTAGCTGAGGGTGACTTAGAACATGACAACGGCCTCTTCCTTGCATTGCAGGATCATCTCTCCAGGCTGGGAGTGGAGGTCAGAGTCAGGGAAGTGGGGAGAAGCTCCCAGCCAGATGGAGCAGATGATAATTTGGACAGCAGAAGAAGACAGGATGATGGAGTTGGCCAAACTCTTCCCCAACCATCTCTTCACCCGATTTCCTGGTTTTGTGGCTAGGAAAGCCAGAACCACTGTGATGGTTTTGGCCAAGAGAGAAGAAACGGCAACTGAGAAGATGATGCTGAAGAGTCGGAGAAGGCAGGTGGCTTTCCTTGGTTGACCAATGAAGAGAGAAGAAGATAAGAAGCAAAGCAGGAGGGAGACCAGGAGGATGTAGGAGAGGTCCCGGTTGTTGGCTTTGACAATGGGAGTTTCTCCATATTTAATGAAGATAATTAAAACAAGGACTGTAGTTAGGAACAAGAGCAGGGCAAAAGAGACCAGGATGATGCCCAGATGTTCTTCATAAGACAGGAAGACTATAACTTTGGGGATACATTGGACTCTGGACTCATTTGGATATTTGTCATCCTGACACTTGGTGCCTTTTCCTGCATCTGAGAAAACCAAAAAACAATATTTCTTTAACATTCTTTACATTTCAGGAAATATTTTTTGGGACAATAGCAGAAAACAAGAAAATTTCCCAAGATGCATTTCTTAACAATTCCATAGAAAGAAAAAAAGAATATTTTAAATATCTATATAGGTAAAGTCTATGGTATTAAGGTAAATTTTAAGATTTGAAAGATTTCCTATATAATGTGCTGAACCTTCATAAAAGCGTTATTAGAGGTAAATAATGAATCAGTTAACCTTTCCAGGTAAACCTCCTGAGCCCTGACGGAGGGCACTTCTTGACACAGACAGTTTGGTCTAGCGGTTAAGGCATCAGGCTAGAAAGGGAGTTCCAGTCCTCCCTGAGCCATGAAAGCCAGCTGGGTCCCTTTGAACTGGTCACTTTGTCTCAGCCCAACCCCTCTTGCAAGGTCATTGTGGGGAAAATAGGAGGATGCGGAAGGTGTGTTGGATATGTTTGCCACCAGGAGTAATTTGTAAGCATAATAAAGGCAGGATATAAATAAAGTAAGTACATAAATACATAATCAATATTGGACCAGGAAGATGCCTTCCTTGTGAAATCCAGCTGGCTGGCCAAGTCTTGCAAGTAATCTAGATTGGCTACTAGGAGCACTGCTACTATACGTGTAATGAGGGGCACTCAGGATTATCCACACCACCTCACTGAGGACCAGTGACTTCTTCTCAGTGATTCTGAAGGGGATGCCCCTGTAGAACCCATCACAACAATCCTTCCAGGAGATGCACCTGAAATAATCCCTCAAGTTTCAAAGAATTCTGCCATTCCTCCCATCACTCCTCAGCCCCCACTTCATGGTCCTTTTTCTACTCATCCCTTTAGATAAGAAACTGTGTCTTAAGGTATCGTGATTTAAGAGCTGACCAGCTGTAAAAGCTGATGCAACTGTAAGGCTGATGCATTGAAAAGGAATCAGCATTAGTGTAGCCGGTTGAAGACTATGAGAGGGTCCCCAAAAGTCTTTGCCATTTTAAGAGGTGTTTACATAATGCTGCCAGCAGAGGGGGCATTCTCTATCCTTGTGTCCAGTGTCCATTGCTAAGTTCTCCCTGTAGAGTTAACAAGATTGATTGCTTGACAGGTATTTGCATACCAGGTGTATAAATCTGAATATGTCTTGTGTAAAAACCACTGGTAAATGCCGAAGTCTCTGTGTGTTGTGTTTTGCTCCAGGGTTGTCTCCTAATAGTAGTCACACTGCAAACGCTCTGACACTGCACATTATGACAATAAACAAGAAAATCTTCAATGTATCTTTTAACATTTGTACTTTCATCAAAATGCTGTGGATAAACCCAGTTCCCCAAGAGTTCCCGTTTTCCTCAGTGTGACCCACCTTCCTGACTGGAGAAGGTCTCCTCCGGACAAGGAACACAGTCATAGCAGCAAACTGGCTCTCCTTCTCGAGCCCTCTGGACAAATCCAGGATAACAACGTTCCACACATTTGGACAAGGATAACAGATAACAGATTAACAGAGTTGGAATGGACCTTGTAGGTCTTTTAGTCCAATGCCCCCACTCAAGCAGGAAACCCTACAGCATTTCTGACCGATGACAGTTCAGTCTGTTCTTGAAAGCTTCCAGGGATGAAGCTCCAGCAACTTCTGTTCCATTAGTTGATTTTTCTCATTGTCAGAAAGCTCCTCCTTATTTCTAGGTTGAATCTCTCTTTGGTCAGTTGCCATCCATTATTCCTTGTCTGGCATTCAGAAACATTAGCTAAGTATTTTCTGAACTTCACTTAGATGAATATGAAATCTCTGATTCATTTTAAGCAGACGTGGGATATATAACAATGGCAGATTGTTCATTTAGTTCCTCCCTTGGGCTTCTGGCATATCTGGCAGGATGGAATTGAGCAAAGATTTAAGTATTAGGAAAGAAGCGGTGGCTTCTTCCTCGTGGCTGTATTAATATTTATTTATTTACTATTCATTTATTATGATGGTGTACTCATAGTAAATTTTAGAATCAATTTATTGTTACAGATTTATTAAGTTATTCTTATTTTAAATGTTAAAATAGAATAAAGCTGATGAAGAGAAAAAACGTCTGACCAGAAGGATCTGGAAAAGTGGGGAAAGGTGAAGCAAAAGCATCTCCCACTTAAATACGAAGGAAAAGTTCCTTAGAAATTAAGGCTGTCAACTTTAAAAGGAAAGTTCTTTGTTGATTTGTAAAATGGGCTGCAGGTTGAGTCTTCCTCTGATGAGCTCCTTGTCCTGCCCTCAGGCTCAGGCATTATGGAGAATAAACAGATGCCCTCTTCTATGTTGGAAGATGCCTCTCTCCTCACTCTTCTTTTCCTAGAGGGTAAACATACCTAGTTTCCTTAGCCGTTTAGTGATTTAGCCTCCAGATCAACCAGGAAGCAACCTGGGATTAAGGAGAAACTTCCTAACTGTGAGAACAATTAATCAGTGGGGCAGCTTGACCCCTGAGGTTGTGGGTGCTTCATCAACGGAGGTCAGTTGTCTGAAATGGTATGAGATCTCCTGCTTGAGCAGTGGGTTGGACTAGAAGATCTCGAAGGTCCCTCCCAGCTCTATTCTGATTGATTGAAATCCTGTCAGCAGCCTCCCAAGTGGGGCATGGCTAAATCAGCATTAAAAATGTTTCAAGCTACAGCATGTAAAGGATACCTTGGTCCAAAGTATGGAAGCCTTCCAAGCAGTCTAAGAAGACTCTGTGTGTTCTGTTCCCCATATTCAATTCTCTTTGAAGGTCTTCCCCTTAATGATCAGATTTAGCCAACTTGAAATGGGTTCAATAGCTTTCAAAAATAAAGAAAGGATACCGATATTTCACTTGTTGAGCCACTTGAACCGTAAAAGAGCATCTTGGTTAATAATAAGTCTCTCTCTTTGAAAACTCTCCAGCTGCTCTTTAACGGCATCCTTCTTATGGAAAGTAACCCAGCTTATGATATTCAAATCTGCAGCTACTTCTCCATTTTGATGCAAGTACAGTTTTTTCTTGGAAAGATTGCAAAATTCACTTGTCTCCAGAAATGGATGGAACTGGAATAGAAACACCCATGAAGGTTGAAAGCAGGAAGCTTGGTTTCTTACCACTCGTGGACTTTTCACATGTGAATCTTTCTTCTAGAGTTGTCTAAGTTGCAAATTTTGTGAGTTGGGAAATAAGTGTTATCACTGTCTTCAAAACTGACAAAGGTTCAGCAAAATTTGTCAATCATATATTGAAAAACTATTGATGAAGTATTGATGAAATATCATTGACCAAATTTCTCTATGAAAGAGAATATTTTAGAACAGACCACAAATAAATTGAGCAAAGAAACAAAGAAAGAGATTATTTGTAAACTCCTTGGGAAAAACAGGGGGATTTCCAGAAAACGTGGATTTCTCAAGAAGAAAGTTGCCAGGCTAATCTTCTCCCAGGTACACCAGGTAGGAAACATAACGACATGAGGTGATTCGACTTTATTGGAAGACCACATCAAGACAATCTCGCAAGTCTGAAGTTTAAATCTCCCACCAACCCTTTTTCAAGCCTGGAGAATTACACAAGATCTAAAAAAAATTTACGACAGAGAATGAGGTGGCTGGATCCTGTTCCATTTCCACTGGGTCTCCAGTGGGGCTTTCTGGGTGCATCTTCCCCTGTCTTTGACCGAGAAGATGGACTTTGAAACAGAACAGTGAAAATACTTATCTTGATATTGAGGTCCCACAAAGAAACTGTGTTCAAAGGGATCATCCTTAGGACTTTTTTCCTGAAAAGCAAAGTTCCAAATACTGTGGACATATTTGAAAAGCCTGTGCCTTCTCATTGTCGCTTCACCCAAGATTGGCAAGATCCAAACTTTCCCTTCAGTGGGTCCTGGCAAGTGTGCAAGTGCTGAATGGAAAGGAAGAACTCGGTTTGCAAGAGGAACATTTTCCAGGAAGTGAACAAAGACATTGACTTGTCTCCACTTAGAGAGGGGAGCTGTATTTCCATCTGTGGAGAATCGTCGTGATTCCATTACTGACCAGCATAGGGGTGAAAATCCTCATGAAATTCTCTCCCTTCTCGGTGTCTGAAGCAAAGAGGCCAATCAGGGTCCATCTGAAATGGAGGAGCAGCTGGACAATTACTGGGTACTGGAATCCTTCTTTGGGGAGCATCTGGTGGAAAAAGGGGAACTGATTTTTATCTCTCAGGGTCTCTGAAGCAATTCTATCACTGATCTAAAAAAGCAATGAAGAATGCCGTGTTATATTGGGGGTTAGATCAAATCCCAAACGTTAGATTTTAATAACTCCAACCTGGTTCTCAGGAACCTATTAGAAGAATTTATTGTCAATTAGCCATTAAGCCATGTCAAGATGAATAATGTAGAACACAGAGCACAATAAATCCATATATAAAAATGGAAAGTAATAAAAAATAATAAGTGAGAAAGAATATGAATAAAGACTGGAAAACATATTTATGCATTACCCTTAAAATTTGCCACAGTCATACCCAAATATCCAGTACTCAATGGAAGAGTTTTGCTCCAATAAGGGGCTGCATTATATGTAATTTTGGAATTCTGATCACCCAGAAAATCAGTTGTTTTGATTTAAGCAATGAGTCATTTGTCTAACAATGCAGTCCAAGATCTTTCTCTTTCTTAGACAGTAGACATTCCAATAACAGATGTATTAAGATGCATGACATCTTCTTAACTCCACAAATGAAATCCTTTTCATTATAAGCAGTTGATTATATTTCTTTAATTAACCATTATGACTAGCTTTTCAAATGTTGCTCAAATAAATACGACCCTGAGATATTAAGGCATTTCTGCGTCTCAATACTTGGCAATTTGGGAGGTCTGTTTGTAGCAGCTCATCCACTTCAATGTGCCAATCTTACTGAGAGGTTGGGTGTATCTTTCTCTGCTGGGATATCCCAGATTCTTTGTGCAGCCTTCTCTTGAACTTGTTCTCCGAGTACGCAAGAGACAGGGAAACCACAGCTCCTAATAAGATTTGTCAGATGTTCAAGGAAAGTGGTCCGTAATTGAAATTTTGTTGATTCTGACAAACCAGATTTTGGGGTTCTCTCATTTTCCACTAATTTCATTTTAGATCAATAATAATATTACCTAATTTTAGTGAGAGAGAAAAATGAACAACTTCCTAAATTAGTTCTGAGGACAGAAGCTAAAGTTCTTTTATCCATCTCTAAGATACTCTTCAGATGCTGGGACTGAAATTGTATTAAGCATGAACTATCTTAACTATAGTTTGATATAGGAGCTTGGAAATACAGACTTTAATATATTGGGCTAAGGAAGCTGGATGGTTTTTAAAATTTAAGCAGCAAATTCACTGAGTCCCCTGCTTTAAAAGCGCTTCATTGAACAAGAGTGAATGAACTTTCAGTTCTGGAGAAAAGTACTCTAAATAAGGGAAGATGTTAATTCACTCTATTGACTCACCATCAAATAGCCATCTATGGCTATGATGTTATTTTCCAAACACCCTAACTGTTGACTTTCATTTATTAATTTTAAAACAATTATTAGCACAGTAGGAAGCAACTCTTCTCAACAACCCAAGTTGAAACTATAAAAGTAATATCATAACATCAGCAAAGAGGCATTTATCTCCTAAGGCATCCTTACTTCATGCCTTGATTTTGACATCTTTTCACTCATTTCTTTTAACTTTTCTCCCCCCCTCCCCCTCTCCTTCCTTCCTTCCTGTGTTCATTCCATGGGGTGAGAGGCAGCCCTGATTTCATTTCTTCTAACCTCTCTCCCCCCACCTCTCTCTCATTTTTTAAAACTCTGCAAAATTCTGGTAACTAGTTTTTCAATAAAGTTGATTTTGTTCTTGGAGACAGGCCATGCTATAGCATCAGCCCTTTTGTGTGGTGCCCTTGAGCATTAGCTTTCAAAATAAAGAACATTTTGGTTCCAACTCAGCTGCCAACTATTTCAGTTCTGTGATATGCTCTGCCATTAACTGGTCCCTGGAGTTTTGTCTTTTATTACTATGCCAACAAATCTCAGATGTATTTTTTTCTTCAGCCACAGGTGATGTGTATTCCCTCTGGAGTCAGTTTCAAGCATGGAGACCCCAAATCTCTCAATTCTAGATGATGGCTTTAATTCGATATCTGCCCCTGTTATTATGAATCACATAGGGATTATTTCCCTTTCATTTCCCTCCAGAGAATTTCCCAACAATTTTATAGTCCAAGAACTGGTTGAATTATCCAGGGATCCCTCCTGAGAGGGAGAATTATGATAAAAGTTTCAGCTCTGCTCTTTGGCCGAATCCTCCAGGGGAGACTTTGGGCAGAGAAATAGGGAGTTTTGGGACAGACAAGGTCTGTGCTCTTGAATGTCTATCTCTCTCCTTTCCAGATGAAGCTGAGTGTTTCTCTGTGTTTGAATCAGGAAAGCAACTGGATCATATTCCACCTTGTGAGACTCCTTTGAATTCTTCTAATTCTTCTTTAGAAACAGGAAGGGGATTGATTGATTCGCCCCATGAATGATGGAACTCCTGCTTCTGCTTCTGATGCTGCTTTTGTCCCATCCAGTCTCTGGGAAGCTGGGAATGAAATGCCCGCAGAGTTTGGAGCACCAGGATGGAAAACGACCACAGAGCTTTTACAGCCCAGGAGACCATCTCATCAGTATAGTCACCACTGGAAACGAAAGATTGCATACACAGTTGCTTTTCAACGTGGCTCCTTCTCTTCAGTTTGTTTTTCGTGATCCGTAAGTCATTCAGGGTGATAGAGTTGCACTCCCTCCATTCTAACACTCTCCTTCTTTTCTGTTTTTATTTTTCATTTAATCCTATATTGGGGATTGTGTCTAATTTCCTCAATGATTTTGATTTCCTTGGTTTCTCTCTCTTGTCTGGTTTTGTGAAAGAAACTCAAATCGAAAAAAAGGCCTGAAAAAAAAGCTGAAAGGGCTGCAGATTATTTTCCTCTCTCAGTTCAATCCTTGAATAATGAGTTTTATTTAAAGTAGTGGTGGAACCAGTTGTAGTTGTCGTACCTCAGCCCATTTCCATATTGCATAACTGATCATTGCTTTTGGATCAATGTTGGCTTAAGGTTCAGTAGGCTTCTGGAGGCTTATATATTTTTAAAAAGTATTTGTTGCTGCCCATTATAATAACATTTTTTTTTAAAATAGGGATGTTTATGGTTTTCCAGATGCCTTAATATACATTTTCAACATCCAAACGGTCAACAAGAATTCCCAGCTCCTGCACAATCTGACACTGGGCTGCAACATCCATGACAACTATTGGAGCAGTTTCCGCACTTCAGATGCCTTGCTGGACATTCTCTCCACTGGAGAAGCCAATGTCCCCAACTACGGCTGTGGAAGGAAGGACAACATTCTGGCTCTTCTTGATGCAGCTACCAGGGAATTCTCTGTCCAGGCATCAACATTAGGAGGCATCTACAAAATCCCACAGGTTTGTGTGGGTTTTTCTCCATCTGGTAGAGTGAGGGGTGGGTGGTGGTGGGTGAGCAATAGATGCAATCATGTCTTCTCCATGGAATCCAAGAGCTGCTTCTCCATATTAGCAAAATTTTCAATATTTTACCCCTTTATGTTCATATTGAGATTAATCATAAAAGGCCTGAAATTCAAGCAATTTATTCTCTGGAGAAGACATTCTACCAACTATTTGACTGATCAAAAAATATCCCTGGTTGTTGGAGCCTCAATTGGCATCTTCATTTTCACATATAAAAAAGTTCTACAATATCCAGTCGGATTGAAGTTGGCAGTAGTAGCATTTTATCTGATTAAAAAGTGGAATAAAAAGGAGTCTAGCAATTATAGGCCAAACTGACTAGGAGATATTGTGGCTAAACTTTATGCCTGGATCCTCTTAGTTAAACTTGAGGAAAATGTATTCCTTGCAGAAGAACCAGAAGGTTTTAGCTATATAGATTTTATAATAAATATTGCATGTCAATAATCTAATATTGCTAACAATTTGTCTTAAAATCTCTTATCTATATCAGCAAACTAAAACACAGTTTGCTGGCTTTCTAGATGTTAGTGCATTTGTCATAATTAACAGAGAAATATTATATAGGAAATTGATCGCCCTCAAAATGGAACTCAGCCTTGTGGCCCTGATCCAAGCTCTTTCTCCAGTTCCTTGTTTAAGAGGGAGGTTTGGGCTCAATGGAGCCACGAGAAGAAGGATTGATACTTACCAAGGAGGAAGGGAAGGATGCATATTTGAACCCTTGTTAATCAGTCTAGATATTGACAACTTACTTCAACGAATGAAGGATCCAAACACAGATCATAAATAAATGTTATTTCATTCTTTGACAAAAATTACTAAATTAGTGGACCAGCGAAATGCAGTGCACATAGTATACAGTATTTGGATTTTAGAAAAGCTTTGACAAAGTAAACGACCATCTACTACTTCGAAAGCTAAAATATGTGGGATAGACAGCATCAACCCCAGATGGACTCAGCCTGTGGTCCTCAATGGAACTACATCTGCATGGAGGGAGAGAAGCAGTGGGGGGCCCCAAGTTTCTATTTTAGGCCCAGTACTTTTCAACATCTTCATCAATGATTTGGATGAGGGATAGATGGGGAACTCATAACATTTACACTAACACTGACACTAACTTGGCAGGAATAGCTAACACCCCAGAAGATAGGCTGAAGATCCAGATGGATCTAGAAAGACTTGAATCCTGGACCTATCTAGCAAAAGGAAATCCAATGTAGAGAAAAGTAAAATCTTACACTGAGGCTAGAAAAACCAAATGTACAGGTACAGATTAGGTGAAACCTGGCTCAATAGGAGGAACTGTGAGAGGGACCTTGGAATCTTAGTGGACAAACTCTCAAATGTGAGCAAACAATGTGTGGCAGCAGCCAAAAAAAACCATTGCAATCCTAGGCTGCATCAACAGAAGGAGAGAATCCAAATCACGTGAAGTATTGGTACCGCTTTATAATGTCATGGAAAAACCACCCTTGGAATAGTGCATGGATGGAGAACCTTTTCAGCACCAAGTGATCTTGTCAGGGACGCAATCTGGAAGAGGAGTTGCACAGTGTACATGCCAATGCATACATGTGCACCAGGCAGCTCCTCTTCCTGTTTCTGGTATGCACCCACATGACAATCAGCTGGCTGGTGCGCATGCACTCGCAGAAACCGGAAAACCAGCTCTTCCCCTTCCTGGCACTACTGTACACACAGAGGCCAGCTGATTGTTTCACACACATGTGCACCAGAAACCCGGAAGAGCAACGGGCAAGGCCGCACATGCCAGGTGACATGGCTCTGCGTTCCACTCAGCCCAAGCTAAGAAGCTGAGGCAGAGGGTGCCATTTCCCCCTCCTGGGGCCTCTGTGCATCCCGCTTTTGGCTTCCCCAGTCCCCAGAAACACCCTGCCGGCCAAAAACTTTGGTCTTGCTTTACAGCTGCAGTCCGTGGGGCTTGCGAAGGGAAGGCCTGCGCTCAGCTGGAGGGTGGGGGCTGGAGGGTGGGTGGGGTGATTCGGGCAGGGTAGCTTCGTGGTCCCATGTGGGCCGAATTAATGGCTTCAGTGGGCTATATCTGGCCTGTGGGCCGTAGTTTGAGGACCCCTGGTATAGGGTCTCCTTCTTGAGCAGAGGGTTGGACTAGAAGACCTCAAAGGTCCTTTCCAACCCTTTTATTTTGTTATAACTTCTGTTACAGGTACATATGTTTAGCATGCTAAATACCTATTGGAATATGCTGATTTACACTGTGATATTATCATACTTACACATTGGATTATATACCCTGTGAGGAAGAGTTGGATTCTTTTCTCATAATAATTATCTGACACTTAATAAATCAAGCTCAAAAGTTATGGTCTTTGGGAAATGACATCCTAGCCATAGATGGTCAGCCAATAGAGCAAGTAAGACCTTTCCTTACCTGGGGTAGTTTTCTCTGAGACTGAATCTTGGCTCCCTCATCATCAAAGGAGCTCAGTTAGATCAAAGACATGAGTGAAAGTGGTGCTTAAAAGAAAACCTCATAGCTCTCCAGCTTCCTCAGCCCCAATTATTGAAGTATGTGAGGCCAAGGTTTCCCCCATGTTCTTACATCAATCTGATGTTTGGGGCTTCAGAGAGAAACCACCAGCAGAACCAACTGAATCCCAGCCGCTGAGGATTATCTTGGGGTGGACAAAAGGACTCCAGCTGCTGCCCCTCAGAGCTGATTTGGGAATTTACACAATTTCTGCTTTGTCTAAAATCAGAAAATATGGCTATTGGCATAAAATTTAATCTATGGAAACTGACAGACTCAGAAAATTGTGGCTGTTAGAACAGAGAAAACTTCAATTAAAGACCAATCTTGTATTGTACAACTGACAAACTGTATTAGGAACTGACGTCTCCCTGTTTCTTGTACACCTGGAGAAGAAGCTAAAAAGATTCCTCCACAAAGAATCTTGGCCATAGAAGCATTAAAATATGCAGCAACCCTAAAAATTATAGTAGGTCATTTATTGGAATAGAATAATTCAGTTTGCATTTGCACATGTTAATCTAATTGAAATAAATTGTAGGGGTGAGATACAGTAATATGATTTACATTGTTTATAGTTTTTTAATTTGTTTATTATTTTCCACTTTTATTATACAATCTTGCTAATATTCTTTAATATTTTAAACAATGTCTAATTAACAAATTATTCTAATGCTTTCATGAGAACAAGATTGGATTTATTAAAATCTAATATTGTGGACTTGATCTGACCCCAAATATAACACAGCATTCTTCATTGTGGAAGGTTTTTGAATGCAGCTCAGAATCTGATAAGTCCAGTGAAACTCTGAAGATGAAGCTACGGATTATCAGCTTTTATTTCTGCAGAAAGCAAAAGACTGGACGACCTTTTGGTCTCCCACCTTAACAGAGCAGGCAGAGAGAGAAAAACTTTTCCAAACATCTTACAGCTCACAGAGCTTGCACAGAACGTCATTGCTATAGAAACATAATTTCGTATCATGTGAATTTCATGATTTTTCTCAGTGAAAACAATGGACTTTAGAAGGGAAAAGAAATACATTTTCTGGCATATAACTCAGAGCTTTGTTAGGGAATGCAGAACTTACATTTTAAGTTACACACAAGGCTCCTTGCAGAATCCACATTTTACTTTTCACAAGACGTTACTTTCCTAGGCTAAGGTTGGCAATTCGCCTAGAACCAGGATGGCGAACCTATGGCATGCCTGCCACAGGTGGTACGTGGAGCCTTTTGTCAGTGCACGTAAAGTGTTGCCCTGTTAGCTGGCAGGCGCGTATCCGCGCAGTGGCCAGCTGAGTTCAGCCATTTTAAAAGCCATTTTTCGCCCTCCCTAGGCTCCAGAGGCTTTATAGGAGCCTGAGGAGGGGGCTTCCGGTTTGGCATCACGCCGGTGCGAGCTGCCGACAGATCCTCTGCTCGGTTCGCCCGGCCTTTTGCACGAGCGTGGCTGTAGCAGGCAAGGTCTTTTCGAGGTGCGAGGACCAGTGGAGAAGGGAAGCATCGGAGCAGCGGAGGGAGAAAGGCGATCTCCCCCACGAAGCGAGAGGCTCCCTCAGATCAAGTGCAAAAGAGGTCGGCTGATTAATGGCCGACCAGAAGACGTGACTGCCAGCCTTTAACAAGGAAGGGAAAGACAGCTGCAGGGAACATATCGGATTGAAAGAACGGTAAACAAAAGACCTTGATTTAAGAATCTAAATTTGAAGAAATCAATAATTTAACTGTTCTGAGCACGGATACATAAGTGGGTGCATTAAGCTGAAGTGGCTAGTAAAGACGGACAGGGAAAGATTTAAGAGAGCCGAGTGGCAGATCGGATAGAGAAGGACTGAGTTTTTGAATATTTAAATTTGGAGGATTAACAGTGGGCGAGACAGAGAAGAGAAAGACAGTCGGTTGGATCTGTCCTCCTCGTGGGAAAAAGGGGAAAAAGATCTGTGAGCCACAAGGGTTTGAATCAGCTTTAAAACTCTGGTGAGGTGGTGCCAAGTCATACTGATAGAGACAACAGAAGGGCGACACCTTGAGAGCGAAAACTGAGCGCCGGGGGAAAAAAAAAACCATCCCCCCCTGCCTCTTTCTTCACCTCACTGACAACAGGAAGTGATTGATGCTTTGATTGACTCTCCACGCTGAAACGTTTTCTCCCTATCTAGTGGATGCCTCCTAGATACTACAGAACTGTTCTATTGTATACTGTATAGTACTGCTCTAATTTAACTATCCTGCTTTTTTTTGGGTGTGCATTATAGTGGATTGATTGTGGTTGAACAACACACTGAGACTTGGGTAACTGATATATTGTTAACATTACTGTCTAGATACCTAACTCATTGGTTAACCAATTAATTAATTATAAACTATTCAAAAAGTTTATAGATTAATGTAATAGAACTGTATAAATACTCTAACAGCAGCTAGAAGGTACTGGAACTACAGAACAAAGGGGGAGAGCTGAATAAAGTTAAATGGCAACAAGAATAGTAACTTTAACTAAAGGAAGCAAAAAACAAATTTCTCTATCCACTCCGGTGAGGGAAAAGTCACCTGAGGGCAGGCAGACGGGAGATAAGACAGCCTCAACTTCACAAGGCCAGGAGGTAACAATGGACTCTCTACAGGAAGCAATACTGAAGATGAATGAAAACATCACCAAAGGCCTGGAGGGAATAAAGAACGAAATGAGTGAAGTTAAAAATAATATGGGGAGGATTGAGGAGCGTATAGGGGCTATCCAAACAGCTTTGTCAAGGAATGAACAGGAAATCAAAAATGTTAAGGAGAGAACGGAAGTAGCAGAAAAAAGAATAGATAAGACAGAGGATAGACTGGAATCCATAAACACAAATCTGGAGGAGGCCATCCTCCGCCTAGAATTAGAGAGATCAGTGTTTTATTTGAGACTACAAAATGTAGAAGAAGCGAAAGATGAAAATTTTCGGGAGCTGATTGAAGAAATTCTGGGACTAGTTCTCGACAGGCCGAAAAATGAGGTCATTAATGAATTGGATGAAGTTTATAGAATTAACACAAGCTTTGCGAGACGTCATCGACTTCTGAGGGAGATCCATGTGAGGGTTCTAAGAAGACAATTGAGAGAGGATATTCTAAGCACAATAAGAGGGGACTCATTAACATATAAAGGTAAAGAAATTCTCATCTTAAAGCAGATCCCCCGGAGAGTTAGAGAGAAGAGAAGGAAATATAACTTCCTCTCCTCACAATTAAATAGACATAGAATCCAGTTTCGATGGCTCCTTCCGGAAGGAATGCTAGTAACATGGAGGGAAAAGAAGTACCGGATGGACACCTTGGAGAAAGCTCAAGAATTCCAGGAACTCTTACTTGCAGACGAAGAGAGGTTTAATAAAGAAGGAACCTTAAGTAGAAGACAGGAAGATATTATAACTGAATCCCAACTGGAGGGGCGAGAGATGGGAGAGGTCAGAGAGCGAGAGAGAAATGGCAGAGAAGAATCAAGAGCAAGGTCACCAATTGAGACAAGATCTACAGGTGCCCTCAAAGCAAATAACATGTAAAGGATTTGAGGAATGGGAAACGAATATACTATCAACAAATATAAATGGTCTTAACATAACATCTAAAAGAAAACGTGTACTGTTGGATTTATTGAAACAAAAGTTAGATGTAATCTGTCTTCAGGAAACCCACATTAAAGAGAAATATAATAACCTGTTGAAATGCCCAAAATTAGGTAAAACATTTTGTTCGTCAGCACAAACTAGAAAAAGGGGAATTGTGATGTATATAAAAGAATGGTTGAACCCCAAATTAATATATGCAGATAAAGAGGGGAGAATATTAATGGTGGAGATAACGAATGGTGGGAAAAATTTTTTACCAGTTGGAATTTATGCCACAAACCAAAAACAAGGAAGATTCTATGTAAATTTACACAAGAGGATAAATGAAATAAAGTGGCAAAATATATGTATTCTAGGGGACTTCAACGCAGTAGTAGACGGTAAAATGGATTACAAGGGTATACATAAGAAAAGTACTAGAAGGAAACTACCGACAGCCTATGCAAATATGGTGAAGGAACTAGACCTCTATGATGTCTGGCGAACAATGAATGACAAGATACAACAGTACACATTCTACTCTCAACCACATAATTCTTGGTCCCATATTGATATGGTCTGGTCAAACCCGGAACTACTTATGGATACTGTAAATATTGAAATAACAACAAACAAGTGGGCCGACCATCATCCACTCTTATGGCAATGGAAAGGAAAGACAAGGATGAAAGCTAGGTGGACATTAAACCAGAACATATTACAAGAGAAACAATTTGTACAATCAATAGAAAAGGAATTGGGATATTTTTTCAAAGAAAATGGTAAAGAGCAAACATCAATACAAAACGTCTGGGCTACGATGAAGGCAGTCGTGAGGGGAACATCAATAGCCTATATAGCAAGAAGAAATAAAATGCATAGGGAAAAACTTAATACATTGAACAAAGAATTAAGAGAGATAGAACTGCTGATTCAGAAAGAGCCAGACAATATTAAATACAGGTAAAAAGGAGAGTTAATTAAACACCAAATAAATCTGATTTCTCAAGAGGAAGTAGCACAAAACATTAAGAGAATGAAGCAGAACTATTTTGAACATGCAAATAAAACCGGGAGATGGCTGGCCCACAAAATAAGAAAAGATGAGGCAAAAAGAACTATTAAACAATTGAGCGATGAGGAAGGGAACTTGAAACAGGAAATAGGGGAAAAGAAAAAGATTGTACAGAACTACTATAAGAAACTATATGAACCGGACGAAATTAGTGAACAAGACATCAGAAAATACCTAATAGAACAGAAACTTCCAGTCTTGCCGGAGGAGATGAGAGAGATGCTTGATAAGGAAATTACACAAGAGGAATTGAAAAAGGCCATTCAAAAACAAAAAAAACAATAAAACACCTGGTCCAGATGGGCTTCCGTCGGAAATCTATAAAAAACTCCAAAATGCCGTAGAAGACAAATTATTAGAATTATTTAATGAGGCACTACAAAATGGCAAGGTTCCAAAATCATGGGGGGAAGCTTTCATTACCCTAATACCAAAGGAAGAGGCGGATAGTAGTAAAATTCAAAACTATAGACCTATATCCTTGTTAAACGTGGATTACAAAATTTTTATATCAATTTTGGCGGAAACATTAAAAATAATATTAAATCAAAATATCCATTCGGACCAAAACGGCTTTCTCCCTAAAAGACACATTCAGAACAATACAAGAATAATAATTAACACCTTGGAATTCTACAAAACAAGATCTGAGAAACAATTAGCATTAATTTTTGTCGACGCGCAGAAAGCATTTGATAACTTAGATTGGAATTTTTTAATCACACAACTAAAAATGATGAAATTCGGCGACAAATTTATTAAGATTATAGAAATTACATATTCACAGCAATCAGCAAACATTATAATTAATGGAGAATTAACAGAATGGGTACGAATCGGAAAGGTGTTAGACAAGGGTGTCCACTCTCCCCATTACTATTTATTATGTCGTTAGAGGCTCCTATAAAACCTCTGGCGCCTGGGAGGGTAAAAAAAGCATGCAAAAAAGGGGGGTGGTGCCTGTTATGCACGCATGCATGCTGTGTGTGTGTGCCACACATTGCATTATGGGGTGCGGCACGCCCACGCATGAACCCCCTGAGCTCCCCCACTTATGGCACGTGAGCCAAAAAAAGGTTTGCCATCGCTGGCCTAGAGGTTTTATCCATGCAGTTGGCACCTTAGGTTACAATGGAGCGTCTCTCACCAGCAATTTAACAAAAGCTGAATTAGGTTACACTCTGTGTATGCTCTAATCTGGTGATGGCAAACCTTTTAGAGACTGAACGGCCAAACCGCAACCCAAAACCCACTTATTTATCTCGGATTGCCAACACGACAATTTAACCTGAATAATGAGATTTTAGTTTAGAAAAACAACTCATAGGTGATTAATGTATTTTCTCTGAAACCCCCCCCCCCCAAATAACAGCACTTTCAATGATACAAACACCTTTTTATTGAAAGGTAAAAGTTTGCATTTGGTGAGCTTTTGATTAATGTGACCTTTGCTGTTGATGCACACAGATAATTTTTCTAACCTTGACTCAGACTTTGGAGGTTTGAGAGCAACACATGCAGCACTCAGGTCATCTGTTAGTCCAGGGGTGTCAAACTCAATTTCAAAGAGGGCCCCATTGTGGGTGATTTTGGAGGCCATGGTGGGCTCTCACTGCTGCTGTGCTCACTCTCCTTGGTTGCCAATGGTGTGTGCAGGAGGGCAAAGTGTGTGGGTCAGAGGGAGGCCCACTCTCTCTCCTTATGAGACCTAGCTTTGTAACCAAGCATCCCCAATGATAGGATGGGAGACCACCAGGAGAGGTCAGGAGGAGGGGACAAGGGGTTGGTCAAAGGCAGCAGGGCTGCTGGTGATCAAGTGATAAAGCAGAATTTACCTCACACACCCAATCTCTCTCCTTATAATCTCCTTCCTTCCCTTCTTTTTCCTTCCCTCTTTATTATTTCTTCCCCTCTTCCCTTCTTTTTGCTTCCTTGCTCTCTTCCCCTCTTTCCTTATTTTTCTTGGTCTTTCCTGTCCCGACTGGGATGCTCCAATGCAAAAGGGGAAACATTCCTTGCCTTGTGATCAAATGCCACTTTTGCTAGTAGTTTGTGGCCACTGAAAAGACTGAGAACAAACCAGGCTCAGTTTATTCCATGATGGCATTTCATGAGAGAAATCGTGCTTCAGCCAGGGCACCCAAACTGCTGCCAATGGTGTGGGCGACAGCTGAGCAGGGAGGCAGGTTGTGTTTGTACTTTCATCCCCATTCAAGCAGGGCCTCTCATTTCCTCCCTGGCACAGTTGGGGCATGCAGGCTGCTGCCACCTAAGCATCATGATTGCCCCCTCCCCAGCCAGCCAGCCCCACCTGACCTGCTCCCTGCCGGCTCCTGCAAATCCTCGCCATTCTCCTCCACCTCTTCTTCTTCTCCGTGTCGTTGTCCTTCTCGCCCAAGCGGCAGTGGGCTCCACAGTACAGGCTCTCATTTCTGCACTGGGGCAGAAAACTCTGGTGGGTTGGAAGTGAGTGTGGATGGCCTCCCTCTCCCCCCCCCCCGCTCCCCCCAGTGCTTCCTGGCTCAGATGGAGGCTTCCTTCAGCCTTCAAACAGTTGCAGGGTTTTTTCTTTGCTCCCAGGTTGGTGCAGGAGGCTTTCCAGGGCCAAAATGGGGGAAAAAAACCTGCACTTTCTGCACCCCATTTTGGCCCTGGAAAGCCTCCTGCACCAACCTCAAAGCAAAAAAATAAAAAATAAAACCCCTGAAACTGTTTGAAGGCTGAAGGAAGCCTCCAACTGAGCGAGAAAGCACTGGAGGCCCAGACCATTCATTCCAGCCCACCGGAGTTTCCTGCGCAATATGAGCACGCACACACGCATGCACGCACACAAACACACACTGCATACTCACGCATCCCCCGCCCTGGCCCTCCACAAAGGCCCGAAAACCAGCTGGCCGGCAGGAGGTGCGCCTGCATGTGGATGCTAGTGGAGCTGTGCTGGGGTGGCTGGCGTGCCAGGAGGGGATGCTCTGCATGCCACAGGTTCCCCATCACGGCTCTAATCCGTTCAATTCCTTTTCCAGATCAATTATGGATCAGCTTCAGAGGCTCTCAGTGATAAAAGCAAATTCCCCTTTTTCCACCACATGTACCCCAAAGAAGGATTCCAGTACCCAGCAATTGTCCAGCTGCTCCTCCACTTCAGATGGACCCTGATTGGCCTCTTTGCTTCAGCCACAGAAAAGGGAAAGAATTTCATGAGGACTTTTCCTCCTGTGCTTGTCAGGAATGGAATTTGTGTGGTTATATCACAACTGTTCTCAACAACTGGACATACAGCAGCCCTCAGGGATTCCCTCTCTAAGTGGAGACAAGTCAACGTCTTTGTTCACTTCATGGAATTTGAATATATTTGGGACAGAATTCTTCCTTTCCATTTAACCTTTATGCGTCTGCCAGGACCCATTGAGGGGAAAGTCTGGATCCTCACAAGCTTGAAAAGGTACAGAATAAACAAGCTCAGACTTCTCAAATACATCCATAGTATTTGGAACTTTGGTTATCTGGGAAAAGGACGGCCAAAAGATTCTGCCTTTAAACCCTTTTTCTTTGTGGAAGAAAAGTTTCATGATCATTATTTTCATTGTTCTCTTTCAAAGAATGTCTTTTCTGTCAAAGGCCGCAGAAGATGCACCCAGAAAGCCACACTGGAGACCCAGAGGAAAAGGGACAGAAAAAGGGGCCAAAATAGCTACAACCGTTACAGTCTCGCGAAGACTCTGGCCCAGGCCCTGAATGCTGCATATTCCTCCAGATCGAAGAGGGGAAGGAAGGAGGGAGAAAAGATCTTGGGGTCTCCAAGGCTGCAGCCATGGCAGGTAAGGGGATCCCGATATGGATCCATTAATCTTAGATCCTTTGGAGGAGGAATCCAGAGGAGAAGGAGGGGAACCATCTCAACAGATCTGGCCAATTTAATTACTCAGGGAATTAATGGCTCCAAAGAGTAGAGACCATGGCATTTTTATATTTGCCACTGCTAATTGGAAAATGTTCTATTCCTTTTCAAAATAAATCCCCTTATTTGTGGGTTTGTGATTAGCCTGGTGGAATTCCACCTTCCTTCCGTCCCCATTGCAGGTGGGTCTGTGTGCAGCTGGACAGGCAGCTGAGCCCCCCTATTCTCCTCCAATGAAAGGGAGCCTGGTGTGGATCTGGATGCTTTATTGGGAGAAGAGGGCAGGTGAAACTGAGGAGATGCAAAGAGTGGAAATCAAATAGAAAGACGAGATAGGCAGCATTAACTAACAGCCAGCAAAGAAGCAGCTGGAACCTCTCCAGCGATGCTCCATGTGAGGGACGGAGGCCGTCTCCGGATGACCAGGGGTCTCGGTCACAACGGCTGCTTCCGTCTTCTCCAAAGGCTGACAGAAAATGGAGTCTGGCTTCAGACCTTAGAGTTAGGCTTATCTGCCCCCGGCCACTAGGTGGGGCTAGAGCAACAACAGCACAACAGTTCCCGTATTTTTTCAGAATATAAAATGCACCTTTTTCCCTCAAAAAAGAGGCTGAAAATCTGGGTGCATCTTATACATCCAATACAGGATTTTTTGCCTCCCGAAGCCCCGCCCCCTTCACCAAAATGGCCGTGCATACCCTTATGGAGGCTTTCAGAGAGCTCCTGGGGGCTGGAGAGGGCAGTAATGAGCAAAAAAATGGACCATTTTTGCCCCTCCAACAAGGAGCACTCTGCAAGCCCCCCCCCCAGGCTATTCATGACTTTTTTTTAAAAGGGGGGGACATTTTCACAAAAATGGGCTGTTTTGGGGAGGTTTGCAGAGTGTAAAAACCTTTTCCCCCCTCTTGGAAAGCTCTTTAACTGGTTGATGAGAATTACATTGATCAAGTGCTGTGCCAGCAGAAACCAAGTCTTAGGTGCTGCAGATTGTCAGCAATTTCCTTCTCCAGCACATGGATAAATACACCTAGAAACATCTCCCTATCTACCTACTCTCTCTTTCTCTCCCTCCCTCCCTGCTGTATTTCTCTTTTTATTTCTCTCTCTCTATCCCTCTACCTACCTACCCCCCTCTCTCTATCCCTACCTACCTACTGTATTTCTCTATCTCTCTATCTCTCTCTATTTCTCTCTCTCTCTATCCTTTTATCTACCTCTCTACCTCCCTACCTAACTACTCTCTCTCTCCCTTCCTACCTACCTACTGTATTTCTCTCTCTTTCTCTCCCGCTACCTACCTACCCACTTTTTTTTAAAAAAAATTGCCTCTTCATAACCTTGGTGTGTCTTATACTCCAGTGAATCTTATACTCCGAAAAATACAGTACATGTTGTGGCATGACAACCTTTATAAATTTGGAGGAAACCCTGAGACCATGTAGCCCAACCCCTCCTCTGTGCAGGAATCCCAGTTCAAGCTTCTCTGACTGATGGCTGCTCAGTCTTTGCTCTCAGACAATCCATGAAGAGGAGATTGAACCTCTCTGCTTTACTGGCTCAGCTCTAAAACAGCTCATCCTTTTATCATATTTTTTCTCTCATTCAGTTAAAATCTCCTCTCTTGTAACTGAATTCACTTTTTCTATGTCTGACACTCTGGAATAAGAGTGAGCAGATCTTACACTCATGTGTAACAGGAGCCAGTTATTGCAAGAGGGTTTTATCCAGTGGTGGGATTCAAATCTTTTTACTTCTGGTTCTGTGGGCATGGCTTGGTGGTCATGTGACTGGGTGGTCATGGCTTGGTGGTCATGTGACTGGGTGGGCATGGCTTGGTGGGCATGTCATTGGGTGGGTGTAGCCAACCTGACATCACTCACGTCAAGAGGTACCTTGCCTGGCCTTTCCTTGCATCAAAAAGATACAATTTCCCTGTGTATTTATTTACTACTAATGAACATCCAAAACACACAATTTAATCCTATGTATATATGCCATATGTGTACATACATATTACAAGGTATAGTTTGTGTATAGGCACACAAAAAGATACGTTATCTACTTTATACACTGTATGTGTATGTACACACACACATACACACACACAAACACAGAGCTCTTCTAGAACTATACACATTCAACCTCACTTATTGCGTTTGGAAAAACACACCTAGATTCCACTTTCTGCCACACATTTAACTATCACTTCTGCACATTAGAACATTACACAGGCCTTCAGATGTTCTTCCCTAGCCTGCACATGACTGTTAGAGCCAGGAGATGTCATGGATTGAGTAAAATGTGGCAAAGCTCACTTAACAACACTCTTGCTTAGCAACCAAAATGTTGGACTCAATTGTCATAAGTCAAGGACTGTCACCGCCTTCCTCTGCATGGCAGCCTTGTCCTAGTAAACTCCTTCCCTTTTCTGGCAATTTTCCTCTCTGTTAGAGGCACCAAAATAATCCAGAGGATATAAGGTCTCCAGCTGGAGCAGGGGGTTGGACTAGATGGCTTCTGAGGTCCCTTCTGACCCTACTAGAGCAGGGATTGGACTGGAAAATGACCTCCAAGATCCCTTCCAGACCTTTCAAACATTGTTGTGCTGTTTGAAAGAGTCTTCTGAAGCCATGGTTTGTGTCCTTCCTTCTTCTCATTTTCTCTCCCTCCCTCCCTCCCTCCCTCCCTCCCTCCATGTATCTATTGACCCATCCATCCAACTATATCTCATTCATTTCCTCTTCCCTCCCTCCCTCCCTCTCTCTCTTTCTTTTTTTCCCTTCCTTCTGTGGGAAGTTATCATCCAGCCCTCTCCCAGAAAAATGAAATATCCTAGGAAATATTGAAAACGCAGAATATTTCTCTGGATATGAAAAGAAACATGTTTTAAAAGACAAAATAGTTGCCTGTAGCTTCCTGCCCTTCCCCACTTTGTCAATGGGCCATTGAGAAGGCCAGAATAGTCCACTTTACATAATAAAGACTTCTCCACTGCAGCCCCAGGGGGGATGGGAGTAAAGGCATGATAATGTTGGAACTTTACTCAACTGACCACATGGCATCTGAGAACTCATCCATACCTGGATTCAAAACACAGCCTAGAGAGTAGCCCCTGCCTGGCCCCATGGGATTCTGACAACCAATCAGAATACATTTCTTACAGAGGAACAGGAAACAGAGAGGTGGGACTAAACAGGTTATAAAAAGCCTAGCAAGCCCTTTCCTTCAGCCCTTCTCTTCTTCTCCACCAACATTGAAGCATGTGATCACCTTTTCTGTTCAGCGCTCAAGTCATGTGGCCCTGTCCAACAAGAAACCATCTTTCCAAGCAGCCTCCATGTCTCCAGTGTCTTTTTCCCCACTTGGAGCTGAACCCAGAAGGACATTTCTTTCATCACTTCCATAACTCCCTCTTTCTTTCTCTCTTTCCTTTCCTTTCTTTTCCTTTTCTTTATTTTTCCTTTTCTTTCATCTCTCTCTTTCTCCCCCTTCCTTTCCTCCTTCCAAAGCTAGGAGATCTACCTGAAACAAAAACTCCTTTCGATGAAACCACCCATTTTACACACACACACGCACACACAAATACACACACATGCACACACACACACTTCCAACCAGCTCTGTGGCTCCCCGCATTGTTTGATTTCAGTGGTGGCCGAAGTCCTTTCCAAGCACCCAGCAGCATCGCTCGCATCCCAGGAAAGCCCGGCTGATTAACTTACTGGGACGCGCTTCGATCAGTGCCTCTTCTGCACAGGCAAGCTTCTCTCTCCAGAGCAGGCAGAGAAGGGGGACTTGCAGGGATAAGAGTGTGTGAGAGAGAGGGGGGGAGGGGGAAAGAAAAAAGAAAAAGAGAGTGAGGAATCAGAAGCTTTTCAACCTTGTGTGGGTCGCCTGGGAGGAGGCGGAAACAGGGCGAGGGCCTCTCCCCGTTTCCTCTGGATCTCCCTCCTTCTTCCCCAAGTTCTTCTTTCCTCCCATCCATTCTCTCCCCCACTCCTGAGAGCGAGACGGCACTGGTTTGCCTGGGAGTTTTCTGGGCTCAGGAAGGGGCAGCGGGGGGGGGGGGGTTGGTTTCCCCAGAACTTCTTTGGGAGAAGAGTCATTCTGAACTCCGCATCGGTTGCAGAAACGCAAAGGGGTGGGCAGCCTTGGAGGGCCTGTTCATCCTTCCCCTTTTCCTCTCAGCCCTGCAAAACCAGAAATCTCCCCCCTCCAAGCAGCAACTGAGACTGTGCAGGGGGGAGGGGGGGCAGGAGAAGAAGTTCTGAAAGATCCCAATTCTGCAGCAAGAGGAGTTTCTGCAATGGGGAAGGGGAGGGGAGGGGGTAGCCCCAGCTTCCAAAGGCCTTTTAGCCATAATTGCCATCAGATCAGATGTTGGGAGGGGGGTCAAGGAGGAAAGGGGTCCCCTGACTCTTCCTCAGACCCCCAGGAAGGAAGGAGGGAAGGAAGGAAGGAAGGAA
The DNA here is from genome assembly GCF_051295495.1 of Thamnophis sirtalis. Taxonomy (NCBI): domain Eukaryota; kingdom Metazoa; phylum Chordata; class Lepidosauria; order Squamata; family Natricidae; genus Thamnophis; species Thamnophis sirtalis. The sequence continues at coordinate 13,940,267 of NW_028261395.1, forward strand.
GAAAGGAAAGGAAAGGAAGGAAGGAAGGAAGGAAGGAAGGAAGGAAGGAAGGAAAGGAAGGAAGGGGGAGGGAAAGGAAAGGAAATGGGAAAGAAGGAAAGGATGAAAAACGGAGGGAATGGGAAGGGAAGGAAAAAGGAAAAGAGAAAGGAAAGAGGGAAAAGGTGAAGAATGGCCCCTGCTGGTCGGGAGCAGCCTGAGGTGGGCATTCGGGAGCAGACCAAGATGAGCAGGAGGCCACGGCAAAGACAGGCGAACAGGCTGGGCTGCGTGGCCATGTGGTCGAGGCAAGGGAGCCAAACAGGAGCTGCAGCAATGACTCTAAGGCCCCAGCCAAGGCCTGCGAGGCAAGTAGTGGTGGGGAGATCTCACTTCCCCAACCAAGAGATTGTTTCAATTGGAAAAGGGGCTCCCAGACGCCTCTTGATCTTCAGCTCTTCTCCTTGCTGCATTTCCTCAAGGCTAAGAGCAGCTCATTTCAACTCTTCCTTGGCTTCATTCTTAGGGTGACCAGACGTACCGATTTCAGCGTGATAAGCACGCTTTTTAACAATTTTTCCCGTGTCCCTCCGCCTTTTAAAAAAGTCCCAATTTTCTGGCTTCATGTTGAAAGCCCAGTGGATTTGCTTAAGAAATCCTAACCGGGGCAAGACAAAAGACATCCTGTCTAACCTCTCTCTCTCTGTCTCAGTACTTTCATTGAAGATATTAAAATGTTAAAGCAACAAAACGGACCTCCCCCCACCCCCGCGTGTGCCAGTTGCGTTCACCTCATTTTATAAGGAAAAAATGATCTAGTACCATAGAGCTACAGGAAATGGCTAGAGAGGTCACCAGTGTTACTTCCTGGATTTTCCAGAGGGGAGGGGCACGGAGGTTGGAGGACTCTCCAAAATGGTGGGAAAGTTTCAATTTGCTCAGTTCTTTGTATTAACATCTATATCATTTTGGATTGACTTGGAGTTTCTGCCTGCTGGTAAGTGTGCCGGGTTTTTTTCTTTTATTTTTTAATGCATTTTAAAATAATGTAGGTTTTAAAAAATGTGCAGCTGCTGTTTTTTTATTCAAAACAATATGTGTAACACTATGATGTGCCATGGAAAAATCATTTTTAAAAAACCCTGAAAGAACAAAAGGGTTTTTTTAGGGTATTTTCCTGATCAAAACTATAATTGTTTCTGCATGACACCCTTAATCACAAATAGCCAACTACACTTCATTCTGAATAGTTTTATTTCCTTTATTGTATGTGATTACTCAAGTCCAAAAACTGAGTTAATTGGATGAACTCAACTCCACAATTTACTAAATATACAGTTACAGGAATTTCATGTATAGTATGCTGTCTCTTAGGGTTTATTGAACATAGGAGAATAATATGAGAGGGATTTGTTGTAAAATAAGCTCTTTTAATGAATTCAAAATCAACGCAGCAGACAAGACATGGGAGTGAACATAATACACACTTTAACAATATTTTTTTTTCTTTTAGCCATCAAATACTGCAGCAAGTGTGTCAGTAATAATAGCAAGACAGGCATAGGATTTTTCCAGCCAAGTTAATTTTCCTTCTTATGGTTTTGATGTTGTATTTAATTTTATCTGTATTGAAGGCTGTGCAACATTTTGAGGTGATATAGAGTATGTAAAGGCATGAATACAGTAGAACCTCTGGTCACAACCATAATTCGTTCCATAACATTGGTTGCAAACTGATTTGGTCATGAATCAAACCTAATTTTGGAAATTTGGCGCTTACAAAAAAAATGGTGCAGAAGGGAAAATCAGCAGCAGGGGGGGGGGAATGTGAATATTTTGGTCAGAAGCGTTCGTGACCAGAGGTTCTACCGTATAACATCTTCACTTAAGACTTAAGATTCACTTAAGATATAACATCTTCACTTAAGATTCACTTAAGAACTGTGGCAAGAAAGGTGGTATACTGACCAAAGTTACAATGGCATTGAAAAAAGTGACTGATGACCATTTTTCACACTTAGTGACCATTTTCACACTTAGTGACCATTGCAGCATCCTCATGGTCACATGATCAAAATTTTGATGTTTGGCAACAGATTAGTATTTATGATGGTTTCGGTGTCCTGGGGTCATATAATCACCTTTTGACAAAGTCAAATGGGGAAACCAGATTCACTTATGTTACTAATTTATCAGCTGCATTTATTCACTTAAGAACTGTGGCAAGAAAGGTGATATAGTGACCAAAGTTACAATGACATTGAAAAAAGTGACTGATGACCATTTTTCATACTTAGTGACCATTTTTACACTTAGCGACTGTTGCAGCATCCTCATGGTCATGTGATCAAAATTTGGATGTTTGGCAACAGTTACAATTTATATTTGTAAATTGTAGTTATGTTGAAATAAAAAAAACATTACAATACTATTTTTGCGTTGTATCAAAATTTTTGTTGCTCCGTATAAAATTTTTAATCAACACTCCCCCCCCCCCCCCCCGGTCAAAGGTGTCCCTCTTTACCAATCTGAAAATCGGGTCACCTTATTCATTCTCCTTCCCTGAAGTTCATGTAGATTTTGTGCAAATTCTCCTCCACGTGTGATGCCTGCAAGGGGACCTGGTCCTTGAGTTGGGGTCTCCCCAAAACAGAACGTTCACTTCCTCAGATTCTTATGGCTGCATTTGCCTTCTTTCCATGGACATCACCTGCTGACTCAGATTCTGTTTCCAGTTAACTGCGATTTTGAGATCATTTTCACAAACATACATATCAAGTTTGGTATCCTTCATGTTTCTTCCAGTCCATCATTAATGTCCTTACATGAGACTCTATTGTTAGTCAAGTCCTACGAGATAAAAATCATTTACTTTTCTACTGCTTTTTACTTATGCACCCATCTCTGTGTGCTAATCATAAATATTGTTTCTCGAAACTTGATATTCCTCTTATAAAATTTTATTTTATTCAAAAAGGTAAAATACAAGTTTTGGAAAATAAAACTATTACAAAGACAAAACAAAACTAGACAAAACATTAAAAACAAAGACATGCATATTGTCTCCCCAATTGAATACAATACAGCAATAATAGTTTCTCCCACTTCCAAAATAGGCCCACAATTATAAACTATATATCTACTCGACTTGTCATCTATCTGCTGTATATAAAAAACATAGACAATTGTAGAAGAAAGATTCAATCTGGGATAAGAAACAAAGGTTACTGCTTTTCAAATTCCCGGCTGTTCCCATTCTAGTTTCATCCATTTCTGGAGAAGAATGAATTTTGGAATATTTCTGACGATAAACTGTACTTGGACCAAAATGGAGAGATAAGAGCAGATGTTGGCATTGGCGGCTTCTTGGTTCTCCCCAAGGAGGAAGCCAAGTATGTGATTCTGGCGTATTTTAAAAGACAGAGATTTTCTATCAAAGAAGGTGCTCTTTCACGGCTAAAGTTGCTCAATAAGGTGAGAGAAATTTTGGTGTCGTTTCTCTGTTCTCCAAAGCCTGAGGTCCCATTTCAAGTGGGCAAAGCCGAGAGTCTCCAGGGTTGTTGGCATCCCATGCCAGTTGGTGTTATCTGATTGTAGTTCTTCAACAGACGGGACCTACAGTGAGTGGAGGGGCTTTGCCATGTTTTATGGAAACCTTTCAAGATCTTACTGGTCAGAGGTTTCTTTCTTCATCACAGTTTTATTCTTTATTGAAAAATCTAATGGGATAAAAATTTCCTAAATCTTTTACAATAACTTTTATTCTCCGTTTTAATATGAATATATCATCATATATAACTCTTTTTTTTCAATTCCATCTCTGCTGACTTTATTAAGTAGAAAAGTCCTTTACTGTAATGTTAAATGCCAAAAGCAAAAGGGAGGAACTAAATGAAGAATCTGCCAGTAGTTAGTTATACCTCCTGCATCTTCTTAGTAGTAGTCAGGGATTTCATATTTACTTACATGAAGACCAGAGGCTATTTGGCTAATGTCCGGGTCTATCTCTATTTTCCATGAATGTTGACTACTAAGACATTTTCTTTGGCTTTCTTCATTTTTCTGCTCAGTCTCTGCCTCAGTCCAACTGTGCGGAAAATTGTCTTCCTGGATTTGTCAAGAGGGTTCGAGAAGGAGAGCCACTTTGCTGCTATGACTGCGTTCCTTGTCCGGAGGGGACCTTCTCCACTCAGGAAGGTGGGTCACACTGAGGAAAATGAGGCTTTGTGGAACTGGATCCATCCAGAACCTTTTCATGAAAGTGCAAGTTAAAAGACACAAGCTCACCTTTTTTTAATTTTTAACATGCACAATTTCTTATCTAAAAGGAAGTAAATCAAAAAGTCTTTGAAGGAGGGGCTGGGAGGAGATGGGAGGAGGGGGTGGCAGACTGGGCAAGCTTTACTAACAGCAGAGGAAACATCTCTCCTGTTTTCTAGTCTGGATATGTGCTGCTAAGTTCACCTTTCTAGGAAGATCTGAGTTCTTTGAAACTTGATGGATTGTTTTAGGTCCACCTTCTGAAAGACCTTGCAATTCACTGTATATTGGATCCTCCCCTTGAGGATCACTGAAAAGGTGTCACTGGTCCATAATGTGGTGCTGTGGATAGTTATGGGGGCAACTCATTGAACAAATATTCTGCCAGTCATGTAGATCAATCAATCAATCAGAATAGAGCTGGAAAGGACCTTGGAGGTCTTCTAGTGCTACCTCCTGCTCAAGTAGGAGACCTGATACCATTTCAGACAAGTGACTGTCCAGTCTCTTCTTAAAAACATCCAATGTTGAAGCACCCACAACTTCTGGAGGCCAGCTGTTCCACTGGTTAATTGTTGTCACTGTGAGGAAATTTCTCCTGAATTCCATATAGCTTCCAGATGTTACAGGATACTGTAGGTATCCTCTAAGTCCAGTATATTAACTGCCATGTGGCGGGACTCTAAATATTTATATTAAAAGCTTATATGATTCATTATTAACCTTTAATAATGTAGCTTCCTATGAATTACATTACACATTACACCAGAAATCATTAACACCCTAGGACTTTCCTCAACTTCATATATCTAGCTACTTTAAAAAAAGTTACATCCCTCTTATGCTATTTTTAATGAAAACTAAAAGGAACCAAATATTAAAGAAAATTGATTTTTGGTTTCTCAGATGCAGAAAAATGCACCAAGTGTCCCGATGACAAATATCCAAATGAAGCCAGAGTCCAATGTATCCCCAAAGTTATAGCCTTCCTGTCTTATGAAGAATATCTGGGCATCATCCTGGTCTCTTTTGCCCTTCTCTTGTTCCTAACTACAGTCCTTGTTTTAATTATCTTCATTAAATATGGAGAAACTCCCCTTGTCAAAGCCAACAACCGGGACCTCTCCTACATCCTCCTGGTCTCCCTCCTGCTTTGCTTCTTGTCTCCTTCTCTCTTCATTGGTCAACCAAGGAAAGCCACCTGCCTTCTCCGACAAACGGTTTTCAGCATCATCTTCTCAGTTGCTGTTTCTTCTCTCTTGGCCAAAACCATCACGGTGGTGCTGGCTTTCCTGGCCACAAAACCAGGAAAACGAGTGAAGAGATGGTTGGGGAAGAGCTTGGCCAACTCCATCATCCTTTCTTCTTCTGCTGTCCAAATTATCATCTGCTCCATCTGGCTGGGATTTTCTCCCCCATTCCCTGACTCTGACCTCCACTCCCAGCCTGGAGAGATCATCCTGCAATGCAACGAAGGGGCCGTTGTCATGTTCTACATCACCCTCAGCTACATGGGCTTCCTGGCTGCCATCTGCTTCACGGTGGCTTTCCTGGCCAGGAATCTGCCTGGGGCCTTCAATGAAGCCAAGCTGATCACCTTCAGCATGCTGGTCTTCTGCAGCGTCTGGGTGACTTTTGTGCCAACCTACCTGAGCACCAAAGGGAAATACATGGTGGCTGTTCAGGTCTTCTCCATCCTGGCCTCCAGTGCTGGTCTGCTGGTCTGCATCTTCATCCCCAAGTGCTACATTATCCTTCTGAAGCCAAACCTGAACACAAAGGAGCATCTTACAGCCAGAACAAATGTAAAAACATGAGAAATAACACCATTATGATATTGGAAGAATTATTAAAGTTTCTTTCATTTGAAAGGAGATGTTAATTCTTTGTATAGTATGCAGGAGTCAAGGAAAATCATATGTATATGTTTCAAAATGGGAAATTATTGAATGGAATTTTGGTAGCTCCCTTTCCTTTCAGCTCAATAATTTTTTGCTAAAGTTAACTATGTAAAAGCCATTCAGAGGAATTTGCTGTTCAGCAACAGTTACTGAATAGGATACCGTACAGAAAAATAATTTGGGCCCTTGTTCCTATTGACAGCAGCTAAAAGTGTGTAGGTAAGAGAGAGACTGAGTAGGAAAAGAGGTGAGGAGGAAGCTGTGGGAACCAAGAACCAGCCTGGTTGCCTGATCCTCTCCCTGAGAAAACCAGAATGATGTGAAATGCCATGTTTGATTGGCTCTCAGCTGAGGAGGGAAATCTTCATCCCTCTTATATAATTCTTTATTTCCTGAGAAAACCTCCTTTACAGAAAGTGTTCAGCAGAACAGCTGCCTGGAATTTCACAGATTTCACAGATTGGGCCTCCTCCGAATTCCATCTGCCAGCCAGTGCCGGCTGGCAACTACAAGGAGGAGAGCCTTTTCAGTAGTAGCTCCGACCCTTTGGAACGAGCTCCCCGTGGAGATTCGTACCCTCACCACTGTCCAGGCCTTCCGCATAGCCCTTAAGACCTGGCTAGCCCGTCAGGCCTGGGGACAAAGATAATCGCCCCTCCCGAATGATGAATGAATGTTGCTCATTATTTTACTCTATGTTTGTTTATGTTATTGTTTGTATTCCCTCCCCTGATTTTATGTAAGCCGCCCTGAGTCCCCTCAGGGAAAAGGGCGGCCTATAAATGTTAATAAACAAACAAACAAACAAACAAACAATTTCAATTTGGGATTGTTTTTATTTTGGTATGTACTTCATGCCAAAATTTTAAAAAGTAAAAGAAGTGAAGTATGTAAAGAAATTTCCGCTGTGTTTTTTTTTTTTAATTTCCTCTATTAAAGAAATAAACTAGCAATTTTCAGGCCCTTTAATTTTCCACTCTAGAATTTGTACCTAAAGCATTTTCTCTGCTCCTCTTCCAAGCTTGTCTTGTCTGTGAAGGGCTGGAGAAGATGCCCAGAGAAAGGGGACCTTGAGACTCTCCCCAGGAGGAGGTTGGAGGGATCCTGTCTAAAGGCAGCCGCATCTTCATCCCCAAGTTCTACATTATCCTTCTGAGGCCAGACCTGAACACAAAGGAACAGCTTACAGCCAGAACAAATGTAAAAACATGAGATATAATACCATTATGATATTGGAAGAATTGTTAAAGTTTATTTTATTTGAAAGGAGATATTCTTTCCATTTAGACAGTATACAGGAGTCAAAGAAAATATTCATATGTTTCAAAATAGGAAATTATTGAATTGTTCTAGCTCCCTTCCCTTTCAACTTAATAAACCTTGCTGAAAGTTATTCAGAGGAATTTGCTGTTCAACAACAGCTACTAAATTTGACACCTTTAAAAATAATTCAGGCACCTGTTCCTACAGCTAAACGTGTCTATGTGTGTGAGAGAGGGGGGGGGAGAGGAAGAGAGACATAGAGAGAGCAGGAAAAGAGTTTAGGAGGAAGCTGTTCTGCCAACTGGCTGAATTGTCTCAGCCTGGCCCCCAACCCTCTCCTGAGGGTGTCCCCCCCCAGACAGGTCTCAAGGTCCCATGGACCTCTTTGGCTCAGGCAGTCCAGTTCCTCGGTGGCTCTCTCTCTACGCAAAGTGAAGGAATCGCAGAAACTCTGCAGAGCCCAGAATGGGGCTTCCTCAAACTTCAGGATTGGGAGGGTCCAGAAAGGAGGAGGACCAATGGGAATTCTCCCTGCTTGAGCATCATCGGTCTCCAGGCAGAGTCTCCCTCTACTTCACCCAGTGCAGGAGAGCTTTCCAAGCAGAGAAGAAGCCCCAGTAGGTTCTTCAGGCCAAGATCCCCCCTCCCACTTTCCCCGCCTCTTTCTCCCTGCAGAACTGGCTTTCCTCCTTCAGCTGAAGCCCCAAAGGACTCTGCCCGGAGACCGATGATGCTCAAGAAGGGAGAATTCTCATTGGTGCTGCCGCTAGTTCTGGCCCAGCCCTCCCATCTCCGAAATCCGAGACAAACGCTCCACACCCCTTCCAGATTCCTTCTCTGGGGCTGGAAGCATCAGGCCGGGGAGATACACACAGGCACTGCTGAGCCCAGAACGGGCCTTCAGACGACGCAATGCCTGAAAAACACGGGATGTGCAGAGAAATGCAGGCTACAACCAGCGAATCGCGTTTTCCCAGGATCCCAGGATGAAGCCCCAGCGGACCAATACAAAACAATGCTGCCTTCTTACAAACACACACACAAATCACACAAACACACACACACAGACACGCCAAGAGTCTACAGGTGTTTATTCAAACTCCCCAAACAGGCCCACAGAAAGCTGCCCTATTGATAATAAAGAGAATGTAGATTTAATCCTTCATGTATTAGCTGCAGCTAGAATTGCATTTGCACAACATTGGAAAAGTGTAGAGATTCCTATGGATGAGAAGGTGATAAGGAAAATATCTGAATGTGCAGAAATGAGCAGATTAACATTAGCAATGAAGGAGAAAGAGCAAACTGAATGTTACATGATTTGGGAAGTATTTTACCAATGGTTGGAAAATAAAAAAAGGTGTTTGGAAATGGAGAAGGCTAAAAAATAAGTAGAAAATATATTTAGAGACATAAAGAAGATGGAAACTGTTAGTAAGTGTATGATGAGAATAATGATGGTCATTGGGGGTCAGAAAGAAAGGGAGAAATGGGAAACTGCACTTAACTGCCCGTTATATGGTCATCCAGAGATCCCGTCTCTGAAGCTCTTTCCACCTTCCCTGCGTCTCCTCTTTAGAGCTTCTCCTTCTGGGAAACCCTTCCTCCCCAGTCCTCGCATTCCGACGGTTCCTCCCTCCTGCGGCCTCTTTCCTGGGAGAAAAGAGAAAGGCTCCTTCTGAAGGCCTCTCCACCCTCCCTGCATGGATCTGGTTTCCCCCTGAGGGGATCCTTTGAGGGGAAGGGAGGGATCTCCTCTTCCTGGGACTCTTTCCACCCATCGAGGGTTGAAATGGCTTCTCCTCTTGGCTCTCTGGCTGCTTTTCCTTCAATACCTTTGAGGTCCCCATTGAGATGGAGGGGACCCTCCTCCCGGGTTACGTCCAGTTCCTTCCAAGATTGGACTCTGATTAATCCTCATCCACTCCTAGATACAAATAAAGAAACTCCCATTCAAAGACAAGAACAGGAGATCTGTCTACCTAATTCTTGTGTCTTCTTTGACCCTCCCCAATATTTTCCCCTCTGCTTATAATTGGGTGACATTGGAGGCTGTTTTCCTTCTGACTCCCTCCCAGAGAATTGAAGGCCTCCTTGCTGGGCCTTTCCTGGAGGTCACCAGAGGAACCGGTTTCTTTCTACGCCTAAGTGGGCCCCACTTCCCTTGGACTCAGAAGAGGAGGGAGGGGCAGGAAAGGCCGGACTGAAGAGGGAAAAGTGGAAGAAACCATCCTCCTTTTTTCCGTCTCCTGCAGAGGGGAGTGAAATGCTCCTTCCCTCCGGGAGCCCCTCCTGCTCCTGGAAAGCCCCCTCCTCCCTTCTTTCTGCCCCTCCACAAGGGGAGACTTGGCTTCTCGGAGCTCCCACAACTTGGCTTCTCTCTCTTTGGGAGACAAAGACGTCCCAGGAAGAGAGACCAGGGTCCTTCTCCAGGCGCCTGAAGGTCGCAGGGCTTTGGATGGGGGACAAAACCTTCAGCTGAACCTGGCAGGAGCGAATGGGGGGCCTGAGTTGTTTTTCCCTTTTGGTTCTAGGACTTTATCTCCTCTGAGGGTGGATGGATGGGGGGGGGGAAGCAGCCCAGGGCCTGATCTGGGGGTCCTTCTGGATCCACAACTCCTGCCTGAGGAGCAGGGGGGGCAGCCGTGGTCAGGAGGGGCCACGGCAGAGTTTGGGGTTTCGCCCCCCCCCCAGTCGCTCCCTTCACGGCCACTCAGGCCCTGCTCGCACCCAGGATGGACTCCCGCAAGGCTCTCCCTGTGGGGCTGCCCTTGGAGAGCTTCCAGGAACTCCGACTGAGGCAGAAGGCAGCTGCGAAGACAGTTATGTCTCTGCCTAAACAACACTGAAGAAAGAGCAGGAGGGCCTCCACTTACAACGGATCATTTAGTTCAAAGTTAACAACGGCACTGAAAAAAGGGACTTGTGACCGTTTTTCATGCTTACAATTACTGCAGTATCCCCATGGTCACGTGATCAAAAGTCAGATGTTTGGCAACTGTCTCATATTTATGACGGTCGTAGTGTCCCGGACTCATGGGATGGACTTTTGGGACCTTCTGGCCAGCAAAGTCAGTGGGGAAGATTCACTTAACAACTGTGGCAAGAAAGGTCGTAAAATGGGGGCAAAATGAACTTATCGACTGTCTTATTTAGCAGAAGAAATTCTGGGCTCCATTGTGGTCGCAAGTCGAGGACCATCTATAGGCTTATTTGGAAGCCTCCCCAAATGGTGAAACGATATTCAACACACTGGTTTTTGGCACTGCCAGGGGCTAAGGGACTGCGCTCCGGAAAAGCCGAACCTCCAGGTTCTGGTGTGCTTAAACACCAACGATCAGCTGGCCGGTGCGCATGCTGGTTTTCACCACTGCCAGGTGCGAGAAGTACAGTGCGCCAGAAACTTGAAAGACAAACAGGCAAGGCTGCACGTGTCAAGTGACATGGTTACACATGCCACTTGGAGCATGCATACAATAGGTTCACCATCATGGCCCTGTACTAATCCTAAACTGGATGTGATTTTAATACTCCTTGTGCCTGATAGTCAAATCTGCCTTGGTTTATCTTCCCAAAAAGCAATCGAGTTGGAAGATCACTTAGAAGCCGTTTTTGAGGCTGCCCTGATAAAGTGGGATCTGCCTATGAAAAGGGAGAACCCAGAGACCCCTCTTACATTCCTTTTTATCGTTGGCACAACAAAGAAAAATGAAAGAGGAAAGTTGATTGGACAGGTAAAAGCAACCTTTGCATAGGAAATCAGTTACCTGTACTCAAACATGTTACATATTTGCATCCCATAATATCACCCATTCATTAAATTGAGGTCTGACATGAGAAGGGGCACACATGTAAAGGAAGACAGATGCTTATAGTTCAAGAAAGAGATAAACCAGACCCCAATTTGTATGGACAAACTTTTTTCTTATCCGGAGCTAATTTCCAGCCAGTTTATCTTCCCCGGTTAGCAATGTCGAAGGCTATTCCTATATTCCAGTCTGTAATGAGCCTGAACATCGTTTTAAAAGACAGAAAATAAGTCAAATTAAAATACAAGCTAACTATGTTAGTTAAGAAGTTACAAGATCCATGTCATGTGCCCCTCTGCCCAAAGTTAAACTCCATTTTCCATCTGTTGTAAAAAGGGAAATGGTAGGATGAGAGATGATGAGTAGTGAATAGGAAGTTTTATTTCCCCCCCTTTGCAGTCCGGGTGCTGCCTTTCAATTAAGCAGTGGATGGAGTCTGTTTCCTTCACCCTGTGTGGTTTTCCCATATTCATGAAGGACTCTGAGGTCTTTTCTGCTTCCTCAGTTCCTTGAGTAAGCAGAGGGCTGAGAGGCTGCAGCTGAGATCCTGGAGGTGCCCACAGAACGGGGGATGGCACAACCTGAATTCTTGCCACACCTACCTAGAGTAAGGTGACCAGATTTTCAGATTGGAAAAGAGGGACGCCCTTGACCGGGGGGGGGGGGGCACTTGATTAAAAAAAATTTTTTTTGTCAAAAGGTCACCCCAGGACACTGAAACCAGCATAAATACGAATCTGTTGCCAAACAAAATTTTGATCACGTGACCATGAGGATGCTGCAACGGTCGCTAAGTGTGAAAAATGGTCGCAACGGTCGCTAAGTGTGAAAAATGGTCGCAACGGTCGCTAAGTGTGAAAAATGGTCATCAGTCACTTTTTTCAATGCCATTGTAACTTTGGTCACTATATCACCTTTCTTGCCACAGTTTTTAAGTGAATAAATGCAGCTGATAAGTTAGTAACATAAGTGAATCTGGTTTCCCCATTTGACTTTGTCAAAAGGTGATTATATGACCCCAGGACATTGAAACCATCATAAATACGAATCTGTTGCCAAACATCAAAATTTTGATCGCGTGACCATGAGGATGCTGCAACAGTCACTAAGTGTGAAAATGGTCACTAAGTGTGAAAATGGTCATCAGTCACTTTTTTCAATGCCATTGTAACTTTGGTCACTATACCACCTTTCTTGCCACAGTTTTTAAGTGAATAAATGCAGCTGATAAGTTATTAACATAAGTGAATCTGGTTTCCCCATTTGACTTTGTCAAAAGGCAATTACATGACCCCAGGACACTGAAACCATCATAAATACGAATCTGTTGCCAAACATCAAAATGTTCATCGTGTGACCATGAGGATGCTGCAACGGTCGCTAAGTGTGAAAATGGTTGTTAAGTGTAAAAAATGGTAATCAGTCACTTTTTTCAATGCCATTGTAACGTTGGTCACTAAATGTTTTCCCCCTCCTCGAGACACCTCACTTCTTCCTTCATTCCTCTTGCTTATCTATCTTCACCTTATCCATCTTCTGCTCTTTTCTTCTCTTCCTTCCTTTCTCCTTCCATCCTCTCTTCTTTCCTCACTCACTCCCTTCCTCCTTTTCTCTTCCTTCCTCCTTCCATTCTTTCAACTTCCTTTCTTTTACCTATCTATCTTTTCTGTCTTTCTGCTCTTTCCATTTCTCTCTTCCTCTTCGCTTCTGTTCCTCCTTCCATCCTTTCACCTTCCCTCCTTCCTATTTCTTCCTTCCTTCTGCCTATCTACCTTCACCTTTGTCTTTCTGCTCTTTCCCTGTCTTCCTCTTTCCTCCCTCCCTTCTTTCCTTTCTAGTTCCATCTTTTCTTCTTTCCTCTCTCCCTCCCTTTTTCTTTCTTCCTTCCTTCCTCCTTCCTCTTGCCTATCAACTTCATCCTCCTCGTCTTTCTGCTCTTTCCCTCTCTTCCCCTTTTCTTCCCACTTCCTTCCCTCTTTTCTCCCTCCCTTCTTCTTTTTCTTCCTTTCTTCTTCCATCTTCCTCCTTCTTTCCATCTTTTCTCCTTCCATCTTCTCCCCCCTCCCTTCTTCTTTTCCTTCCCCCTCCCTCCTTCCTTCCTCTCCTTCCCACTCTCTCCTTGGGAGGGGTTGGGGTTGGGGGTGGCAGCAGAGACCAAATAAAGTCAGAAAATCTTATTAAAACTTTCCTATTTGTTGGATTGCCTTGCTGCGAACTTATAAACCAAATCAGGGAAACATTTTGCAACCGAGCCTGCTGCAAGGAGAGGCAGTCCTGCCCCAGTTTTGCAAGGAATGAGAAACGGTGCTTTAAACCGAAGCAACTGCAATCGGAACCGCAGACAGGGAAAGAAAGAAAGAAAGATCCTTGTAGCACAAAACCCACCTTTGCATGGTTGTGAGAACATAAACAACAACAAAAAAAAAAGCACAGCGTCCCTCCGCCCTCTGAATAGGACTCAGCATGACTCCGAGCCGGGCAGGGAGATAAGCACCTTCATTTGCATTCTCTGAGACCGTGATGCTTTGCAAGGAACATTTCCCCGGGCTTTTTGGAGATTTTTCCTTTCGTGCTTAAATAAAAAGAACGGGACTTCTTTAAAACGCCACAGCTCTTTCAGCCTAACAAAAATGCAATCTCTTCCTTCGTCCTTCTCCGTCACTAACAGCTGGGGGCTCAGAAATCGGAGTGAAAAGTCAGTCCTCCATCTCTTCCCTCTTCCCGGATTCACTCCGAAGTTTTTTATTTTTTTATTTTTTATTTTTTATTTTTTATTACATAGACAACAATGGGAAAGGGAGAGGATGGAGAGAAAAAAATGGGGGGGGGGAGGGAAAACCCATCTTCACATACAATATGTCGTCTAATCACAGGTGCATCCCTACTAAGTTTATACATCCCGTATCTCTCTATTGTATATTTAATAAGCACCACAATAAGCTAGGGTTTAAAAAACAAAAAACAACAAAGTAAAACAAGGGAGAGAGGAAGAAAAAAAAAAGGGTGGGGGAAGGGGGGGAGGCCAAAAAGGCCAAAAAAAAAAAAAAGTCCAAGAAGAGAAGGGGAAAAGAAAAAAAAAGGGTGGGGGGAGGGGGGAAGGCCAAAAAGGACAAAAAAGGTCCAAAAAGGAAGGGGGAAAAAAAAACAAAACAAAAACAAAAAGAAAAAAAGAAAAAAAACCATCATCACATGCAGCATGTCGTTTGATTACGGTTGTTTTAACCTCTACATCTTCAAATAATGTTTACCATCTCAGATATTTCCTCTAATGTAACTAAAGGTCTCATTTTCCTTCTACCATATATATTCAGTTAACATTAGCATTGTTTTCCCCCAGAGAATATACTTCTATTCATTGTTAACCTTGCATTTCATACCTTCAAACAGAGATCTTATTCCTTCATTGTTCAACAAGGCATCGCTGCCTATATATACCAGTTTTCATTTGTTCCCCTACTAGAATTGCCTTATCAGCAGCGAAATATCATTATAATAAATTCTTAACCTTATACATTATATCACCAGACCTTATATTAGTACACTCCGAAGTTTTAAATCTTCCTTCTGTGCATAAACACTCCCTCCCTCTCCCCCTCCCTCTCCCTGTATCTGTTTGTCTCTCACTCTCTGTGTGGCTCTTTACCTCTATCTCCCCCCCTCCCTCTCTCTGTCTCTCTTGTCATTCTCTGTGTGTGTCTGTCTCTCTCTCTGTCTCTCCTCCCTCCTTGTGTGTGTGTGTATGTGTGTGGGGGATCCCTGCCACCGCGGATGGGCTCCGGACTAGTGGAGCCTCCTCTTCCTCCTTTTTAACCAGGCGATCTTTGGCTGCTACACAATCCCAAGGTTTGCAGCGGCTTCAGAGAAAGAAGGCATGCGAGAAAGCCCCCCCCCCCATGCCCGCTGCCTGAACATTTGAATGAAGGAGGCTGCAGGCTCCTTTGTCCTTGGCTATGCAATTTTCTTTCGTTCTCTGCTGCCCGAACGAGTGAATAAGGCAGAGGGAGAATGAAAGGAGATTGCGTCCCTTCTGTCTCCCCGTTGCTCAGAAAAGCAACTGTGGGAAGGTCAAAGTATCCATTTCCCGGGCGGGCTGCCGTTTCTCTTGCTGAGGGCGGGAGGAGGAGGAGGAGAAAGTTAAAGTGGCGGCCCGATCCCTTCAGCAGCCGAGGAGGGAAACGTGCGTTTTGACAGGGCTTCCACAGCGCTGTGCAAGCGCTGCTAAAGTGTCCATTTCCCGGGCGGGCTGCCGTTTCTCTTGCTGAGGGCGGGAGGAGGAGGAGGAGAAAGTTAAAGTGGCGACCCGATCCCTTCAGCAGCCGAGGAGGGAAACGTGCGTTTTGACAGGGCTTCCACAGCGCTGTGCAAGCGCTGCTAAAGTGTCCATTTCCCGGGCGGGCTGCCGTTTCTCTTGCTGAGGGCGGGAGGGGAGGAGGAGGAGAAAGTTAAAGTGGCGGCCCGATCCCTTCAGCAGCCGAGGAGGGAAACGTGCGTTTTGACAGGGCTTCCACAGCGCTGTGCAAGCGCTGCTAAAGTGTCCATTTCCCGGGCGGGCTGCCGTTTCTCTTGCTGAGGGCGGGAGGAGGAGGAGGAGAAAGTTAAAGTGGCGACCCGATCCCTTCAGCAGCCGAGGAGGGAAACGTGCGTTTTGACAGGGCTTCCACAGCGCTGTGCAAGCGCTGCTAAAGTGTCCATTTCCCGGGCGGGCTGCCGTTTCTCTTGCTGAGGGCGGGAGGAGGAGGAGGAGAAAGTTAAAGTGGCGACCCGATCCCTTCAGCAGCCGAGGAGGGAAACGTGCATTTTGACAGGGCTTCCACAGCGCTGTGCAAGCGCTGCCAAAGTGTCCATTTCCCGGGCAGGCTGCCGTTTCTCTTGCTGAGGGCGGGAGGGGAGGAGGAGGAGGAGAAAGTTAAAGTGGCGGCCCGATCCCTTCAACAGCCGAGGCTAATTCTCTGCACGAATGAGAGCGTGGGGGCAGCGGCAGCCGCCCGCACAGAACTTCCACGCGCTTCACGGGCTTCTGCCGGGCGGCGGGAGCCCCGGAAGCGAGAGGAGGTTCTCTGTGGGCGGCTGCCGCTGCCCCCACCCTCTCCTCCTGCCGCGGCGAGCGGAAAATTCTCTGATTAGAATTAGATTAGATTACTCACGAACAAGCGCAGCTGCAACCCCAAAAGACGAAAGGAAAATGGAGACTTGCGCAGGCGTCCTCAGGCTAATGAGTCCAGCCAATCAGTGAGCTGGTTGGGATGGAAAATTTTCAGCTCACTGATTGGCTGGAGTCCTGGCCAATTAAATCAGTGAGCGGCAGGCTGGGCTGGCTTAAATTTGTAGCAGATAGAACAGAACGATGAGCCAGCCCAGCAAGCTAGCAGCTGATGGGCGGGAGCTGCTAGCGCCAAAAAAAGCGTGCCTTTTAAAAAGGCGGGCGGGACGCGAGAAAATGCATTGGAAGGCGGGTGTGTCCCGCCAAAAGCGGGACGTCTGGTCACCTTAGTCAAACACAATTTCATTGAGGGCCCCATTGTGGTTGATTTTGGAGGCCATGGTGGGCGTGCTCTCACTGCTGCTGTGCTCACTCTCCTTGGTTGCCAATGGTGTGTGCAGGAGGGCAAAGTATGTGGGTCAGAGGGAGGCCCACTCTCTCTCCTTATGAGACCTAGCTTTGTAACCAAAGCATCCTCAATGATAGGATTGGAGACCACCAGGAGAGGTCAGGAGGAGGGGACAAGGGGTTGGTAAAAGGCAGCAGGGCTGCTGGAAATCAAGTGATAAGGCAAGATTAACCTCACACTTTCACTCTCTCATTATAATCTCCTTCCTTCCCTTCTTTTTCTTTCCCTCTTCATTCTTCCTTCCCCTCTTTCCCTCTTTTTGCTTCCTTGCTCTCTTCCCCTTTCCTTATTTTTCTTGTTCTTTCCTGTCCCGACTGGGATGCTCCAATGCAAAAGGGGAAACATTCCTTGCCTTGTGATCAAATGGCACTTTTGCTAGTAGTTTGTGGCCACTGAAAAGACTGAGAACAAACCAGGCTCAGTTTATTCCATGCTTGCATTTCTTGAGAGAAAGTGTGCTTCAGCCAGGGCACCCAAACTGCTGCCAATGGTGTGGGCGACAGCTGAAAAGGGAGGCAGGTTGTGTTTGTACTTTCATCCCCATTCAAGCAGGGCCCCTCATTTCCTCCCTGGCACAGTTGGGGCATGCAGGCTGCTGCCACCTAAGCACCATGATTGCCCCCTCCCCAGCCAGCCAGCCCAAGGGGCAGTGGGCTCCACAGGACAGGCTCTCATTTCTGCACTGGGGCAGAAAACTCTGGTGGGCTGGAAGTGAGTGTGGATGGCCTCCCCGCCCCCCCCCCAGTGCTTCCTTGCTCAGTTGGAGGCTTCCTTCAGCCTTCAAACAGTTGCAGGATTTTTTCTTTGCTTCCAGGTTGGTGCAAGAGGCTTTCCAGGGGAAATATGAGGGGGGAAACCCTGAGCTTTCTGCACCCCATTTTGGCCCTGGAAAGCCTCCTGTACCAACCTCAAAGCAAAATATAAAAAATAAAACCCCTGCAACTGTTTGAAGGCTGAAGGAAGCCTCCTACTGAGCGAGAAAGCACTGGAGTCCCAGACCATTCATTCCAGCCCACCGGAGTTTCCTGCGCAATGTGAGCACACACACACACATGCACACACACACACACACACACATTCACGTGTCCCCCGCCCTGGCCCCCCACAAAGGCCCAAAAACCAGCTGGCCGGCAGGAGGTGCACCTGCATGTGGATGCTAGTGGAGCTGGGCTGGGGTGGCTGGTGTGCCGGGAGAGGACGCTCTGCATGCCACAGGTTCCCCATCACGCCTCTAATCCTTTCAATTCCTTTTCCAAATCAGTTATTTAGGAGCTTCAGAGGCTCTGAGTGATAAAAGCAAATTCCCCTTTTCCCACCACATGTACCCCAAAGAAGGATTCCAGTACCCAGCAATTGTCCAGCTGCTCCTCCACTTCAGATGGACCCTGATTGGCCTCTTTGCTTCAGACACAGAAAAGGGAGAGAATTTCATGAGGACTTCTCCTCCTGTGCTTGTCAGGAATGGAATTTGTGTGGTTATATCACAACTGTTCTCAACAACTGGACATACAGCAGCCCTCAGGAATTCCCTCTCTAAGTGGAGACAAGTCAACGTCTTTGTTCACTTCATGGAATATGAATATATTTGGGACATAATTCTTCCTTTCCATTTAACTTTTATGCGTCTGCCAGGACCCATTGAGGGGAAAGTCTGGATCCTCACAAGTTTTACAGGGTACAGAATAAACAAGCTCAGACTTCTCAGATACATCCATAGTATTTGGAACTTTGGTTATCTGGGAAAAGAAAGGCCAAAAGATTCTGCTTTTGAACCCTTTTTCGTTGTGGAAGAAAAGTTTCAAGATCATTATTTTCATTGTTCTCTTTCAAAGAATGTCTTTTCTGTCAAAGGCCGCAGAAGATGCACCCAGAAAGCCCCACTGGAGACCCAGAGGAAAAGGGGCAGAGGAAGGGCCCCAAATGACTACCAATCTTACAGTCTCGCGAAGACTCTGGCCCAGGCCCTGAATGCTGCATATTCCTCCAGATCGAGGAGGGGAAGGAAGGAGGGAGAAAAGATCTTGGGGTCTCCAAGGCTGCAGCCATGGCAGGTAAGGGGATCCCGATATGGATCCATTAATCTTAGATCCTTTGGAGGAGGAATCCAGAGGAGAAGGAGGGGAACCATCTCAACAGATCTGGCCAATTTAATTACTCAGGGAATTAATGGTTCCAAAGAGTAGATAACATGGCATTTTTATATTTAGCACTGCTAATTGGAAATTGCTGTATTCTTTTTTAAAATAAATTCCCGTATTTGTGGGTTTGTGATTAGCCTGGTGGAATTCCACCTTCCTTCCGTCCCCATTGCAGGTGGGTCTGTGTGCAGCTGAACAGGCAGCTAAGCCCCCCTATTCTCCTCCAATGAAAGGGAGCCTGGCGTGGATCTGGATGCTTTATTGGGAGAAGAGGGCAGGTGAAACTGAGGAGACGCAAAGAGTGGAAATCAAATAGAAAGACGAGATAGGCAGCATTAACTAACAGCCAGCAAAGAAGCATCTGGAACCTCTCCAGCGATGCTCCGTGTGAGGGAGGGAGGCCGTCTCCGGATGACCAGGGGTCTCGGTCACAACGGCTGCTTCCATCTTCTCCAAAGGCTGACAGAAAATGGAGTCTGGCTTCAGACCTTAGAGTTAGGCTTATCTGCCCCCGGCCACTAGGTGGGGCTAGAGCAACAACAGCACAACAGTCACCGTATTTTTCAGAATATAAGACTCACCTTTTTC
This sequence comes from Thamnophis sirtalis, assembly GCF_051295495.1. NCBI lineage: Eukaryota > Metazoa > Chordata > Lepidosauria > Squamata > Natricidae > Thamnophis > Thamnophis sirtalis. The sequence continues at coordinate 13,959,814 of NW_028261395.1, forward strand.
CCTCAAAAAAGAGGCTGAAAATCTGGGTGCATCTTATACATCCAATACAGGATTTTTTGCCTCCCGAAGCCCCGCCACCCTTCACCAAAATGGCCCTGCAAACCCTTATGGAGGTTTTCAGAGAGCTCCTGGGGGGGGGGCAGTAATGAACAAAAAATTGACCATTTTTGCCCCCACCCCCACCCCCAGCAGCACTCTATAAGCCTCCATAAGGCTATGCATGCAATTTTTCTGACAAAAATGGGCTTGTTTTTGAGAAAAAGGGCCATTTTTTGCTCATCCCCCCCCCACCAGGAGCACTCTGCAAGCCCCCCCAAGGCTATTCATGACTTTTTTAAAGGGGGGGGGGCGTTTTCACAAAAACGAGCTGTTTGGGGAATGTTTGCAGAGTGTAAAACCTTTTTTTTCTCCTGTTGGAAAGCTCTTTAACTGGTTGATGAGAATTACATTGATCAAGTGCTGTGCTAGGAGAAACAAAGTCTTAAGTGCTACAGATTGTCAGCAATTTCCTTCTCCAGCACATGGATAAATACACCTGGAAACATCTACCTACCTATCTACTCTCTCTCTCTCTCTCTCTCTCTCTCCCTCCCTCCCTACTCTATTTCTATCTCTATCTCTTTTTATTTCTCTCTCTCTATTCCTCTACCTACCTACCCCCCCTCTCTCTATCCCTACCTACCTACTGTATTTCTCTATCTCTACATCTATCTCTAAATCTCTCTCTATTTCCCTCTCTCTCTATCCTTTTATCTACCTCCCTACCTAACTCTCTCTCTCTCTCTCTCTCTCTCCCTACCTACCTACTGTATTTCTCTCTCTTTCTCTCCCTCTACCTATCTACCTACTTTTTTGAAAAAAAATTGCCTCTTCAAAACCTTGGTGCCTCTTATACTCCGGTGAATATTATACTCCAAAAAATACAGTAAATGTTGTGGCATGACAACCTTAATAAATTTGGAGGAGACCCTGAGACCATCTAGCCCAACCCCTCCTCTCTGCAGGAATCCCAGTTCAAGCTTATCTGACTGATGGCTGCTGAGTCTTTGCTCTCAGACAATCCATGAAGAGGAGACTGAAGTTCTCTGCTTTACTGGCGCAGCTTTAAAACAGCTCATCCTTTTATCATATTTTTTCTCTCATTTAGTTAAAATCTCCTCTCGTAACTGAATTCACTTTTTCCATGTCTGACACTCTGGAATAAGAGTGAGCGGATCTTACACTCATGTGTAACAGGAGTCAGTTATTGGAAGAGGGTTCTATCCAGTGGTGGGATTCAAATCGTTTTACTACTGGTTCTGTGGGCATGGCTTGGTGGTCATGTGACTGGGTGGGTGTGGCTTGGTGGTCTTGTGACTGGGTGGGTGTGGCTTGGTGGTCATGTGATTGGGTGGGTGTAGCCAACTTGACATCACTCACATCAAGAGGTACCTTGCCTGGCCTCTCCTTGCGTCAACAAAATACAATTTCCCTGTCTATTTATTTACTACTAATGAACATCCAAAATAGACAATTTAATCCTATGTATATATGCCATATGTGTACATACATATTACAAGGTATAGTGTGTGTATAGGCACACAAAAAGATACATTATCTACTTTATACACTTTATGTGTATGTACACACACACACACACACAAACACACACACAAACAGCTCTCCTAGCACTATACACATTCAACCTCACTTATTGCGTTTGGAAAAACACACCCAGAGTCCACTTTCTGCCACACATTTAACTATCACTTCTGCGCATTAGAACATTACACAGGCCTTCAGATGTTCTTCCCTAGCCTGCACATGACTGTTAGAGCCAGGAGTTGTCATGGATTGAGTAAAATGTGGCAAAGCTAACTTAACAACGCTCTTGCTTAGCAATCAAAATGTTGGGCTCAATTGTCATAAGTCAAGGACTGTCTCTGCCTTCCTCTGCATGGCAGCCTTGTCCTAGTAAACTCCTTCCCTTTTCTGGAAATTTTCCTCTCTGTCAGAGGCACCAAAATAATCCAGAGTGTATAAGGTCTCCAGCTGGAGCAGGGGGGTGGACTAGATGGCTTCCAAGGTCCCTTCTGACACTACTAGAGCAGGGGTTGGACTAGAAAATGACCTCCAAAATCCCTTCCAGCCCTTTCAAACATTATTGTGCTGTTTGAAAAAGTCTTCTGAAGCCATGGTTTATGTCCTTCCTTCCTCTCATTTTCTCTCTCTCCCTCCCTCCCTCCCTCCCTCTCTTTCTTTCTTTCCCTTCCTTCTGTGGGAAGTTATCACCCAGCCCTCTCCCAGAAAAATGAAATATCCTAGGAAATATTGAAAAGGCAGAATATTTCTCTGGATATGAAAAGAAACATGTTTTAAAAGACAGAATAGTTCCCTGTAGCTTCCTGCCCATCTCTATTTTGTCAATGGGCCATTGAGAAGGCCAGGCTAATCCACTTTACATAATAAAGACTTCTCCACTGCAGCCCCAGGGGGGATGGGAGTAAAGGCATGATAATGTTGGAACGTTACTCAACTGACCACATGGCATCTGAGAACTCATCCATACCTGGATTCAAAACACAGCCTAGAGAGTAACCCCTGCACGGCCCCATGGGATTCTGACAACCAATCATAATACATTTCTTACACAGGAACAGGAAACAGAGAGGTGGGACTAAACAGGTTATAAAAAGCCTAGCAAGCCCCTCCTTCAGCCCTTCTCTTCTTCTCCACCAACATTGAAGGATGTGATCACCTTTTCTATTCAGGGCCACTGTTCCCTCTAAGGTGCGCGGCTGCACGGCCGCGCACCTTGCAAGAAAGCCCCACGCAGAGTTTCTATCTGCCACGCAGAGAAACTCTGTAAAGGAAATGTTTTGCAAGCGGCTACAATTGTATCCGGCAGTGCTGTTGCCTGTTGGAGGAGGAGGCGAACCAGCCTGCCACCACCGGCCACAGCCAGCCCCGCCACTCTTCCCGCCCCCTTCCCAGCCCCACAGTCCAGCGGACACAGAAGAAGAAGCCCCGGGGCTCCGCTGCCATCCCAGGGGAGGAAAATCATGTTGGACCAGCAATGGCTGCAACAGTGAGGAGTTAGGAAATGGGGGATGCAAATGCCCAGCTGTCCGCAAGGCATAGAAATCCTCCCATTCCCCATAATCCTGTCAGAGCTGAAGAAGCTCTGTGCAAACCCCCCCCTTTGTTCCCATCTTGCCTGAGCTCAAAACCGCAGCCTTTAAACGAGGCTCAGTGTAACGCAGAGGAAGGAAGGCGTTTCCTTCTGGGGAAAGAGCTGGAGGCCGGGAGAAAGATCCAAACGCGGACCCTGGCTATCTCCCCCCCCCACCTCCTCGCTTCCAGGAACTCCCCGCAACCCCCCGCCCCACAAGAGAGACATCAGCGCCGCCCCGAGGGACAGGAGGGGTCCCGGGTGCAGCGGCATCGTCTCCCACCCCCCGCCCGAATAGTGACTCCCAAGTTTTCCAACATTATCTGTTTCTTCTGTTTTTCAATGCAATCAGAGACAAAAATGTTATGTCTGAAATTAAAACACAAGAAGATTGGTATAACTTCAGAATATAGGAGAAATATAAGCTTATTTACTAGATATTCAGGAATAAAACCAACCTTATGAATAGCTTTCACACAGGAAAAAATATTTCAGAATGCAGAAATGAAGAAGCTGGAGACTTGCTTTGCAACATATTTTACGCACCAATTAGGAAATTTTAATTTTAAAAAACTTAAGCGAAAAAAATACCCCTCACAATAACCCATATTCTTAGAGACTTTCATTTTGGATCTACAATACATGAGGGTGCCTTAGCACCTTGGAGCCATACAGTGGTAGGAAGGGACTGTGATAATAGTTGAATTCTATTTTAATCCACTCACACTTTATAATTCTATGCCTAATGTTAATCTTTATTTATTCTCAATAACACATTAAAACCTTTAAAATGCTTTTGTATGAAATCATGCTAGAAAGAATCATGTGTCTCTAACAATTTTATTGAAATTATCAAACAGGCAGTGACATTTTAATAATTTGAGACACAGTTTACAGAAAGCAAAATTGATTGGGGTTATTATAATTCCCCATTTGTTACCAGAGTTTACTTCTGACAAAAAACAGGACGAAGCCCTAGGAAGGGCTATTTTACACATTCCTTGAGGGACTTAATAGTTAAGGCGCTGGACTAGGATTTAAGAGACCTGGTTCAAAACTACCCTCAAGACACAGTCACTTTTTTTCGCAGGAAGGGGGAGTTGAGCTGGTCCTCTGCAGATTTTGATTTTAGAAAAAGAAAATAAAGGCTTCTTGGTCCACCTGGACCGGAAAGTCAAAATCCGGAACATTAACCTTGTTTAGGAAAGTTTTGCACTGATGGAAAAATAGTGTTTTCCAGTGAAAGTTTTTTCCCTACTTTTCCTTGTTTGCTTTTTTGGCCTCTATTCCTTCTCTTCTCTCCTCTCCTCTTTTCTTTCTTCCTTTTTTCTTTCCTTCCTTCCTTCTTTCTTCCTTTCCTCTTTCTCTTTCTTTTTTCTGCCTCTTTTTCTTATCCTCCCACCCCCTCTCCCCTTTCTTTTTCTCTTTCTTCTTTTTCCTTTTTTGTGCTGCTCAAACACTATACTTTTCCGCTCACACGGAAAAAAAATTAGAGGGAACATTGCTTGTCATTAATCTGCTGTATATAAAAATCGTAGTTAACAGCCAATCCAACAATAAAGTTAAATTTCAAAACTTCAAAATTGTCTGTTATCTGCTATTGTATTTAACTCACAGAAAATTTCTAACACGGACCAACACAATCATTACCTCTGATCCATCCATAATCTGTCCAGGGTTAAACATCTTTGTTTGATTCTTATAATAAAAATACATTTCCTTAAAATTTTAATTAGAATCTTTCCCAACAACTGCTTTCCATTCCCAAAAGTTATAGGATGTCCTGTAAATGCAAACACAACTCTTAAGACTTGTTTTCCAGTTAAATATGGCAAGTCCATTCCCCAATCTCCCTCAATCTTCTCGAAAGAATCCATTTCATCAGTCATCCGTTCCGTCCACTTTGAGTCTTTGGGGTCCATGGCCTCTCCAGCCATCTCCAAGCAGCCTCCCTTCAAACCAGACTCCTCCTTCAGGGATGCCAACAGCAAGTTAAGTTCCAGTCCATCCATCCAATCCATCCTATTCAACAATTGTTGCTTGTTTCTGATTATCGCCTTTAAGTTGATTTAAAACCATTGTCATTCTATCAAACTTTTAAAATAAAGTTTCAAATAAGGCTTCTAAGTTGAAAGACTTCATATTCTTTAAATCACATCACAGAAACTCAGGATCCTCATTAACTTTTCAGACTGAGAAAAGAGCTGATGGGAGATTTGTTATTTCAGATCTGCAAACAAAATTGTTAATGTCGTATTACAATCAAGTAGAATTAGCACATTTAGAGTTTCCATCTGGATGACCAGGGAGAAGATTAGCCTGACAACTTTCTTCTTGATCAAGCCATGCTTTCTGGGAAACCAGTTGTTTTCAAAGAGCTTATGGATCAACTTTTTTTTCTCTGTTCATTTTATTTGCCATTTGCTCTAGAATGTTCCCTATAATTGAGGAATTGTGTCAATTATATTTTCTTTATATTTTATCACTAAATTATTGACAAATATTTCTCAAACTTTTTCATTCACTTATGAAGATATTGGCAGTACAAATACTGCCTATTTAACCATATTTGGAGATCAGACAATTGTAGAAGAAAGATTCAATGTGGCATAAGAAACAAAGTTTTCTGCTTTTCAAATTCCTGGATGTTGCCATTCTAGTTTCATCCCTTTCTGGAGAAGAATGAATTTTGGAATATTTCTGAAATTAAACTGTACTTGGACCAAAATGGAGAGATAAGAGCAGATCTGGCCATTACCGGCTACTTGGTCCTCCCCAAGGAGGAAGCCAAGTTTGTGATTCTGGCGTATTTTGAAAGACAGAGACTTTCTATCAAAGAAGGTGTTCTTTCATGGCTAAAGTTGCTCAATAAGGTGAGATGAATTTTGGTGTCTTTTCTCTGTTTTCCAAAGCCTGAGGTCCCATTTCAAGTGGGCAAAGCCAGGAGTCTCCAGGGTGGTTGGCATCCCATGCCAGTCGGTGTTATCTGATTGTAGTTCTTCAACAGACGGGACCTACAGTAAGTGGAGGGGCTTTGCCATGTTTTATGGAAATCTTTCAAGATCTTACTGGTCAGAGGTTTCTTTCTTCATCACGGTTTTATTCTTCTATTGAAAAATCTAATGGAATAGAAATTTCCTAAATCTTTTACAATAAATTTTATTCTCAGTTTTAATATATCATCATATGTAAATCTTTTTTCAATTCCATCTCTGCTGACTTTATTAAGTGGAAAAGTCCTTTACTGTAATGTTAAATGCCAAAAGCAAAAGGGAGGAACTAAATGAAGAATCTGCCAGTAGTTAGTTATACCTCCTGCATCTTCTTAGTAGTAGTCAGGTATTTCATATTTACTTACATGAAGACCAGAGGCTATTTGGCTAATGTCCGTGTCTATCTCTATTTTCCATGAATGTTGACTACTAACACATTTTCTTTGGCTTTCTTCATTTTTCTGCTCAGTCTCTGCCTCAGTCCAACTGTGCGGAAAATTGTCATCCTGGATTTGTCAAGAGGGCTCGAGAAGGAGAGCCAGTTTGCTGCTATGACTGTGTTCCTTGTCCGGAGGGGACCTTCTCCACTCAGGAAGGTGGGTCACACTGAGGAAAATGGGAGGCTTTGTGGAACTGGATCCATCCAGAACCTTTTCATGAAAGTTAAAGTTAAAAGACACAAGCTCACCTTTTTTAATTTTTAACATGCACATTTTTTTATCTAAAAGGAAGTCAATCAAAAAGTCTTTGAAGGAGGGGCTGGGAGGAGATGGAAGGAGGGGGTGGCAGACAGGGCAAGCTTTACTAATAGCAGAGGAAACGTCTCTCCTGCTTTCTAGTCTAGATATGTGCTGCTAAGTTCACCTTTCTAGGAAGATCTGAGTTTTTTGAAACTTGATGAATTGTTTTAGGTCCACCTTCTGAAAGACCCTGCAATTCACTGTATATTGGATCCTCCCCTTGAGGATCACTGAAAAGGTATCACTGTTCCATAATATGGGGCTGTGGATAGTTATGGGGGTAACTCATTGCACAAATATTCTGACAGTCTTGTAGATCGATCGATCGATAGATCAATCAATCAATCAATCAGAATAGAGCTGGAAAGGACCCTGGAGGTCTTCTACTACTACCCCCTGCTCAAGTAGGAGACCTGATACCATTTCAGACAAGTGACTGTTCAGTCTCTTCTTAAAAACATCCAATGTTGAAGCACCCACAACTTCTGGAGGCCAGCTGTTCCACTGGTTAATTGTCACTGTGAGGAAATTTCTCCTGAATTCCATATAGCTTCCAGATGTTACAAGATATTGTAGGTATCTTCTAAGTCCAGTATATTAATTGCCATGTGGCAGGACTCTAAATATTTGTATAAAAAGATATATGATTCATTATTAACCTGTAATAATGTAGCTTCCTATGAATTACATTGCACATTACACCAGAAATAATTTACATCCTAGGACTTTCCTCAACTTCATATACCTAGCTACTTTTTAAAAAATGACATCCTTCTTATGGTATTTTTAATGAAAAATAAAAGGAACAAAATATTTTAAAAATTGATTTTTGGTTTCTCAGATGCAGAAAAATGCACCAAGTGTCCAGATGACAAATATTCAAATGAGGCCAGAGTCCAATGTATCCCCAAAGTTATAGCCTTCCTGTCTTATGAAGAACATCTGGGCATCATCCTGGTCTCTTTTGCCCTGCTCTTGTTCCTAACCACAGTCCTTGTTTTAATTATCTTCATTAAATATGGAGAAACTCCCATTGTCAAAGCCAACAACCGGGACCTCTCCTACATCCTCCTGGTCTCCCTCCTGCTTTGCTTCCTGTTTCCTTCTCTCTTCATTGGTCAACCAAGGAAAGTCACCTGCCTTCTCCGACAAACGGTCTTCAGCATCATCTTCTCAGTTTCCGTTTCTTCTCTCTTGGCCAAAACCATCATGGTGGTGCTGGCTTTCCTGGCCACAAAACCAGGAAATTGGGTGAAGAGATGGTTGGGGAAGAGCTTGGCCAACTCCATCATCCTGTCTTCTTCTGCTATCCAAATTATCACCTGCTCCATCTGGCTGGGAGCTTCTCCCCCATTCCCTGACTCTGACCTCCACTCCCAGCCTGGAGAGATCATCCTGCAATGCAACGAAGGGGCCGTTGTCATGTTCTACGTCACCCTCAGCTACATGGGCTTCCTGGCTGCCATCTGCTTCACGGTGGCTTTCCTGGCCAGGAATCTGCCTGGGGCCTTCAACGAAGCCAAGCTGATCACCTTCAGCATGCTGGTCTTCTGCAGTGTCTGGGTGACTTTTGTGCCCACCTACCTGAGCACCAAAGGGAAATACATGGTGGCTGTTCAGGTCTTCTCCATCCTGGCCTCCAGTTCTGGTCTGCTGGGCTGCATCTTCATCCCCAAGTGCTACATTATCCTTCTGAGGCCAGAGCTGAACACAAAGGAGCATCTCACAGCCAGAACAAATGTAAAAACATGAGACATAACACCATGAGTTTAAAGAATTGTAAAGTTTCCTTTTATTTGAAAGAATACATTGTTTCCACTTAGAGAGTATGCAGGAGTCAAAGAAAATCATATCTATGTTTTGGGGAATGGGGAATGATGGAATGCCTGGAATTATTGTAACTCCCTTCCCTTTAATCTCAATAAATCTTGCTAAAGTGAAAGTCATTCAGAGGACTTTGCTGTTCAGCAGCTGCCAATGAACATGGCACCTTTTAAGAATTCATTGGAACAATTATTCCTACTGAGAGCAGCTAAAAGTGTATCTGTGTGTGAGTGAGTGAGAAGGAAAAGGGGAAAGATGGAAGCTGTAAGAAGCAACCTCCAACCATGTTGTATGATAATCTCCATGAGAGCCATTGCTCTTCCCACTAAGCCAGAGAGGTCACAGGCCTCCAGGTCTTCTCTCTTATATATTCTCATCCAATGAGATTTCATTACAGCATCTTTTCCATAGTCGTGTTTTGGCCCGCTGGCAGCCAGCAGAGCTGGCAGCAGAGTCAGAGAGTGAGGAGGTTGGGGAGGAACATGGGCCAGTCCTGGGGGCTGAAGAAAGCTCAGACAAGTGCTCTGCATCAGAGGCAGAGAGGGAGCTAGACAGCAGTGAGGCAGAAGAACACCTGGAGTCTGTTCCCAGCGTGCGCATGCTCAGAATTGCCAGAAGACAAGAACAATTAAGAAAGCAGGGTCGACTTGGGAGTAAAGCCACACCTTAGAGGTGATTGGCCCCTCCCATAGGAAACAAAAGAGGAACGAAAGGGGAGTGGGCTTTTGCAGGAAACAATTTGTTCATTCTGTCCAGAAAGTTCTGTTTGTGACTATAAGAGACTCTGTGCCAAGTGTGGCCTTGCCTTCCATTTGGAAACCAGTTATCTGGCAGCTCTCCAAGCGAGATAAGGTTCGTGTGGATAAACATTCCTCTGAAAGACTGTTTGCCAAGCCTTGCTGACTGTGAATGAAAGGAATTCACAGTCGTGTAAAGAAAAGAGGTTTTGCAGGGACCAAGACTTTGCTTCTTGCTTTCTAAGTATGCCTGGGTCAGAACAAGTTGGTCCAGTCCTGTGCAATGGGATTTTCTATGAGATCCACCATCTTCTCTCCATCCCCCTATTGGTTATTTTGCAACCGGTTCTTCCCCCAACACATTGGGCTAGAATGAGGCTGGAGTCCAGGAGACGTGGGTGGAGAAAACCTGGAGAATGAGCCACACTACATCTTGACCAGAATGGACTGTCTGTGGCTGCACCATGTGAATAGTGGCAAGCAGGAGATTGGGAGTATCGCAAACTCCCTCAGCCCTTCCAACATGACAACATCTAGGAGAAGAGGAGACTCACTCCAGGATTCCCAGTTTTTTCTTTCCGTAGAAATGGAGAAGGTTCAGTCTCTGCCCAGAAACAGACATCGGCTTGTCAAGGACCACAACCACCCCTGTGGCCTGTGAAAACCCTTTCTGAGGGAAGCACTAAACAGCTTTCTCAAACTTTGGTCTCCCTTTGCACACTTGAGCGACAGTCCAACAAGTTATTTGTTTCCAACTGTAGACCAATAATGGGTCTACGTCTACATGGAGGGACGTAAGCAGTGGGGCACCACGAGGATCCGTCTTAGGCTCTTCAGTGTCTTCATAAACGACTTGGATGAGGGAATACAAGGGGAACTTACCAAATGTGGAGATGATACTAAGCTGGCAGGAATAGCCAACACCCTAGAACAGGGGTAGTCAACCTTTTTATATCTACCGCCCACTTTTGTATCTCTGTTAGTAGTAAAATTTTCTAACCGCCCACCAGTTCCACAGTAATGGTGATTTATAAAGTAGGGAAGTCAATTAAATTTAAAAAAGGAAAATGCTTCAGGGAAGGGAAGGGGGTGGGGTGGAAAGGGGGAGGGGAGGGGGAACTGGCAGAGTGGGGAGTGGGGAGGGGATGGGAGGGGAATGGGAGGAGGAGAGGAAGGGGAGGAAGAGGGGGAGGGGAGGAAGAGGAGGGGGAGGAAGTGGGGAAGCCCATGTAGCTGAGGGTGATGTAGAACATGACAACAGCCCCTTCGTTGCATTGCAGGATGATCTCTCCAGGCTGGGAGTGGAGGTCAGAGTCAGGGAAGGGGGGAGAAGCTCCCAGCCACATGGAGCAGATGATAATTTGGACAGCAGAAGAAGACAGGATGATGGAGTTGGCCAAGCTCTTCCCCAACCATCTCTTCACTCTGTTTCCTGGTTTTGTGGCCAGGAAAGCTAGTACCACCGTGATGGTTTTGGCCAAGAGACAAGACAGGGCAACTGAGAAGAAGAGTCTGGAAAATTGCAAGGGGCAAGAAAACCTGCCCCTGGTGGCCACTTCTTACATTGCAGGCTGGGAAGAAAAATCACAATAAATAATATAAATAAAAATAATCAGGGAACAGAGCAAGATAAATCCGACGTGGGATTGTATTCTGAGACAGCTGATTACATTAGTGGCCAAAATGAGGTGCCAAGTCCCTTCAAATTAAATGAAAACAGAGGCTATCAAAGGGATAATTGGATACCAATAACAGACTGCCACCCCGTGGTCATTAATGGTATGGCAGGTGAGGACCAGTAATCGCAAAAATTAATAGAAATAAAAATAATTAGGGTACACATCTTGCGATGTCCGAGTGGGATTGTGCTCTGAAGCTCCCGGTCTCTCTTAAAATGAAAACAGGGTGAAAGAGTCCTCAAATTAAATGAAAACATCGGTTTTCAAAGTGTATAGGAAATTGCACTAGCAATAGTCGCCTGCCATCTCGTGGCCATTTTGCATATGACAGACAGCAACCTGTAATTCCAAAAATTAATATAAATAAAATAAGAATGTAAATCCAGCGAAATCCGACATGAGAACTTACTCTGAGTCAATCATTTCTATTGAGGTGAAAACGGGTGAGATAGACCTCAAATTAAATGAAAACAGCGGTTTTCAAAGCCTATGGGAAATTGCATTTGCAATAATAGCCTGCCACCTCGTGACCATTTTGTGTATGGCAGGTGGAGACAAGAAATCGCAAAAGTTAATATAAATAAAAAGATTCAGGGTGGGGATCGGGCGAAATCCGACGTAGGATCTTATTGTGAGTCCCGCATCTCCCTAGAGGTGAAACCACAGTGAAACAGACCTCAAATGAAATGAAAACGTGAATGAGAATTTAGTCCTGTATTGCTGATGCTCTACTTCCCTCCTCTACATCTAGGAGACAAATGTGTCTGTCCCAGTTCTTGTCAAGATAGTTAAAGTCCCCCATTACTATTAGAGTGTGCTTTCTGCTGCGTATCTTAGTCAACTGATTAGCAAAATGGTCATTTATATCCTGTCAATCATCCCACTAGCAAGTAGCATATGTGACCGTGGGGGGGGGGGGGGAGAGAACCTCCTGGAACATAATAAAGTATAACTTTACTTAGATCCATATAGGCACAGACCAGTGGTGGATTCCTACTGGTTCAGACTGGTTCGATCGAAGAGGTAGTGGTTTGGCAGTCTGGGTCACTGGAACCAGCAGCGACTCAGGCCTGCCATGCCCTCGAAGTGGTTCTCCCGGTGATGCCATAGGCTCCACCATCTTGTTTTTCACTTTTGCACATGCACAGAAGCATTTTTCTTGCATTGTGCATGCCTGTGCAGCATGCATAAAGCGTACGCGCGAGAGGCGTGCATGAGGCGTGCACGAGCGATCTGGCAGTAGAGCCTGCAGGAACCCACTGTAGGAAATTATCACCCAGCCTTCTCCCAGAAAAATGAAATATCCTAGGAAATATTGAAAGGGCAGAATATTTCTCTGGATGTGAAAAGAAAGAAACATGTTTTAAAAGACAGAATAGCTGCCTGTAGCTTCCTGCCCATCCCCCTTTGTCAATGGGCCGTTAAGAAGGCCAAGCTAGTCCCTTTACATAATAAAGACCTCTCCACTGCAGCCCCAGGGGGGATGGGAGTAAAGGCATGGTAATATTGGCCCTTTACTCAACTGACCACATGGCATCTGAGAACTCAACCAAACTTGACATTCTAAACACAGCCTAGAGAGTTGCCCCTGCATGGCTCCATTGGAGTCTGACAACCAATCAGAATACATTTCTTACACAGGAACAGGAAACAGAGAGGTGGGACTGAACAGGTTATAAAAAGCCTAGCAAGCCCCTCCCTTGGCTCTTCTCTTCTTCTCCACCAACATTGAAGCATGTGATCATCTCTTCTGTTCAGGGCTCAAGCCATGTGGTCCTATCCACCAATAAACCATCTTTCCAAGCAGCCTCCATGTCTCCAGTGTCTTTTTCCCCACTTGGAGCCGAACCCAGAAGGACATTTCTTTCATCACCACCCCTGGGACAGATGATGTGAAGCCAATTCTAAAGGTTGCCACAGGCAGCTGCGTAGGTGAAGTTCTCCTTTTCCCGCTGTCCGTTGTTTGCCAATCCAACACAATCTTTGTGTTTTGGGAAACAGCCTGTGCCGTTTAAAGAGGACCCGTAACATAACCTTGAAGTGAATGAACTTCCACAGGGTGCGGCTGGCTCTCTTGAGTCCTTCCCCACTGGGCTTCCACCCCCTCCCTTCCGATTCCGTTGTCAAGCTGAGAGGAAAATTGCAGGCAGGGATAGAATCCAAATCAGCGTTGATGTTTCCTCTGTTTGGATAGGAGGGTCTGTAGAATATGGCAATGCCATTCCTTTCCCCTCGTCTATTAGCCCAAAGGGATTCAAGGAAGCCTTCGTCCCTTTTCCCCTGCATTTCTTATGAAGTGTAGCTACTTCTTATACAAAACGCAAATCTGCCACCTCTTTGATTAGATACGTTTCTTTTGAATAATTTAAACCCTCCAGCTAGATATTGCATGTTCTACATCTGTACAGGACACGGTGGCTCAGTGGCTAAGATGCTGAACTTATCGATCAGAAAGTTCGGCGGTTCGGCGGTTCAAATCCCTAGCGCCACATAACAGAGTGAGCTCCCGTGACTTGTCCCAGCTTCTGCCCACCTAGCAGTTTGAAAGAACCTTTACTGGACTTCTGTGGTTTAAGGCTGATGGCATTTTCCTGTCTTTGCACACGACTTACAAGCAGGCTTTTATCTCTCCCTTCTGCCACGTCTGACTTTTATATTTTAATTCCCATTTTATCCTGCTTTATATCTGTGCATACATTCCATCCTCTGATCCTTCAGTGGCACACAGAGCCCTCTCTGCGCTCACGCCTGCCCCAGCCCAGCTCCCCTGCGCATGTACATGCACGCCCGCCTCCCGCCATCCAGCTGATTTTGGGGCCTCTGTGACAGGCCAGGGCGCATGCGGGGGATGCGTGAACATGGGGGGAGGCGCTCGCATTGCGCAGCAAACTCTGGCGGATGGAAATGAGTGTGACAGACCTGGCCCTGCAGTGCTTCCTCTCTCAGTTGGAGGCTTCCTTCAGCCTTCAAACAGTTGCCGATTGGGATTTATTTGGCTTCCAGGATGGTGCAGGAGGCTTTCCAGGGCCAAAATGGGGTGTGGAAGCACAGGGGTTTTTTTGGTCTGTTTTGGCCCTGGAAAGCCGCCTGCACCAACCTCGACCCCCCCCCCCGCAACTGTTTGAACTGAGCGAGGAAGCACTGGGGGGGGGGGGTCCAGGCCACTCACACTCGCTTCCAGCCTGCCAGAGTTCGCTGCCCCAGGGCAGGAATGAGAGCCTGTCCTGTGGAGCCCACTGCCGCTTGGGCGAGGAGGACAAGGACGAAGAAGAGGAGGAGGAGAATGGTGAGGCTTTGCGCAGGCCGGCAGGGAGCGGTTCAGCCGGGGCTGACTGGCTGGTTGGGGAGGGGGCAGTCATGGTGCTTAGGTGGCTACCACTGCCAGCAGCTTGCATGCCCCGACTGAAGCTGGAATTTGCCGTGCTGGGGGAGAAATGAGAGTCCCTGCTCAGGGCTGAAATTCCCCAGGTTCTGACAGGAAATTTTGAGTAGTTCGGAGAATGGGCAGCTTCCACCTCTGGCTGGCCCCAGAATGGGGTGGGAATTGAGATTGTGCAGCATCGAGGCAATGAAGGATTGGACCATGGGATAGACTTGTGGGTGTTGGGGGCTGATGGCCAAATATGGCTTTTTCAGGCTCCTGCCTCGGTGTGCCTGTTTTCCAATGAGACAAACCGAGACAGGAAGATCATTTTATTACAATTTATCAGAATGTTCAGACAAAAGGGATTCCTCATTCAAAGAGGGAACCCCGATCTTCAGCTTACATCCCCTTTTACAGTTAACAGAACAAAGAAACCTGAAAGAGAAAAGTTGATTGGACGGGATAATAGCATAGATATTTATTAAAATGAGGTTGAAGGGAAATAAATTCTAAGGAGAAAGGTTGTTTAGGGTTCACAAGGGACAAGCCAGACCCCAATTTGTACTAACAAACTTTTCTTATCTGGAGCTAGTCTCCAGCTGGTTTATCAGTTTAGGAATGTTAAAAACTAATAAATCTTGAACATCACTTTAAAAGAAAGAAAATAAATCAGATTAAAATGCAAACTAACTATATTAGTTAAAAAATAACAAAAGCCATGTTATTTGCCCCTCAGGGCAAACTCTTGGACTTTCAGCTAGGTGGGAAAGCTTTCAGATTCGGGTTTTCCCAGATGTGCCAACGTGGCTATTTTAATAAAGTGTAATTTCGAGGAACTTCTTGCCTCAGATTCTCATTTTATTTGGGATGCTTGGAACTCTGAGGATCCCACTTTATCAGGGTACCCTCATAAACAGCTTTTAAATAATCTTCCAACTCGATCGCTTATTGGGAAGGTGAACCAAGGCAGATTTGACTATCAGGCACAAGGAGTTTTGAAATCACCTCCAGGTTAGGCTTAGTACAGGGCCGTGATGGTGAACTATGGCACGCTTGCCCTAAGTGGCACGCATAGCCATGTTGCCGGCCTGTGTGGCCTTGCCTGTTCATCTTCCAAGTGTCTGGCGCACTGTACTTCATGCACCTGGCAGTGGTGAAAACCAGGGTGCGCATGCGCACCGGCTATCTGATCGTCATGTCCCCCAGAACCCGGAAGTTCGGCTTTTCTGGAGCGCGGCCACAATAATCGTGCCCACATGAAATGTGCAGGTATGTGACATTTCCACACCTTTTTGGCACTTGGTGCAGAAAAGGTTTGCCATCCCTGGCTCAGAGACTTCTAAGAACCAACCAGGATAGTTTCCAAACCATGATCAGGGTCTTAGGGTTATATGTGAATCCAACTAATTGTGGCATGTTTCACATCTGATGGCCATAAAAATCCATGGTTTCTGCCTTATGCAAGCCGGCCAATGACTGATGGTCTCTTCAGGTGTGTTTGTTGTTTTCCAAAATGGAGGTCACGTGTGGAGAGTTGTTGGTCTGCGTCCTTGTTTTTCAAACTTTAAGATGAATGGACTTCCACCCCCAGAATTCCCCACCCAACAACGCATCTCCCAGGATTCACTGGCCATCAAGCTGTCCAGGGAATTCTGGGAATTAAAGTCAGTTCATCTTCAAGTTCCCAGTCTGAAAAATGCTGGTCTGTATTCTCCCCTTGTGTCAGGAGTTAAACTCTGCACCAAGACTTGGCTAATCCAGACATTTCTGAATAAGCAGGAGACAATTTTGCAGATGACTCCTGGGTTGTTTGGCTAATCCCTAATTAGGCTTCCTCCTTTTTAAGCTTTTGTTTTATATTTCTGGTTTTTATCTTTCTCTCCCCACTTGGAAGACCCAGCCCTGCATGGCTTCTCCCCCACAGGAGCATCTCCTGGAAAGACACAAAGTGAACCTGGAGAAACCCCAGGGGCTGCGTCCGCCCCCCCCCCAAAAAAAATCAGCCCTAGGACCCATAAATCAGAATAGTCTCTCCCAAGGAATCAGGGGTGGGGGGAGCTGCCCCAAATGCCCTCCTCCTTCCTGGCCATCTTGGGTCTTTTCTATGGGTCTGGGCTTTGCTTTCCCAAGTGTCTTACGCATGAAAACAGGTGGCAGTGGAACATGGGATGAGCTCCCCTCTTCCAAGGACTCAGAAGATGGAACTTGGAGGGGGCTTTCCATCTGCAACACGAGACTCCTGAGCTCCCCTTTCTCTTCCCCCCTTCATTCCTCCCTTGCTGTGAGGGGCAGCCTTGATTTCTCCATCTCTTTTCACTTGGTTTCTTCTGACTTCTCCCTCTCTGTGTGTTTATTTGTGGGTGTTTTTTCAACTAGGCAAAGTTCTGATAACTACTTTCCCATTAAAGTTGATTTGATTCTTGTAGTCTGGCCACACTGTTGCATCAGCCCTTTTGTAGGGGTGCCCTTGAGCATTGACTTTCAAAAGAAAGCATATGTTGGCATGGAATCAACAGGCAGCTACTTCAGATCCGTGACATGCTGGGGCATTAACTGTCTCCCGGGGTTTTCTCTCTAACCACGATGGCAACAAATGTCACATTTCTAGTTAGCTTCATCCACATGTGCCGTGTATTCCCTCTGGGCTCAATTTCAAGCATGGAGACCCCAAACCTCTCAATTCTAGGTGACCAGTTTAATTCAATATCTGCCCCTGTTATTATGAGCCATATTGGGATTATTTCCCTTTCATTTCCCTCCAGAGAATTTCCCAAGAATGTTTGAGTCCAGGAACGAGTTGAATTATCCAGGGATCCCTTCCTGAGAGGCAGAATTATGATAAAAGTTTCAGCTCTGCTATTTGGCTGAATCTTCCAGGGGAGACTTTGGGCAGAGAAATATGGAGTTTTGGGACGGGCAGGGTCTGTGCTCTTGAATGTCCGTCTCTCTCCTTTCTAGGTGAAGTGAGTGTTTCTCTGTGTTTGAATCAGGAAAGACACTGGATCATATTCCACCTTGTGAGAGTCCTTTGAATCCTTCTCATTCTTCTTAAGAAATAGGAAGGGGATTATTGATTCACCCCATGAATGATGGACCTCCTGCTTCTGATGCTGCTTTTGTCCCATTCAGTCTCTGGGAAGCTGGCAATGAAATGCCCACAGAGTTTTGAGCACCGGGATGGAAAACGACCACAGAGCTTTTACAGCCCAGGAGACCATCTCATTGGCATAGTCACCACTGGAAAGGAAAGACTTCATACAAATTTGCTTTTCAACGTGGCTCCTTCTCTTCAGTTTGCTTTTCGTGATCCGTAAGTCATTCAGGGTGATGGAGTTGCACTCCCTCCATTCTAACACTCTCCTTCTTTTCTGTTTTTATTTTTCATTTATTCCTATATTGGGGATTGTGTCTAATTTCCTCAATGATTTTGATTTCCATGGCTTCTCTCTCTTGTCTGATTTTGTGAAAGAAACTCAAATCGAAAAATAGGCCTGGAAAAAAAGCTGAAAAGGCTGCAGATTATTTTCCTCTCTCAGTTCAATCCTTAATTTATCACTTGAATAATGAATTTAATTTAAAGTAATGGTGGAACCAGTTGTAGTTGTTGTACCTCAGCCAATTCCCATATTTGTATAACTGATCATTGCTTTTGGATCAATGTTGTCTTAAGGTTCAGTAGGCTTTTGGAGGCTTATATATTTTTAAAAAGTATTTGTTGCTGCCCATTATAATAACATTTTTTTTACAATAGGGATTTTTATGGTTTTCCAGATGCCTTAATGTACATTTTCAACATTCAAATGGTCAACAAGAATTCCCAGCTCCTGCACAATCTCACACTGGGCTACAACCTCCATGTCAACTATTGGAGCGCTTTCCACACTGCCGATGCCTTGCTGGACATTCTCTCCACTGGAGAAGCCAATGTCCCCAACTACAGCTGTGGAAGGAAGGACAACCTTCTGGCTCTTCTTGATGCAGCTCTCAGGGACATCTCCATCCAGATGTCAACATTAGGAAGCACCTACAAAGTCCCACAGGTTTGTGTGTGTTTTTCTCCATCTGGTAAAGTGAGGGGTGGGTGATGGTGGGTGAGCAATAGATGCAGTCATGTCTTCTCCATGGAATCCAAGAACTGCTTTTCTTCATATTATTTTACCCTTTATGTTCATGGTGAGATTAATCATAAAAGGCCTGAAATGCAAGCAATTCATTCTACCAACTATTTAACTGATCAAAAAATATCCCTGGTTGTTGGGGCCTCAATTGACATCTTCATTTCCACATATAAATAATATCCAGTCGGATTGAAGTTGGCAATAGTAGCATTTTATCTATCTAAAAAGTGGAATAAAAAGGACTCTAGCACTTATAGGCCAAATAGATTAGCAGATATTGTGGCTGAATTGTATGCCTGGATCCTCTTAGTTAAACTTGAGAAAAATGCATTCCTTGCAGAAGAAACAGAAGGTTTTAGGTAGTGAATAGCTATATAAATTTTATAAGAAATATTGCATGCCAATAATCGAATATTGGTAACAAATTTGTCTTGAAATATCTCATCTATATCAGCAAAATAAAACACGGTTTGCTGGCTTTCTAGATGTTAGTGCATTTGTCATAATTAACAGAGAACTATTATGTAGGAAATTGGTTGCCCTCAAAATGGAGCTCAGCCTGTTGGCCCTGATCCAAGCTCTTTCTCCAGTTCCTTGTTTAAGAGGGAGGTTTGGGCTCAATGGAGCCATGAGAACAACGATTGATACTTACCAAGGAGGAAGGGAAGGATGCATATTTGAACCCGTTATTCTGTCTAGATATTGACAATTTACCCAAACGAATGAAGGATCCAAAAACAGATGATAAATAAATGCTGTTTCATTCTTTGACAAAAATGGGTGATTTAGTGGACCAGCAAAAGGCAGTGCACGTAGTATACAGTACTTAGATTTTAGAAGGCTTTGACAAAGTAAACCACCATCTACCTCTTGGTAAGCTAAAAA
Source organism: Thamnophis sirtalis (assembly GCF_051295495.1). Classification (NCBI taxonomy): domain Eukaryota; kingdom Metazoa; phylum Chordata; class Lepidosauria; order Squamata; family Natricidae; genus Thamnophis; species Thamnophis sirtalis. The sequence continues at coordinate 13,979,305 of NW_028261395.1, forward strand.
TATATGGGATAGAGAGCATCACCCCCAGATGGACTCAGCCTGTGGTTCTCAATGGAACTACGTCTGCATGGAGGGAAACAATCAGTGGGGGACCTCAAGGTTCCATTTTAGGCCCAGTACTCTTCAACATCTTCATGAATGATTTGGATGAGGGATAGATGGGGAACTCATCACATTTACAGATGACACTAAACTGGCAGGAATAGCCAACACCCCAGAAGATAAGCTGAAGATCCAGATGGATCTAGATAGACTTGAACACTGGGCCTATCTAAGAAAATGAAATTCAGTGTAGAGAAAAGTAAATTCTTACACTGAGGCTAGAAAAACTAAATGTACAGGTACAGATTAGGTGAAACCTGGCTCAATAGCAGGAACTGTGAGAGGGATCTTGGAATCTTAGTGGACAATCTCTCAAATGTGAGCCAACAATGTGTGGCAGCAGCCAAAAAATGCCATTGCAATCCTAGGCTGCATCAACAGAAGGAGAGAATCCAAATCACGTGAAGTATTGGTACCGCTTTATAATGTCATGGAAAACCCACCCTTGGAATAGTGCATGGATGGAGAACCTTTTCAGCACCAAGTGTTCTTGTTAGGGACGCAATCTGGAAGAGGAGTTGCCCAGTGTGCATGCGCACCAGGCAGCTCCTCTTCCGGTTTCTGGCATGCACGCGTGCAATGATCAGTTGGCTGGTGTGCATGCGCATGTGGAAACCGGAATACCACCTCTTCCAGTTTCTGGCACTGCAATGCATGCAAATGCCAGCTGATCATTGTGCACACATGTGCACCAGAAACCCAGAAGAGCAACAGGCAAGGCCGCACATGCCAGGCAACATGGCTTTGCGTTCCATTTAGCTCGAACTAAGAAGCTGAGGCAGTGGGCACCATTTCCCCTCCTGAGGCCTCCGTGCATCTTGGGCCCCCAGAAACACTCTGCCGGCCAAATGCTTTTTTCTTAATTTTCTTAATTCTGCAGTTTCAGTACGTGGGGCTTGCGAAGGGAAGGCATGAGCTCAGCCGGCGGGTGGCCGGGGTGATTTGGGTGAGGCAGCCTCATGGTCCCACGTGGGTCGGATTAATGTCTTCAGTGGGATTTATCTGGCCTGCGGGCCGTAGTTTGAGGACCCCTGGAATAGGGTCTCCTTCATGAGCAGAGGGTTGGACTAGAAGACCTCAAAGTTCCCTTCCAATCGTTTTGTTATAACTTCTGTTATAGGTACATATGTTTAGCATGCTAAATACCTATTTGAATATGCTGATTTACACTGTGATGTTATCATACTTACACATTGGATTATATACCCTGTGAGGAAGACTTGGGTTCTTTTCTCATAATAATTATCTGATACTTAATAAGTTCAAAAGTTATGGCCTTTGGGAAATGACATTGTAGACATAGATGGTCAGCCAATACACCAAGTAAGACCTTTCCTTACCTGGGGTTGTTTTCTCTGAGACTGAATCTTGGCTCCCTCATCATCAAAGGAGCTCAGTTAGATCGAAGACATGAGTGAAAGTGGTGCTTAAAAGAAAACCTCACAGCTCTCTAGCTTCCTCAGCCCCAATTATTAAAGTATGTGAGGCCGAGGTTTCCCCCATGTTCTTACATCAATCTGATGTTTGGGGCTTCAGAGAGAAACCACCAGCAGAACCAACCGAATCCCAGCCGCTGAGGAATATCTTGGGGTGGACAAAAGGACTCCAGCTGCTGCCCTCAAAGCTGATTTGGGAATTTTCACAATTTCTGCTTTGCCTAAAATCAGAAAATATGGGTATGGCATAAAATTTAATTTATGGAAACTGACAGACTCAGAAAATTGTGGCTGTTAGAACAGAGAAAACTTCAATTAAAGACCAATCTTGTATTGTACAACTGACAAACTGTATTAGGAATTGACGTCTCCCTGTTTCTTGTACAATTGGAGAAGAAGCTAAAAAGATTCCTCCACAAAGAATCTGGGACATAGAAGCATTAAAATATGCAGCAACCCTAAAAATTATAGTAGGCCGTTTATTAGAATAGAATAATTCAGTTGGCATTTGCACATGTTAATCTAATTGAAATAAATTGTAGGGGTGAGATACAGTAATATGATTTACATTGTTTATAGTTTTTAAAATTTGTTTATTATTTTCTGCTTTTATTATACAATCTTGCTAATATTCTGTCTTTAATATTTTAAACAATGTCTAATTAACAAATGATTCTATTGCTTTCATGAGAACAGGATTGGATTTATTAAAATCTAATATTGTGGACTTGATCTGACCCCAAATATAACACAGCATTCTTCATTGTGGAAGGTTTTTGAATGCAGCTCAGAATCTGATAAGTCCAGTGAAACTCTGAAGATGAGGCTACGGATTATCAGCTTTTATTTCTGCAGAAAGCAAAAGACTGGACGACCTTTTGGTCTCCCACCTTAACAGATCAGGCAGAGAGAGAGAAACAGGCACACGCCAAAAACTTTTCCAAATATCTTACAGCTCACAGAGCTTGCACAGAACGTCATTGCTATAGAAACATAATTTCATATCATGTGAATTTCATGATTTTTCTCATTGAAAACAATGGACTTTAGAAGGGAAAAGAAATACATTTTCTGGCGTATAACTCAGAGCTTTGTTAGGGAATGCAGAACTTACATTTTTAGTTACAAACAAGGCTCCTTGCAGAATCCACATTTTACTTTTTACAAGACATTACTTTGCTAGGCTAAGCTTGGCAATTCGCCTACAACCAGGATGGCGAACCTATGGCACGCGTGTTACAGGTGGCACGTGGAACCATTTGTCAGTGCACGTAAAGTGTTGCCCTGTTAGCTGGCAGGTGCACATGCCATTTCAGTTCAGCCTTTTTAAAAGCCATTTTTCGCCCTCCCTAGGCTCCAGAGGCTTTATTTGAGTCTGAGGGCGAAAACAGTCTCTCCCCCCTGCCCCCCGAGGCTCTCAGGAGGGTTCAGGAGCTTCCCTGAAGCCACCAGAGTGCAAAAAAAACCCAGCCCCACGGGCAAACCGGAGGTTTGGGAACAGGCTTCCTGTTTGCTCGTAGGGCAGGTTTAAACCCTCAGGAGCCTTCAGGGGGCTTCACGAGGCTTCCTTGAAGGCTCAGGAGGACTAAAAATGACCCTACGAACAAACTGGAAGTGACATGGTTTGCTCGTAGCGTCGTTTTTCATCCTCCGCAGCCTTCAGAAAAGCTCCTGAAGCCTCCGAAGGGCCTCCGGGGAGGCGGGGGAGGCTGTTTTCACCCTCCCCAGGCTCCAATAAAACCTCTGGCGCCTGGTTTGGGTGAAAAAAGCATGCAAAAAATGGTGGTTGTGCCTGTTATGTACGCATGCACTCTGCGGGTGTGTGCAACACATTGCATATGGGTGCGGCACGCCTGCGCACGAACCCCCTGAGCTCCCCCGCTTATGGCACGTGAGCCAAAAAAGGTTTGCCATCGCTGGCTTAGTTTTATCCATGCAGTTGGCACCTTATGTTACAATGGAGCGTCTCTCACCAGCAATTTAACAAAAGCTGAATTAGGTTACACTCTGTGTATGCTCTAATCCAGTGATGGAAAACCTTTTAGAGACCGAATGCCCAAACCGCAACCCAAAACCCACTTGCTTATCTCGGATTGCCAACATGACAATTTAACCTGAATAATGAGGTTTTAGTTTAGAAAAACAACTCATAGGTGATTAATGTCTTTTCTCTGAAAAAAACCCCACAATAACAGAACTTTCAATGATACAAACACCTTTTCATTGAAAGGTAAACGTTTGCATTTGGCGTGCTTTTGATTAATGTGACCTTTGCTGTTGATGCACACTGATAATTTTTCTAACCTTGACTCAGACTTTGGAAGTTTGAGAGCAACACATGCAGCACTCAGGTCATCTGTTAGTCCAGGGGTGTCAAACTCAATTTCAATGAGGGCCCCATTGTGGTTGATTTTGGAGGCGATGGTGGGTGTGCTCTCACTGCTGCTGTGTTCACACTCATTGGTTGCCAATGGTGTGTGCAGGAGGGCAAAGTATGTGGGTCAGAGGGAGGCCCACTCTCTCTCCTGATGAGACCTAGCTTTGTAACCAAAGCATCTTCAATGATAGGATGGGAGACCACCAGGAGAGGTCAGGAGGAGGGGACAAGGGGTTGGTAAAAGGCAATCGGGCTGCTGGAGGTCAAGTGCTAAGGCAGGATTTACCTCACATCTTCACTATCTCTCCTTATAATCTCCTTCCTTCCCTCCTTTTTCTTTCCCTCTTCATTCTTTTTTTTTTAAATATATTTTATTCATTTTCACATTCCATTTATATACAGGGTATTTGCTATATAAAAATAAAATAAAACAAATAAAATAAAAAAGAACACAACTCATCATTCACAACCCCACCTAACACTTCCATCCTCCATACACCCCATCTACCCCCTCCAACTTTCCTTTCTCCCTCTAACACTCCCCTCCTACTTCCCTTTCCCCTCAAACTTTCCTTCTCCCCTTACTCCCCACACGCCCTCCTTACATTCCCCTTACTCCTTCCTTACTCCTCCCTCTTCTTTCCCTCTACCTCCCTCCTTGGTGTATGCCTTTATTCGAGTGTTGTTTAATCTGATAAAAGTAAAATAAACCAAGGAAAAAAAAGAAAAAATATATAAAGAAAGAAAAAAGAGAGAGAGAAAAAAAACCACCGTATATAAATACATTCTTGTTCTTATTGAGACTATGTTAACGCCCCCCCCCCCCACAAATCCCCATCCCTAATCCTCCCGACTTCCCAGGGCCCACACCTGGCACTACCTTCTGTCTAAAGTATCTTGTATACATATGGATTAAAAATAAAAGTAATATGTCAAAAGAAAGGAAAAAAAGAAAAAAAGAAAGAAAAGAAAAGAGGAAAAAAAAAGAAACCACTCTTTGTGTTGATCTCAGCCCCCCATCTTTATCTATGCTTAAATAGTATAAGTCATTCTATCTATATTTTATTCTCGTCTCTTACTTCTTTGTTATTTACCCCAACCTTCTGTAGACTCTCCCGTTCCTCTTCCTAAACCTTATATTCAGGTAAACATTTATACAAATTTGTGTAAGCATCAATATACAATCTAACCAAAATTGATCCCTTCCGATAAAATTTAAGCAACGTGGTTCATGCCACATATTCAAATATTACTTTACAGAAGAATAATCAAACTTTCCCTTCTAATAAAATTTAAACAGCGTAAATAGTCTTTCTTAACCTCCTTTTCAAACAATAATTCAAAATAATCTAACCAAGCTTCCCCTTCTTAGTAAAGTTTAAGCAGCGTAGATCAAGTATTACTTTACACAAAAATCAGTTTCTATCTTAAGATAATCCCAACCGACTTTCTCTTCTAATAGGATTTAAATAACGTAAAACATTCCACATGCATTTTACCCTCATCCCTTGCTTGTCTGATATTTACCACTATCAAATTTATACAGACATTTGTTTAAAATCTAGCTCAAAGTAATTTCAACCAACTTTCCCTTCTAATAAGAATTAAATAGCATAGATCATTCCACATATTCAAATAATACTTTCAGCAAAAGTCAGTTAACCTTCTGTTTTAAAGTAGTCCCTTCTAACAAAATTTAAACAACATAATTCATTCCGCATTCATTTTACATCTATCTTAAGATAATCCCAACCGGCTTTTTCTCTTCTAATAAGCTTTAAACAACGTAAATCATTCCACATATATTTTACCCTCATCCCTTGCTTGTCTGATGTTTACCACTATCAAGTTTATGCTGACATTAGTTTAAGATCTAGCTCAAAGTAATTTCACCCAACTTTCCCTTCTAATAAGAATTAATCCGCTTTTTCTACCGGAGAGAGGTCGCAAACCCCCATTCAGTCCAGAACTTTGGCAAATATTTTAAAATGTCTAAGTTCTCGATCTCCTTTTTTCTGCTTCTCCGAGGGAGGAAAGGCTACCCCCTCCATCTTGCAGCCACACGGCCTGCCGCTTGCCTTCTCCTTCCGCTTGTCTCTCCTCTCTTCCAAGTGAGTCAGGAAGTCCCGCCTTCAAAGTCCTACAATAGAAATCTCGGGCCTCCGAAACAGAGTTAAGACGAAATCTTTGATTCTCAAATGTGACCGTAATGCCGGCAGGGGCCTCCCATCTGTATCGAATCTGTTGACTCCTAAGCTCTTTAGTTAAAAAGACGTAATCCCTTCTTGCTCTCAACATCTGGAAAGGAATTTCCTTGAAGACAATCAGGTCCTGGTCATCAACTCGGAGACTGTTATTATGAAACTTTTGCACAATCGCATTTCTGGATTCTTTTGTGGAGAAATATATAATTATGTCCCTCGGGAGCTGTCGCTGTTCCGCTACCAATGAGTTCTGGCGATAGATTTTCCGAATCTGCCAATCAAAGTTAAGTCCCGGGCTTCCCACCGCATGGCTGAAGGCTTCAGCAAAGGTCTGTTTCAGATTCTCTTGCTCCTTTTCACGGAATCCTCTAACTCTTATTGCAAATGCCTTCCTATTAAAATTTATCATCACGAGCTGTTCTTCAGTGTCCCTAATTTTTTGTTGTAATATTTGAATATTAGTAGTCAAATTAAAATTAGCCTTCTCCAAGCTTTCCAATTTATTCTCTATTTCAGCAGAATAATCTGACAGGGCAGACACGGCTGCGAACGTATTCGCCTTCATTAGATTAATTTTAGACTTTAAATCATCATATAGTTCCAATACAAATTCCTTGATTTCTTGTTTAAAATCATTAAACATTTTAAAGAAATATTCCTGTGTTAGAAATTCTCCAGTAGAGGGCATAGGAGACAAAGGCTGTGGTTCCAATATAAATTCTTTAAATTCTTTAAATTCTTTAGGCACATTTGTAGCAAGACGCTTCTTTGACCTGGGTGCCATAATAAATAAACAAATAAGCAGCGCTTTTGCTCCCCTCTGTTTCCAAAGAAAAAGAGTTTATTTTGTTAAGGAGCGGTCTGCAGGAAGGTAAAACCGGCTAAGTACATCAATCACCAACGGAGAGAAATCGCCATTTTGAAATCCATTTAAACAAAGAAGTCTCTAAGACGAATGGTGCTGGTATTTAAGATAGTAATAAAAGCATAAATCTCACAGGAGTGGGACCCGCCCGTATTAACCTAGCTTGAAAAAAAACTTTGCTTTGTCCTGGGGGGGGGCTAGCCTGTCTGGGGCTGCCAAAAAAGGCAGCTAAGAAGAACTGGCTGGAGATAAAAGCTCCGCTCCCGCTGGATCTAATCTCTGTCCACAGCCAAAAAAAAAAGAAAAGGCTGTGGATTACGAATAAACCCTAGCATACAGAGCTACTCCCTGCCCCTTTCTTAGCCAAAAAGGGGTGATATCTATGATCTTATTTAGATATACAGACCAGATCTCTGAGAGGAGCTCGGTTGAGCCCTCCTCGGCAACAGGCCACGCCCCCAGGAAGTTCTTTCCCTCTTCATTCTTTCTTCCCCCCTTCCCTTCTTTTTCTTTGTCTTTCCTGTCCCAACTGGGATGCTCCAATGCAAAAGGGGAAACATTCCTTGCCTTGTGATCAAATGGCACTTTTGCTCGTAGTTTGTGGCCACTGAAAAGACTGAGAACAAATCAGGCTCAGTTTATTCCATGCTTGCATTTCATGAGAGAAATCGTGCTTCAGCCAGGGCACCCAAACTGCTGCCAATGGTGTGTCTGACAGCTGAGCAGTGAGGCAGGGTGTGTGTGTACTTTCATCTCCATTCAAGCAGGGCCTTTCATTTCCTCCCCGGCACAATTGGGGCATGGAAGCTGCTGCCACCTAAGCACAATGATTGCCCCCTCCCCAGACAGCCAACCCCACCTGACCTGCCCCCTGCCGGCTCCTGCAAATCCTCGCCATCCTCCTCCTCCTCTTCTTCTTCATGTCATTGTCCTTCTCGCCCAAGCAGCAGTGGGCTCCACAGGACAGGCTCTCATTTCTGCACTGGGGCAGAAAACTCTGGTGGGCTGGAAGTGAGTGTGGATGGCCTCCCCCCCCCCAGTGCTTCCTTGCTCAGTTGGAGGCTTTCTTCAGCCTTCAAACAGTTGCAGGGTTTTTTCTTTGCTTCCAGGTTGGTGCAAGAGGCTTTCCAGGGCCAAAATGGGGGAAAAAACCCTGCGCTTTCTGCACCCCATTTTGGCCCTGGAAAGCCTCCTGCACCAACCTCAAAGCAAAAAATAAAAAATAAAACCCTTGCAACTGTTTTAAGGCTGAAGGAAGCCTCCTACTGAGCGAGAAAGCACTGGAGGCCCAGACCATTCATTCCAGCCCACTGGAGTTTCCTGCGCAATGTGAGCACGTACACACACACACACACACACACACACACACACACACTCTCACGCGTCCCCCGCCCTGGCCCCCCACAAAGGCCTGAAAACCAGCTGGCCGGCAGGAGGTGTGCCTGCATGTGGATGCTAGTGGAGCTGGGCTGGGACGGCTGGCGTGCCAGGAGAGGAGGCTCTGCATGCCACAGGTTCCCCATCACGGCTCTAATCCTTTCAATTCCTTTTTCAGATCAATGATGGATCAGCTTCAGAGGCTCTGAGTGATAAAAGCAAATTCCCCTTTTTCCACCACATGAAGCCCAAAGAAGGATTCCAGTACCCAGCAATTGTCCAGCTGCTCCTCTACTTCAGATGGACCCTGATTGGCCTCTTTGCTTCAGACACAGAAAAGGGAGAGAATTTCATGAGGACTTTTACTCCTGTGCTTGTCAGGAATGGAATTTGTGTGGTTATATCACAACTGTTCTCAACAACTGGATATACAGCAGCCCCCAGGGATTCCCTCTCTAAGTGGAGACAAGTCAACGTCTTTGTTCACTTCATGGAATTTGATTCCCTTTGGGAGAGAATTATTCCTTTCCATTTAACTTTTATGCGTCTGCCAGGACCCATTGAGGGGAAAGTCTGGATCCTCACAAATGTTAAAGGGTACACAATAAACAAGCGCAGACTTCTCAGATACATCCATAGTCTTTGGAGGTTTGGTTATCTGGGAAAAGAAAGGCCAAAGGATTCTGCCTTTAAACCCTTTTTCTTTGTGGAAGAAAAGTTTCAAGATCATTATTTTCATTGTTCTCTTTCAAAGAATGTCTTTTCTGTCAAAGGCCGCAGAAGATGCACCCAGAAAGCCCCACTGGAGACCCAGAGGAAAAGGGACAGATTAAGGGCCCCAAATTACTACCACTATTACAGTCTCATGAAGACTATGGCCCAGGCCCTGAATGCTGCATATTCCTCCAGATCGAGGAGGGGAAGGAAGGTGGGAGAAAAGATCTTGGGGTCTCCAAGGCTGAAGCCATGGCAGGTATGGGGGTCCCGATATGGATCCATTAATCTTAGATCCTTTGGAGGAGGGATCCAGAGGAGAAGGAGGGGAACCATCTCAACCGATCTGGTCTATTTAATTACTCAGGGAATTAATGGTTCCAAAGAGTAGATACCATGGCATTTTTATATTTAGCACTGCTAATTGGAAAATGCTGTATTCTTTTCAAAATAAATCCCCTTATTTGTGGGTTGGTGATTAGCCTGGTGGAATTCCACCTTCCTTCCGTCCCCATTGCAGGTGGGTCTGTATGCAGCTGGACAGGCAGCTAAGCCCCCCTATTCTCCTCCCATGAAAGGGAGCCTGGCGTGGATCTGGATGCTTTATTGGGAGAAGAGGGTAGGTGAAACTGAGAAGATGCAAAGAGTGGAAATCAAATATAAAGACGAGATAGGCAGCATTAACTAACAGCCAGCAAAGATGCAGCTGGAACCTCTCCAGCGATGCTCCATGTGAGGGACGGAGGCCGTCTCCGGATGACCAGGGGTCTCGGTCACAACGGCTGCTTCCGTCTTCTCCAAAGGCTGACAGAAAATGGAGTCTGGCTTCAGACCTTATAATTAGGCTTATCTGCCCCCGGCCACTAGGTGGGGCTAGAGCAACAACCCCACAACAGTTACCGTATTTTTCAGAATATAAGACGCACCCCTTTTCCTCAAAAAAGAGGCTGAAAATCTGGGTGTGTCTTATACATCCAATACAGCATTTTTTGCCTCCCGAAGCCCCGCCCCCTTCACCAAAATGGCGCTGCATACCCTTATGGAGGTTTTCAGAGAGCTCCTGGGGGAGGGGCAGTAATGAGCAAAAAATGGACCATTTTTGCCCTCCAACAAGGAGCACTCTGCAAGCCCCCCCCCCAGGCTATTCATGACTTTTTTTAAAAAGGGGGTGGGGCGTTTTCACAAAAATAGGCTTTGCAGAGTGTAAAACATTTTTTTCTCCTGTTGGAAAGCTCTTTAACTGGTTGATGAGAATTACATTGATCAAGTGCTGTGCCAGCAGAAACAAAGTCTTAGGTGCTGCAGGTTGTCAGCGATTTCCTTCTCCAGCACATGGATAAATACACCTGGAAACATCTACCTACCTACCTACCTACTCTCTCTATCCCTACCTACCTACTGTATTTCTCTCTCTCCCTCCCTCTCTCCCTACTGTATTTCTCTATCTCTTTTTATTTCTCTCTCTCTATCCCTCTACCTACCTATCCTCTCTCTCTATCCTTACCTACCTATTGTATTTCTCTATCTCTATATCCCTCTCTATTTCTCTCTCCCTCTATCCTTTTATCTACCTCCCTACCTAACTACTCTCTATCCCTCTCTCCCTACCTACCTACTGTATTTCTCTCTCTTTCTCTCCCTCTTCCTACCTACCTACTTTTAAAAAAAAAATTGCCTCTTCAAAACCTTGGTGCGTCTTATACTCCAGTGAATCTTATACTCCAGTGAATCTGCAGGAATCCCAGTTCAAGCTTCTCTGACTGATGGCTGCTCAGTCTTTGCTCTCAGACGATCCATGAAGAGGAGACTGAACTTCTCTGCTTTACTGGCTCAGCTCTAAAACAGCTCATCCTTTTATCATATTTTTTCTCTCATTTAGTTAAAATCTCTTCTCTTGTAACTGAATTCACTTTTTCCATGTCTTACACTCTGGAAGAAGAGTGAGCAGATCTTACACTCGTGTGTAACAGGAGTCGGTTATTGGAAGAGGGTTGTATCTAGTGGTGGGATTCAAATCTTTTTACTACTGGTTCTGTGAGCATGGCTTGGTGGTCTTGTGACTGGGTGGGCATGGCCAACTTGGCATCACTTATGTCAAGGGGCACCTTGCCTGGCCTCTCCTTGCGTCAACAAGATACAATTTCCCTGTCTATTTATTTGCTACTAATGAACATCCAAAATACACAATTTAATTCTATGTATATATGCCATATATGTACATCCATATTACAAGGTATAGTGTGTGTATAGGCACACAAAAAGATATGTTATCTACTTTATACACTGTATGCCTATGTACACACACACACACACACACACAAAAAAAAACACAGAGCTCTTCTAAAACTATACACATTCAACCTCACTTATTGCGTTTGGAAAAACACACCCAGAGTCCACTTTGCCACACATTTAACTATCACTTCTGCGCATTAGAACATTACACAGGCCTTCAGATGTTCTTCCCTAGCCTGCACATGACTGTTAGAGCCAGGAGATGTCATGGATTGAATAAAATGTGGCAAAGCTCACTTAACAACGCTCTTGCTTAGCAACCAAAATGTTGGACTCAATTGTTATAAGTCAAGGACTGTCGCCGCCTTCCTCTGCATGGCAGCCTTGTCCTAGTAAACTCCTTCCCTTTTCTGGCAATTTTCCTCTCTGTCAGAGGCACCAAAATAATCCAGAGGATATAAGGTCTCCAACTGGAGCAGGGGGTTGGACTAGATGGCTTCCAAGGTCCCTTCTGACCCTACTAGAGCAGGGGTTGGACTAGAAAATGACCTCCAAGATCCCTTCCAGCCCTTTCAAACATTGTTGTGCTGTTTGAAAGAGTCTTCTGAAGCCATTTCATTTCATTTCATTTTACTTTATTTGTATGCCGCCCTTTTCCCTGAGGGGACTCAGGGAGGCTCACAATTCAAGGGAGGGGAAAGACAGACAAATTACAAAACATAAAGACCATACACAGTTAAAAAAGCACAACAATCATACCATTCGAGGTGGGGCTGCAAGTCTTTAGCCCCAGGCCTGTCAGAACAGCCAGGTTTTACGGGCTATGCGGAAGGCCTGGAGGGTGGTGAGGGTACGAATCTCCATGGGGAGTTCGTTCCAAAGGGTCATGCCATGGTTTGTGTCCTTCCTTCCTCTCATTTTCTCTCTCTCTCTCCCTCCCTCCCTCCCTCCCTCCATGTATCTATTGACCCATCCATCCAACTATATCGCATTCACTTCCTCTTCTCTCCCTCCCTCCCTCTCTTTTTTTCTTTCCCTTCCTTCTGTGGGAAGTTATCATCCAGCCCTCTCCCAGAAAAATGAAATATCCTAGGAAATATTGAAAAGGCAGAATATTTCTCTGGATATGAAAAGAAACATGTTTTAAAAGACAGAATAGTTGCCTGTAGCTTCCTGCCCATCCCCACTTTGTCAATGGGCCATTGAGAAGGCCAGGCTAGTCCACTTTACATAATAAAGACTTCTCCACTGCAGCCCCAGGGGGGAATGGGAGAAAAGGCATGATAATGTTGGAACTTTACTCAACTGACCACATGGGATCTGAGAACTCATCCATACCTAGATTCAAAACACATCCTAGAGAGTAGCCCCTGCATGGCCGCATGGGAGTCTGACAACCAATCAGAATACATTTCTTACACAGGAACAGGAAACAGAGAGGTGGGACTAAACAGGTTATAAAAAGCCTAGCAAGCACTTCCTTCAGCCCTTCTCTTCTTCTCCACCAACACTGAACCATGTAATCACCTTTTCTGTTCAGGGCTCAAGCCATGTGGCCCTGTCCAACAAGAAACCATCTTTCCAAGCAGCCTCCATGTCTCCAGTGTCTTTTTCCCCACTTGGAGCTGAACCCAGAAGGACATTTCTTTCATCACTTCCATAACTCCCTCCTTCTTTCTTTCTCTCTCTCCTTTCCTTTCTTTTCCTTTTCTATCTTTTTCCTTTTCTTTCATCTCTCTCTTTCTCTCTCTTTCTCCCCCTTCCTTTCCTCCTTCCAAAGCTAGGAGATCCACCTGAAACAAAAACTCCTTTGGATGAAACCACCCATTTTACATACACACACACACACACAGACTTCCAACCAGCTCTGTGGCTCCCCTCATTGTTGGATTTTAGTGGTGGGCCGGTGGCCGAAGTCCTTTCCAAGTGCCCGTAAGCATCGATCGTATCCCAGGAAAGCCCGGCTGATTAACTTACTGGGACGAGCGCAGGCCTCTTCTGCGCAGGCAAACCTCTCTCTGGAGCAGGCAGAGCAGGGGGACTTGCAGGGATAAGAGTGTGAGTGTGAGTGTGTGTGAGAGAGAGGGGGGGGAGAAAAAAGAAAAAGAGAGTGAGGAATCAGAAGCTTTTCAACCTTGTGTGGGTCGCCTGGGAGGAGGCGGAAACAGGGTGAGGGCTTCTCCCCCTTTCCTCTGGATCTCCCTCCCTCTTCCCCAAGTTTTTCTTTCCTCCCATCCATTCTCTCCTCCACTCCTGAGAGGGAGGTGGTGCTGCTTTGCCTGGGAGTTTTCTGGGCTCTGGAAGGGGCAGCGGGGGTGGTGGTGTTGGGTTCCCCAGAACTTCTTTGGAAGAAGCGTCATTCTGAACTCCGCATTGGTTGCAGAAACGGAAAGGGGTGGGCAGCCTTGGAGGGCCTGTTCATCCTTCCCCTTTTCCTCCCAGCCCTGCAAAACCAGAAATCTCCCCCCCCCTCCAAGCAGCAACTGAGACTGTGCAGGGGGGAGGGGGGGGCAGGAGAAGAAGTTCTGAAAGATCCCAATTCTGCTGCAAGAGGAGTTTCTGCAATGGGGAGGGGGAGCCCCAGCTTCCAAAGGCCTTTTAGCCATAATTGCCATCAGGCCAGATGTTGGGGAGGAGGTCAAGGAGGAAAGGGGTCCCCTGACTCTCCCTCAGACTCCCAGGAAGGAAGGAGGGAAGGAAGGAAAGGAAGGAAGGAAGGGAAGGAAGGAAGGAAGGAAGGAAGGAAAGGAAAGGAAAGGAAATGGGAAAGGAAAGGAAATGGGAAAGAAGGAAAGGATGAAAAACGGAGGGAATGAGAAGGGAAGGAAAAAGGAAAAGAGAAAGGAAAGGAAAGAGGGAAAAGGTGAAGAATGGCTGCTGCTGGAGTGGTTGGGAGCAGCCTGAGGTGGGCATTCGGGAGCAGACCAAGATGAGCAGGAGCAAAAACAGGCAAACAGGCTGGGCTGCGTGGCCACGTGGTCGAGGCAAGGGAGCCAAACAGCAGCTGCAGCAATGACTCTAAGGCCCCAGCCAAGGCCTGCAAGGCAAGTAGTGGTGGGGAGAGACGTGGCCAAGCAGAATTTTTACTATCGGTTCACTTGAACCGGGCCAGACCGTCTGAATCCCACCACTGGCTGTATCCTCCATTCCCCAAACGAGAGATTGTTTCAATTGGAAAGGGGGCTCCCAGACTCCTCTTGATCTTCAGCTCTTCTCCTTGTTGTCTTTCCTCAAGGTTAAGAGCATCTCCTTTCAACTCTTCCTTGGCTTCATTGTCCTTCCCTGAAGTTCATGTAGATTTTGTGCAAATTCTCCCCAACGTGTGATGCCTGCAAGGGGACCTGGTCCTTGAGTTGGGGTCCCCCAAACCAGACTGTTCACTTCCTCAGATTCTTATGGCTGCATTTGCCTTCTTTCCGTGGACATCTCCCGGCTGATCCAGATTCTGTTTTCATTTAACTACAATTTTGAGATCATTTTCACAAACATACATGTCAAATTTGGAATCCTTCAGGTTTCTTCCAGTCCGTCATTCATGGTCTTATATGAGACTCTATTGTTAATCAAGTCCTAGTAGATAAAAATCAGATACTTTTCTACTGCTTTTTATTTATGAACCCTTCTCTGTGTGCTAATCATAAATATTGTTTCTGGAAACTTGATATTCCTCTTATAAAATTTTATTTTATTCGAAAGGTAAAATACAAGTTTTGGAAAATAAAACTATTACAAAGACAAAACAAAACTAGATAAAACATTAAAAACAAACAAAGACATGCATATTGTCTCCCCAATTGAATACAATACAACAATAATAGTTTCTCCCACTTGCAAAATAGGCCCACAATTATAAACTACATATCTACTGGACTTGTCATCTATCTGCTGTATATAAAAAACATAGACAATTGTAGAAGAAAGATTCAATCTGGGATAAGAAACAAATTTTTCTGCTTTTTAAATTCCTGGATGTTCCCATTCTAGTTTCATCCTTTTCTGGAGAAGAATGAATTTTGGAATATTTCTCACCATAAACTGTACTTGGACCGAAATGGAGAGATAAGAGCAGATGTAGCCATTCACGGCTACTTGGTCCTCCCCAAAATGGATGTTGTTCAAAAGCCTCTCGTGTATTTTATAAGACAGAGACTTTATATCAGACAAGATGCTCTTTCACAGCTAAAGTTGCTCAATAAGGTGAGAGAAATTTTGGTGTCTTTTCTGTTTTCCAAAGCCTGAGGTCCCATTTCAAGTGGGCAAAGCCGAGAGTCTCCAGGGTTGTTGGCATCCCATGCCAGTTGGTGTTATCTGATTGTAGTTCTTCAACAGACGGGACCTACAGTGAGTGGAGGGGCTTTGCCATGTTTTATGGAAATCTTTCAAGATCTTACTGGTCAGAGGTTTCTTTCTTCATCACAGTTTTATTCTTTATTGAAAAATCTAATGGAATAGAAATTTCCTAAATCTTTTACAATAAATTTTATTCTCCGTTTTAATATGAATATATCATCTTATGTAAATATTTTTTTCAATTCCATCTCTGCTGATTTTATTGGTAGAAAAGTCCTTTATTGTAATGTTAAATGCCAAAAGCAAAAGGGAGGAACTAAATGAAGAATCTGCCAGTAGTTAGTTATACCTCCTGCATCTTCTTAGTAGTAGTCAGGTATTTCATATTTACTTACATGAAGACCAGAGGCTATTTGGTTAATGTCCGTGTCTATCTCTATTTTCCATGAATGTTGACTACTAACACATTTTCTTTGGCTTTCTTCATTTTTCTGCTCAGTCCCTGCCTCAGTCCAACTGTGCGGAAAATTGTCTTCCTGGATTTGTCAAGAGGGCTCGAGAAGGAGAGCCAGTTTGCTGCTATGGCTGCGTTCCTTGTCCGGAGGGGACCTTCTCCACTCAGGAAGGTGGGTCACACTGAGGAAAATGAAGCTTTGTGGAACTGGATCCATCCAGAACCTTTTCATGAAAGTGCAAGTTAAAAGACACAAGCTCACCTTTTTTTAATTTTTAACATGCACAATTTCTTATCTAAAAGGAAGTAAATCAAAAAGTCTTTGAAGGAGGGGCTGGGAGGAGATGGGAGGAGGGGGTGGCAGACTGGGCAAGCTTTACTAACAGCAGAGGAAACATCTCTCCTGTTTTCTAGTCTGGATATGTGCTGCTAAGTTCACCTTTCTAGGAAGATCTGAGTTTTTTGAAACTTGATGGATTGTTTTAGGTCCACCTTCTGAAAGACCTGGCAATTCACTGTATATTGGATCCTCCCCTTGAGGATCACTGAGAAGGTGTCACTGGTCCATAATGTGGTGCTGTGGATAGTTATGGGGGCAACTCATTGCACAAATATTCTGACAGTCATGTAGATCTATCTATCTATCTATCTATCTATCAATCAATCAGAGTAGAGCTGGAAAGGACCTTGGAGATCCTCTAGTGCTACCTCCTGCTAAAGCAGGAGACCTGATACCATTTCAGACAAGTGACTGTCCAGTCTCTTCTTAAAAACATCCAATGTTGAAGCACCCACAACTTCTGGAGGCCAGCTGTTCCACTGGTTAATTGTTGTCACTGTGAGGAAATTTCTCCTGAATTCCATATAGCTTCCAGATATTAGAAGATACCTTAGGTATCCTCTTAAGTCCAGCATATTAACTGCCATGTGGCAGGACTCTAAATATTTGAATAAAAAGATTATGTGATTCATTATTAACCTGTAATAATGTAGCTTCCTATGAATTACATTACACATTACACCAGAAATAATTAACATCCTCGGACTTTCCTCAACATCATATACCTAGCTACTTTTTAAAAAATTACATCTTTCTTATGCTATTTTTTATGAAAAATAAAAGGAACGAAATATTAAAGAAAATTGATTTTTGGTTTCTCAGATGCAGAAAAATGCACCAAGTGTCCAGATGACAAATATCCAAATGAGGCCAGAGTCCAATGTATCCCCAAAGTTATAGCCTTCCTGTCTTATGAAGAACTTCTGGGCATCATCCTGGTCTCTTTTGCCCTGCTCTTCTTCCTAACTACAGTCCTTGTTTTAATTATCTTCATTAAATACAGAGAAACTCCTATTGTCAAAGCCAACAACCGGGACCTCTCCTACATCCTCCTGGTCTCCCTCCTGCTTTGCTTCTTGTCTCCTTCTCTCTTCATTGGTCAACCAAGGAAAGCCACCTGCCTTCTCCGACAAACGATTTTCAGCATCATCTTCTCAGTTGCTGTTTCTTCTCTCTTGGCCAAAACAATCACAGTGGTGCTGGCTTTCCTGGCCACAAAACCAGGAAATCGGGTGAAGAGGTGGTTGGGGAAGAGCTTGGCCAACTCCATCATCCTGTCTTCTTCTGCAGTCCAAATTATCATCTGCTCCATCTGGCTGGGAGCTTCTCCCCCATTCCCTGACTTTGATCTCCACTCCCAGCCTGGAGAGATCATCCTGCAATGCAACGAAGGGGCTGTTGTCATGTTCTACGTCACCCTCAGCTACATGGGCTTCCTGGCTGCCATCTGCTTCACGGTGGCTTTCCTGGCCAGGAATCTGCCTGGGGCCTTCAACGAAGCCAAGCTGATCACCTTCAGCATGCTGGTCTTCTGCAGTGTCTGGGTGAGTTTTGTGCCCACCTACCTGAGCACCAAAGGGAAATACATGGTGGCTGTTCAGGTCTTCTCCATCCTGGCCTCCAGTGCTGGTCTGCTGGTCTGCATCTTCATCCCCAAGTGCTACATTATCCTTCTGAGGCCAGACCTGAACACAAAGGAGCATCTCACAGCCAGAACAAATGTAAAAACATGACCTATTAAGAGTCACAAACGCACCATTATTTGTAAAAGCTTTTTTTATCTGGCTACTAAAAGGGATTCAAAATAATTTAATCATTAAAACAGACCTATCATAAAAGTATGAGGATTCTTTTACTGTGAGAAACATTTACCAATTCTAAAAAAAAATCAGTTGTTTCTACAATGATCAAGAATTGTAATATCGATCAGCAATTATAAAAAATATGGAACTGGCCTGGGCAAGAACCACGACAACTGTTTCAATCACTACTTTAAACAAAAGTTAGCATTCAAGTGATGAACTGAAGTTTGGATGGAAAGAAGGAAAATAATCTGGAGTTGTTACAGTTTTTATTCTGTCCCATCTTGGGATTTCAGCGACTTCCACAGAATAAGAGGAAAAGAGAGAAGCTTTGGAAATCCAGACCATGCAGGAAATTAGAGACCGGTCCTTTCATATAGGAGTAAGTGGAGTAAAGAGAAAAGAAGGAAAGTGTTAAGAGGAATTCAAACAGAGGAAAGGAAACTCCAGCACAGGGAATGACTTAGGAAGGAAACTGACCAGGAGGAGCCTGGTTGGAAGTCCTTGTTGTATGCAATCTTCTGGTGAAGCTGAGGATTCTCCCAATGAGACAGTCTCCTGGCCTGGAAAAGCTCCATGGATTGTTTCTATCCTGGTGCTCCATACTCAGCAGCAGGGACATGCAGTCAGGGGAGGCAGGGGAGGCAGAGCCTCACCACTGCCATAATGAAAAGAAAAGAAAATGTAAAAGGAAAAAGGCAAGAGCTGAGGTCAGGCTGAGCTAGTTGCTGCCAGAGTCACTGTGGATGACTCTGCTTAACTGTTTAAAAAAGCCCCTAAAAAGCGCCCTCTACAGGAGGAGGCAGGAGAATGACATGCCTCATCTAGTCTGACTTTAGGCGTTTTATGATCACTCGAGCAGACTTAAGCAAGGGTTAAAAGTGTGAAAATTCCTGATGTAGGTGAGGCACATCGTTCTCCTGCCTCCTCCTGTAGAGGGCGCTTTTTCAGAGGCTTTTTTAAACAATTAAGCAGAGTCATCCACGGTGACTCTGGCAGCAACTAGCTCAGCCTGACCTCAACTCTTGCCTTTTTCCTTTTACATTTTTTTTCTTTTCATGATGACAGGCAAGAGCAGAGTTGAAATCCTCTCTGAAACAACTGGAAAAGGTACGTGTGGGTCGGAGGGAGGGGGAGGAATTCAAACTTCATCCTCAAGTTTAGATCCCTCCCTAAGTGTACTTTGATTGCAGGCAGAGCGACATTGCCTTTTCAAACACACACACACTCACATACACACACACACACACTCACATACACACACACACACACACACACACACAGCTGGATAAAACTATATAAGCCCAGCTTCACTGATTACAAGTTTGAAAAGGCAACGTGGCTCAGCCTGCAATCAAAGGCTCGGATCGGAAGGCAGCAGTGGAATGGGGGGAGGGGTATGGCAGAGCAATAGCAGTAGACTTATATACCGCTTCATAGGCCTTTCAGGCCTCTCTAAGCGGTTTACAGAGAGTCAGCATATTGCCCCCAACAATCTGGGTCCTCATTTTACCCACCTCGGAAGGATGGAAGGCTGAGTCAACCCTGAGCCGGTGAGATTTGAACCGCTGACCTGCTGATCTAGCAGTAGCCTGCAGTGCTGCATTTAACCACTGCGCCACCTTGGCTCAGAGGAGCTGCTTTCAAGCCATTGGAAAATATATCCAATCCAACTTCTGTGTTTGTGTTTGTTTCAGAGAGAGAGAGTGAGAGAGGGAAGGGGGTAGGAGAGATAGTCCAATCCAACTTCTCTATGTGCGTGTGTCTGTTTGAGAGAGGGGGGAGGGAGGGAGAAAGGGAGGAAGGAGGGGGAGGGAGAAGAAAAAGAATGAAGGAAACTTTTTCGCAAAGTAGAAAACAAATGCTGTCACTTTAAATCGGAACTGAGCATGCCTCGCTGTGGAATTCTGGGAGTTGAAGTCCACAAGTCTAAAAAAATTTGAAACCCACCACTGTGTCAGTGCCTCACCAGCCATAAACCTCACCACATGTCACTGCTCAGTGTGTACTTCATTCTCAGCTTCCCAGAGACTAGGGACACCAGCAGCACCAGAACCAGGAGCAGGAGGTCCACAATTCATGGGGTGAACCAATCAATCCCCTTCCTGTTTCTAAAGAAGAATTAGAAGAACTCAAAGGACTCCTGTTATGTTCTGGGATTGGAGGCGAGGCCAGAGTGAATTCTAACAGCCCTTTATTCAATACTGCCTGCGAGGTATCAACTCCCTGGTTGTCACAGCACCTTTTAAAGGTAACTGATCACCTGAACAACCAATCAGGAGAGAGCATTTTCCTGCTCCAACAGAGGACCAGAATGAAAACTTCAACTGACAACTATACACTATACACCTTCTGTACCTCAAAAATAATAAGACCTCCCTGAAAATAAGGCCAAGCACTTATTTCAGGGGTTAAAAGAAAACAAGACCCTGTCTTCTTTTGGGGGAAACACAGTACAATACCATAATTTTCAGAGTATAAGACACTCCGAAGTGTAAGATGCACCTAGCTTTTGGGGAGGAAAACAAGGGAAAAATATCTGCCTCTGCCTCCCAGCAATTTGCCTCCTTGCAACAAACAGAACAGACAATATACACTGCTTGTAGTGTTATATTTCAGACTATACTTGTACAGATGCTGTTAAAATTGATGTGCTTTCTGGAAGTATAGTTATTCTCTGTTATTTAAAAGAATAGCGCTTTTAAAACAATAGCACGGGGCCTCTTCAGATCAAGCATTTACTTTAAAAAGCTTCTTCATTTTGTTAAATTGTCTAGAATAATAAAGCAGTCTTTAAAAAATAAGTCTAATGCACCGACTTCCTGGGAGGAGCTTGCTGGTGGTGGCAGCAAAAAATCAGCTGCCTCCGAATTCCTGGCTACGTACCTGTTTAGAGGATCTTCCATCTGACGTCTTATCAGGTTTTCTTATCCTTCAGGCAAGAAGGAAAGAAGAAACTGTTTTGCTGGCAAATGCTCTTTGATTTTTGCAGCTTTTGTGCTTGCAAGGAAAGGGGGGCTAGCCCAAGGCAGAACGGCTGTCCGTGCTGGGAACTTCAAACTGCCTTGTGCAGGACAAAGTAAGTCTCCCCCACTCTGCTCAAAGTTTTGTTTGATTTAATCTTATCACGAGCTGAATCCGTTTACTGCGTGGACAATAATTGCTTATCAACATTTTAGCTTCTTTTCTTTTTCTCCTCCGAAAAATTATTTACTTAGAGGTTTTTAAAATGGCGCCGAGCAGGCTGGTTTCTCCGGTAATAACGAACACTTTTTGCTAATCTTCACAAGAATTCAAAACAAAAGAGATTGCTTATCATATGTTTTGGTTTCACAATAGAAGAATTTTACTCCTTCATTAACTTTGCTTATTTGGAAGTTAAATGGTGATGAATCTGCTGAACGGTCTTGTTACAATGTTTACTCACTGAAAGTTTTGCCAAGCCTTAAACTTCAAAATAAAAGCCTCTTTACTTAAAGCTGCATATTCAGGCAATAGAGTTCTACTAACTGCAGGCAGATAAATTTTGAAATGGCCTCAAAACCAAATATTAACTTGAAGTCGTCACCCTCTACTTCCAGGGGCACATCCTCAGTGCCTGGCACAAAGCTGCAGCCTCCGCTTCCTACGCCCCCTGCTGGGGATGTGTTAACGAAAGAATTTTTCCTGAGTAATTTAAGCGAGGCTCTTAATGCACAGACAATTAAAATGGAAGATAAGTTTAGAGATAATAGAGAGGAGAGAAAAGAGGAAATAAAAGAAATGAAAGAAGAAATTAAAAGTGAAATAAAAGGACTTAAACAGGAGCTGTATGAGAAATTTGACGCTAAGGTTGATAAAATTAGAGACGACATGCTGAGTCTTGTAACTGTATTAACAGAACATATTTCTGGAATGGAAGATACTCTAGAGGTTCTTAATGATGCCAATGCTAACTTGACATTGAAAACAGAGGTGGTGGAACAAAAAGTGGAAAATGCTGAAAAAGAAATTATTATGATACAGTACCGACAAATGGAGCTCGCATTAAGAGTAAGGGGGCTGCGTGAGGAGAAACAGGAGAACCTGAAACAGATCCTATCGGAAGCTTTTGACCACCTGATGGGAAGACCAGGGACCAACCAAGACTGGAAAATTGACAAAGCTTACCGCGTTAACTCCTGGCTGGCAAAGCAGAAGCAGCTTCCTCGAGACATCGTTATATATTTTACTACAAGAGAGCTTAGAAATATGGTACTGCAAGCGTCTTATAACACTAAGCTTCAAATTGGCAGTCAAGACCTGGCTGTTTTGAAAGAGATACCACCTCAAATGTTAAGAGCCAGGAGAGACTACGCTTTTTTGGTCGAAGAACTCAGAAATCGTCAGATACAGTATAGATGGGATGCACCATTTGGCATCATATTTACATTTGATAAGCAAAGGTACCGCCTCAACTCTGTATGGAAAGCCCGAGATTTTTATTATAATATATTGAAGGCCGGACACCCTGCACCATCTGGACCTAGAGAGGGACCACAAGAAGGACAGGATAGACAGCAAACTACACAACCACCAGACAAGATGGAGCATCTCTCTTCTCTAGAAGCACAAGGTGCTATGGAACCAAGACCTAGCCGCATGACTACTAGACGTATGGAGAAACAAGCTAAAAAGCAACAGCATCAACAATCATCAGCCATTGATCAAGGAACTACAATAACAAATCTGGAAGCAGTGGGAGGAGCTAGACCTAAGGTTAAACAGGCCGTGCAGGAAGCTCTAAAAATGCTTCAACCAACCAAAGATGACAACTAAGATTTTAACATGGAATGTCAACGGACTGAATTCTCCACAGAAGAGGAAGAAAATATTTCATTATCTCAAACAGTTTAAGAACGATGTAATTTGTTTGCAAGAAACTCATATCAAGTCAACTGATCAAAAATATTTGATCAACTCAAAACTTGGTCAACATTTTGCAGCTTCTGTTATGGAAAAGAAGAATGGTATAGTTGTATACTTAAGAAAAGATATGAAAGCTGAATTAATAGAAGCAGATCCCTTCGGAAGATATATTGCTTTAGACTTAATCTTAGAAGGGAAAAAGACATTACTTTTGGGAATTTATGCTCCCAATCAACAGCAAGATAGATTCTATAGAAATCTTCATGCTAAATTAGTACAGTGGGACTATAGTTCCTGTATACTATTGGGTGACTGGAATGGAGTGATAGACACTAAGAGAGATAAGAAGATTTCCCGCCTAAATACTAAGATGCGAGCAAAGTTACTCAAACCTTTCTTTGACATTATGGATGATTTTGAATTGAGAGATATTTGGCGAGAAAGAAATGCAGAGGAATATGACTTCACTTTCTTCTCGGACAGGCATCAATCCCTTTCAAGGATTGATTTTATTCTAACCACTAATGATTTGCTTTCTAGGGTCAAGAAAACAAAGATTGCAGCTAGGGTCCTTTCGGACCATAACCCAGTTTGGATGGAGTTGGGAAGGGTAATGCAGGCAAGAAGGTCTTGGAGATTGAATGAAAACTTATTTAGATATGAAAAGTATATTAATGATTGTAAAAAATTACTATCTGAATATTTTGTTTTGAATATGAATAAGGGTACATCTATGGAATTTGTATGGGATACAAGCAAAGCGTATATGAGAGGAGTCTTGATGAATATAAACAAAACACATAGAAATAAGCAAGGGTTAAAACGAACAGAACTGGAAGAGGAAATTAAGAGAAAAGAGCTGGAGTTAACAAGGAACCCAGACGATACAAAGGTTAAGGAAGCTATTAACATATTAAAATCTCAATTTGACATGTTGATCTCTGACCAGGTAGCTACTAATTTATTATATGCAAAACACAATACTTTTTGTAATGCAAACAAACCTGGCAGATGGTTAGCTTATCAGATTAGGAAAAAAAGGAAAACTCGAAATATATCTAAACTGATTTACAGAGGGAAGGAGGTGTTTCAACAGGAAGAGATTCAAAAGGCTTTCTGGGAATTTTTTACAGAACTGTATAAAGGGGATAAAATTAATGGTTTAGACATAGACAAATATTTAGACAAAGAGAAAATACCTTCAGTTAGAGAAGAGCACAGGCAAAAATTGAATCAACCAATAACCTCGGGGGAAATCCTGCAGGCAATTAAGCAATTAAAGCCAGGGAAAGCACCAGGTACAGATGGCTTGACAGCGGTTTACTATAAAAACTTACAGTTAGAAATGGTAGAACCTCTTAGAGAATTATTTAATATGATTCAAACGGAAGGTAAAGTCCCTCCATCTTGGAAGACAGCGTTTATATCTTTGATACCCAAAGAAGATCAAGATACTACTCAACCCAAAAATTATAGACCTATTTCATTACTGAATGTAGATTATAAAATTTTTACTAAAATATTAGCAAATAGGTTAATGTTGGTCATTCAACAATTGATACATACGGACCAAACAGGTTTTATACAAGGGAGACAGATGAAAAGTAATGTCAGATTAATTATTAATGCATTAGAATATTTGGGAAAGAACAACCAGATCCCTGCTGCGTTTATATTTTTGGATGCTGAGAAGGCCTTTGATCGAGTTAACTGGCAATTTCTGCTGAAGATACTGCAAAAAATGCAGATAGGAGATAATTTTTTACAGTCAATTAAAGCAATATACCAACAGCAAACAGCACAAATCATAGTCAATGGAAGTTTAACAGACTCTTTTCAAATTGGAAAAGGTACAAGACAGGGCTGTCCTTTGTCCCCATTATTGTTTATTATAACTTTGGAAGTATTGTTGAATAAAATACGGGGCTTGGATGGTTTAAAAGGGATCAAGATTAGGCAGCAAGAATATAGAGTCCGCGCTTTTGCAGATGATTTGGTCATAATATTGGAACAACCGCAGGAATCTACCATGGTTTTAATGAATACGATTAATCAATATGGTCAAGTGTCTGGCTTTAAAATAAACTTAGGAAAAACCAAAATATTAGCTATAAATATGAATATTAAACAGAAGGAAGAATTAGGAGTGATGCTAGGATGTGAGGTAGTTAAAAAAGTCAAATATCTTGGAGTTAACATTTTAACTTCAAATGGGAAATTATATAAGCATAATTATGAACCACTTTGGCATGGCATACAGACAGAGATGAAAAAATGGGAGAAATTGCACTTATCTTTGCTGGGTAGGATAGCGGCAGTGAAAATGAACATTTTACCAAAAATTTTATTTCTTTTCCAAATGTTACCTATACTTAAAAAAGATGCAAACCTTTTAGAATGGCAGAAGGGTATCAACAAATTTGTGTGGGCAGGAAAGAAGCCGAGGGTAAAGATGAAAATAATGCAAGATGTACGTGAGAGAGGAGGATTGAAACTACCTAATTTAAAACTATATTATGATGCAGTGGCATTATCTGTAATTAGTGATTGGACTCATTTAACCAATGATAGAATATTGAATATTGAGGGACACGATCTGGTATTTGGTTGGCATGCTTGCCTGTTATTCAACAAAAAATTGGATAAGAATTTTAAAAGTCATATTTTAAGAAATGCTTTATTGCGGGTTTGGAAGAAATACCAATATAAATTAAATGACAAGATACCCATGTGGGCAATTCCTAGACACGCAATTGAAAATATGAATACAGCACAAAAACAGGATAGAATTACTTACAGACAGCTTCTTACCTCGGAAAGGGGGGTATTACAATTAAAATCTTTAGAGGTATTAAAAGAGGAAAAGGTAGTTCAAACATGGTTCCAGTATGGGCAATTACAGGCTAGGTGGAAAATAGATCAAAAAATTGGTTTTATCCAAGTTGAGGATAATCTGTTTAAACAAATAAGAGATCAAAGCTTAATGCACATAAAGAGGATATATAATGTATTAATACAGATGGATTCGGAAACAGAATTAGTTAAAGATTGTATGATAAAATGGGCTCAAAATATTGAGGAACCAATAATGTTGGAAACATGGGAAAGAATCTGGGTAAGAAATGTGAAATTTATACAAGCTCAAAATCTGAGAGAAAATTTTTACAAGATGTTCTATAGATGGCATTTAGATCCTAAAAAGTTGGCTTCTATGTACCCGAATGTATAGCCTAAATGTTGGAGGTGTGGTTCTCTCGATGCTACATATTATCATATATGGTGGACCTGCCAAAAGGTTAAGGCATTTTGGATAAAAATATGGTGGGTCATGCAAAATGTTTTTAAAAGAAGGATAAAGTTTATTCCTCAGTTATTTTTACTAGGTATATGTACTGACTTTACAGTGGTAGAGACTAATTTGATTCTGCACCTGATAACTGCAGCAAGACTATTGGTGGCGCAATATTGGAAGAAGGAAGATTTGCCTACAATCCAAGAATGGACATTGAAAGTAACAAACTTAGCCGAGATGGCTAAAATATCGGCATATCTCAAAGATCATTCAAATGAGAGATATAAACGAGACTGGAAAAAATTGATTGACTATATACAAAATAAATACGGGACTAAGAAATTCCAGTTAGCCTATGCTTAAGATCAGAAATGATTTAAACTGTTAAAAGTTAGTTCAGTAAGAAGAAGCTAAGGTCAATCTAGAATGTCATTAATTTCTTTATTTCTTTTTTCTCAATAGATTTTAGACTGTGTTAGTT
This sequence comes from Thamnophis sirtalis, assembly GCF_051295495.1. Lineage (NCBI taxonomy): Eukaryota > Metazoa > Chordata > Lepidosauria > Squamata > Natricidae > Thamnophis > Thamnophis sirtalis. Next base: position 14,006,161 of record NW_028261395.1, read on the forward strand.
AAAAATCCATACCGTGTACGGGTTCTGGGAAGTCGGGGGGGGGGAAGGAGGAGGGGGGTGGGGGTGGAGGGAGGGGCACACACACACAAAAATTTGTACTTCAATGTCTTAATGATTGACAAATGATGACATATTTGTGTTTTTTTTTAAAGAAAAATAAAAAAGTTCTGTCATTAAAAAATAAGTCTAATGATTTGAACATTCTGTAGGCATTTATAGTTGTTGACTTGCCTCCTTGCAGCAAATAGCCTGATTAGCGCAAGAAAAAAAAATCTGCCTCCCAGCAATTTGCCACACAGCAAATTTCACTTTCCATTTCTTCCGATCATCAGCTTTTCAGGCTGCAGGGATTGCTATAGCCCATTGAAGCCCCCGCAAGCCCCCATTTGCTGCAAAGAGGTAAATTGCTGGGAGGCAGAGGCCAAAGGGTTGGGGCTGGTGGGTGGGTGGGGCTACATTCAGTGTATAAGACGCACCCAAATTTTCACCCTCTTTTCGTGGGGGGAAAGGTCCATTTTATAGTCCGAAAAATACGGTATATAACAACTCTCACAAAGTGGAATATCCGGGTGCTTTCATGATTCAAAAGGAGAGAAGCTAAGCTTCAACTGAAAAGGAAAAGCTTGAATAACAAGGATATTGACCTTCTGCTGTCCTTCAACGTGGTCTCTTGTCTCCAGAGACTGCTGGGGAAGGTCACCCAGAGCTATAGAGTTTGGTGCCATTCTATTTATTCTGTTCTGTTCTGTTCTGTTCTGTTCTGTTCTGTTCTGTTCTGTTCTGTTCTGTTCTGTTCTGTTCTGTTCTGTTCTACTCTACTCTACTCTACTCTACTCTACACTCTACTCTACTCAGCGATGGTGGCACAGTGATTAGAATGCAGTCCTGCAGTTTCCTTCTGCTGACTGCCAGCTGACTGCAATTTGGCAGTTCGAATTTCACCAGGCTCAAGGTTGACTCAGCCTTCCGTCCTTCCGAGATGGGTAAAATGAGGACCCAGATTGTTGGGGGCAATAGGCTGACTCTAAGTGCTATTGCTATTCTACTCCACTCCACTCCATCCTAGTCTACTCTAGTCTATTCTATCCTTAGGCATTAAAAACCATCTGGATGACTACAGTCACTCTCACCCCAGAATTCCAGGTTGAGGCAACAAGCCAGCTGATCAATTCATCTTTGTCGATCAATTCCTATTGCAACCAATGAGCAATCAACTGGGTACAAATATGAAAAAAAACCTCAATGGAAAAATGTCCCAGAGGTGCTTTTTCAAGAGGCAAATGGACTTCCTTGTTTTCCTTTAAACATGATTAGGTGTCTTAATTTTAAAAACAGCAGCTAGCACCACAAAATTGAACCCTGAATCTTCTCCTGACATACGTTTTGTGTTTGGGTTGCCATCTCGTGGCCATTTTGAGTAGGACAGACTGACAGCAGTCATCTCAAAATGTAATATAAATAAGAATAAGTAATAAAAATAATTGCTTCAAAAAAAAATCCATGGGAAATTGAGGGACCAATAACAGCCTGCCACCTCGTGGCCATTTTGAATATTCCAGGCAGAAGCCAGTGATGGAAAAGTTGAATGTACCGGAGTATAAGACACACCTTTTTTCCTCAAAAAAGAGGCTGAAAATCTGGGTGCATCTTATACACTGAATATAGCATGTTTTGCTTCCCCAAACCTTGCCCCCTTCACCAAAATGGCTGTGCAGAGCCTGTAGGAGCATCCAGAGAGCTGACTGGTTTTTGCTCAATTTTGCCCCCTCCCAGCCACCAGGAGTACTTTATTAGTTTCCTAAAGGCTATGCATGCCCTTTTTTTGAGAAAATGGGCCTTTTTGGGAGGCCTGCAGAGTTCAAAAACTTTTTTTTTAAATTTGCCTCTTCAAAACCTTTAGTGCATCTTATACTCCAAAAAATATGGTAAATAAAAGTCATCAGTGGACAGATCATGGGATTGGGCTGTGAACCCCACATCTACATTTGGCTAGAGGTGAAAATGGGGTCCTTCAAATTAAATGAAAACCATTGCTTTAAAAGTCTCTGGGAAATTCATCATCTTTTAACAATCACATTGTCAGTATTCCAAATATCATGCAGAATTAAATCAGAGTCCAAGGCAATAGTATCCTTAAAGTTACAATTTAATAAGTCAAACATGTTGGCGCATCTGTGGAAAATCCCAATTCTGAAAACTTCCTGGGATTTCACCCAGTTGAAAGTTCATGATCTTAACCCCACACCCATAAATCCATCACATGCTCCAATCTTCTTCACCCCCGCTGGCATTTCAACCCATCTAGTTCCGGTCAGATGTAGAGGTGCAGAGACAAAAGTTGACCTTGGGCTTCTAGAAAAGAATGACAACAACACATTCCACAATTCGACGCCTTTCTATTCCCCCCTCCCAACTACTACACTAATGAAACAGCACAGTGAAATAATAGAGAGTGTGGCAGGCCAAAAATCCTAAAAGGAATATAACTGCAGGCCTGACAACCATGATCCCTTGCAGGGTGGAGTCTGGGCAACTGAATGGAGCTGAGTGTTTACTGGCCGGATGCCCTTCATGTTGCCAATGTGGAGTTTTGTTCAGCAGATATATTCTCATTGTGGCCAGAGAGGGAAATATCTGCCTCTACTTAGGATCTCAGCCTCTTGATTATGAGGGGAGAGCTTCACCCCACCACTTTTAAAAGTCTAGGGAAATTGCATAGGAAGAGAGTCTGCCCTCTCGTGGCCATTTTGAGTATGGCAGATGGGGGCCACCGATCGCAAGAGTTTAAAATAAATGAAAGCAATTGGGTTACAGAAGGGGGGAAACTGGACATGGAGTTGGGCTCTGGACCGCCTGTCTCATTAGAGACAAAATGGGGTGCAAAAGCCCATCAAGGTAAATGACATTCTTTGCTTTAAAAGCCTTATGGAAAATTGCACCGCAATAGCCTGCCACCTTCTGGCCATTTTGAATATGGCAGGTGATGATAAAAAACATCACCAGTTATAATAAGAAAAACAACTGTACGTATATAGCATCGCTAATTATGAGAAATGCTGCATGATATTCTTTCCTGATCATTCCTCAAGCCCTTGTGTGTGTTTAGCCCTTATAAAACCAAGAGATTTAGGTTCGATATATCCCTAAGAGGTAATCCAAGAGAGAAGCAACCTGGAATTAAGGAGAAACTTCCTAACAGTGAGGACAATTAACCAGTGGAACAGCTTGCCACCAGAAGTTGTGGGTTGTAAGAAGAGATTGGACAGCCACCTGCCTGAAATGGGACAGGGCTGTTCGGGTGAACCTATGGCACTCCACAGAGCCCTCTCTGTGGAGACGCAGCCCAGCTCCATTGTGTTTCACTCCATCAATTTCTTGTGAAAGAAAAAGATCCCGCAAAGTTGGAGTTGATTGATTTTTTTTCACTCGGGTGCTTCATAGTGGGGGAGATAAGATCTCATTCTCCTCTTGAAGCCCATTACAACGCAGAGCCACAATGCGACCAGTGGTGGGGTTCAAAAAAATTTCTACTGGTTCTGTGGCCGTGGCTTGGTGGGCGTCGCATGGCATGGCCTGGTGGCCGTGGTGTGGCCTGGTGGATGTGGTGTGGCATGGTGGGCGTGGCATGGCCTGGTGGGCGTGGCGTGGCCTGGTAATCCAATAATCCAATAATCCAATTCCACCCACATTCCCAGCACACACAGCCAACATGCCTGTGCGACCCCCATTTCGGTGCTAGCAGGCCTCCCTGAAGCCTCCTGGGACCAAAAACAGTGCATGGGGTGGGCAACGCATCCCACCAGCCCCTGTGCACTTCTCCCAGCAGAGACCTGAAAATCAGCTGGCCAGCGGGAGGCTTCCGCGTATGTGCAGTGCAACCGACCTGGGCAACAACTCGCATGCCAGCAGAAACGGGTCCGCATGCCACCATTATGGATATAAGCAATGGGAAAGACAATGCCATGCCCCCGTTGGTAGTCTGACTCTAAGATGGAAGGTGAAGAGCTGACAGAGAGCGGGAGAGTGGCTCCATTGGCAGTGGAGGAAACTGGGGAACGGCAAAGTCAGGCTGGGCAGAGCAGGGGAGAGGTAGAACAAGGGAGAGGGTTCTGATGAAGACCAAGGACCTCCTCCTCCTCATCAGGCTGGGATGGCGAACCTGTGGCACGTGGAGCCATTTGTCAGGGTACGCAAGGCGTTGCCCTGTGAGCTGGCCAGCTGAGTTCAGCCTTTTTTAAAGCCATTTTTTGCCTTCCAGAGGCTTTATAGGAGCCTGGGGAGGGCTAAAACAGCCTCCCCCACCCTCCACAGGCTTCAGGAGCTTCCCTGAAGGCTCCGGAGCACAAAAAAAATAGTCCTACGGGCAAACCAGAAGTTCAGGAACAGACTTTCGGTTTGCTCGTAGGGCCGGTTTAAGCCCTCTGGAGCCTTCGGGGGCCTTCTGGAGGCTTCCCTGAAGGCTCCGGAGGATGAAAAACGGTTTGCTCAGAGGGCTGTTTTTAGCCTCCAGAGCCTTCAGGGAAGCGCGGGTGTGGCACGCCCACATACGACCCCCCCTTTGCTCCCCTCGCTTATGGCACGCGAGCCAAAAAAGGTTTGCCATCGCTGTCCTGGGGCATGCAGGGAAGAACGGAGAAGAGAGCAACCTGGGTTGCGTGGCTTACGAGGAAGGAATTCCCTACGCAAGGCACACCTGGGGATGGAGTTTAAAGGATAGGCGAATGGGAGGGGCAGTTGTCAGGAACAAACCCAGAGCTCATCTGGTGTTAACTTCTTATCTGAGTTCCTGGCATCCTCCCAACTGCTTTGATTTACTGCCGTGCTACTGCTACTTCATTTGTGGAACTCCTTATCTTGCTTGCCCTGCCAGATCAATCACCTTATCTTGCCTTGTTGGATTTATAGTTGGACGTTTTCTGCTTACAACGTTTGGACTGGAGTCTTGTCAGCCAAAGGAGGTTACAGGTTCGTCGGAGAGTTTTTCTCCAGGCTGGAGAGTTGAAAGGGACGTTGGGGGCCTAGTTGGTGATCATAAAGGGACTCATGCTGGTTCTCTGGCTGTGTTGCCTTTGTGCCACACCCGGGGTCATCGCAATGGCCTTCAATCATGAACCCCAAATTTCTGTCACTAAGCGAGACAGTTGGTGACTTTTGTCCCGTTTTACAACCTTACTTGCCACCGTTGTTAAGTAAACCAGTGCAGTTGGTGAAGTTTGTAACCCGGTTGTGAAGTGAATCTGGCTTTCCCCATCGGCTTCGCTTGTCAGAAGGTCCCCAAAGGGGATCATGAGAACCATCACAACTACCTATCGGTTGCTAAGCATCTAAATTTCGTTGACGTAACCGTGATGGGGATAATGCATGGAAAAGAATGGAAAGTGGCAATAAATCACTGTTTTCAGTGCCTTTTTAACTTCAGACAGTCACTAAATGAATTGTTGTAAGTTGAGAACTCTCTGTATTACCTAATTTAACTGTAGCGGAGCTCTCTCTCTCTCCCTTTCTCCCCCTCCCCCCTCTCTTTTACTCCCCCCTTCCCTCTCTCCCCCCCTCTTTCTCCCCCTCTCTCCATCTCCCTCCTTCTCTCTCCCTCTCTTTTTATCCCTCCTTCTCCTTCTTTATCCCTCCCTCTCTCCCCCTCCCTTTCTATCCCTCCCTTGATCACTCTCTTCCTCTCCCTCCCTCTCTCCATCTTTCTATCCCTCCCTCTCTCCCTTTCTCCCTCTCCTTCTTTGATCCCTCCCTTTCTTCTTCTCCCGTTCTATCCCTCCCTCGCTCCCTCTCTCCCTCTCTCTCCCACCATCTCCCTTTTCCTATCCCTCCCTCTCTCCCCCTCCCTTTTTATCCCTCCCCCTCCCTCTTTTTATCCCTCCCTCCCTCTCCCCCTCCCTCTTTTTATCCCTCCTTCTCACTTTTCTTCTTTCTATCCCTCCCTCTCCCCCCTCCCTTTCTATCCCTCCCTTGATCTCTATCTTCATCTCTCCATCTTTCTATCCGTCTCCCTTTCTATCCCTCCCTCTTTGTCCCTCCCCCTCTCTCTTCCTCTCTCTCCATCTTTCTATCCCTCCCTTTCTCCCTCTCCCTTTCCTTCTTTCGATCCTTCCCTCTCTTCTTCTCCCTTTCTATCCCTCCCTCGCTCCCTCTTTCCCTCTCTTTCCCTCCGTCTCCCTCTTTTTATCCCTCCCTCTCTCCCCCTCCCTCTTTCTATCCCTCCCTCCCTCCTTCTCTCTCCCTCTCCTTCCCCTCCAACTTTGGAGATCTGTTTCTCTTGTTCGCAGCCACTGCTGTAACTTTTTTTTCTGAAACTGCATTTATTTACGCATTGGCCAAATGGATATGCAGGGACGGTTAAACAATGGCCAAGGAGTCTTTCTTTGCTGGATAAATGGATGGGACTTCCTTTGCTTTTCTTTGCTTTCCATGTGAGATTTGCCCATTCCTAGGCATCATTTTTGTAGCGAGGGTTTCCTGCAGAGGGGCCAGGCTGCTGCATGGTGGCCTAAGGTTCCACCACAACCGTGCTGGATGTCACGCGGGCGCCGTACCAGCCCTTCCAGAACACCGTATCCTGACCGCCGTGTTCAAAACGGACGAAGCGCACGCCTGGACCGTAATCGGCGAAGGTGTGAGTGATCTTAAGCCAGGGAGAGAAAAGAGAAAACTCGGATGAAAGAGCAGAGAGTTCGACGCATCGCCCCCCGCAGCCCCCTTTCCTCTGCCCAGGGCAGTGGTGGCTTCCTGCCAGTTCGACCGAATCGGTAGTGGTATGGTGGCCTGGGTCACTGGAACCAGCAGCGACCCAGGCCTGCCATGCCCCCGAACCAGTTCCCCCGTTGTCAGCGCCATCTTGTTTTTTAGTTCTGCGCATGCACAGAACCATTTTAATTGAACTGTGCATCCAGCGCGGGCACAAGCGTACCGGCAGTAAAGCCAGGCAGAACCCACCCCTGGCCCAGGGGATGGGGGGGAGCAGGGTCCCAGCCCAATTTGAGAACAGGAGCCAGAAAACAAGGCCTGGCCGGCCCTTCTCTCCTCCCGCTTTGCTTTTTTGGGTGGAGAGGGATGTTTTCCCCTGGGAACAAACCTCAGCCCACTCGCCCTCGTTGTCTGGGGCACCGCGATGGTTTCGCTCTCAAATTCAGCCACTGCGTCTTTGTTAGCAGACAGCAACTTCACCTTCAGGTGGTAGAGGCAGCCGGCGTCGCACCGAGCGGCATACCTGGTGGAGGAATAAAATAGAAATAGAATATCAGAATGAAGAATAGAATAGAATAGAATAGAATAGGAATAGAATATCAGAATAAAGAATAGAATAAGATAAGATATAGAAAGAATAGAAAAAGAAAGAATAGGAATAGGAATAGAACAGAATATCAGAATAAAGAATAAAATAGAATAAATGGAAAGAATAGGAGAAAGGATAGAATAAAATAAGAAATAGAAAGAATAGAAAAAGAAAGAATAGGAATAGGAATAGAATAGAATATCAGAACAAAGAATAGAATAGAATAGAATAAGAAATAGAAAGAATAGGAATAGAATAGAAGAGGAGAAAGAATGCAATAAAATAAGAAATAGAAAGAATAGGAAAAGAAAGAATAGGAATAGGAATAGGAATAGGAATAGAATAGAATAGAATATCAGAATAAAGAATAGAATAGAATAAAGAAATAGAAACAATAGGAATCAGAATCGGAATAAGAATAGACAGACAGATATAGGTCTTCTACTGCTACCCCCTGCTCAAGCAGGAGACCTGATACCATTTCAGACAAGTGACTGTCAAGTCTCTTCTTAAAAACATCCAATGTTGAAGCACCCACAACTTCTGGAGGCCAGCTGTTCCACTGGTTAATTGTTGTCACTGTTAGGAAATTTCTCCTGAATTCCACATAGCTTCCAGATGTTACAAGATACTGTAGGTATCCTCTAAGTCCAGTATATTAATTGCCATGTGGCAGGACTCTAAATATTTGTATAAAAAGATTATATGATTCATTATTAACCTGTAATAATGTAGCTTCCTATGAATTACATTACACATTACACCAGAAATAATTAACACCCTCGGACTTTGCTCAACTTCATCTACCTAGCTCCTGAGTTCCAGTCCTGCCTTAACCCTGAAAGCCTGTTTGCTGACCTCGGGACAGACCCTCTTTCAGACAAGCCAACCTCACAGGGTGATTGTTGTGGGGGAAAAGGGGAGGAAGAGGAAGACGAGTTGGACATCTTCACCTCCTTTAGTTAGTTGGAAAAATAATAAAACAGCTGGGGGGAAATCTAAGGAAAATAAAAACCTGCTTCTGTTTGCATGGAATCTGTCCTGGCCTTGTGCAGATCCAGGAATTTCTCTTCTCACCAGGGAGGAAGAGGTTTTTTTAAAATCATCCCTTCCATCTTCACTTGCTCCCTTTTTTCACTTCCTGTGGAGGCCCCAGTGAGGACCTCAGACTCCCTCCCAGCCTTGGGACACAGCCAGTTTCTCTGTTTCTTTCGGAAAAGTTCCTTCCCCAAGCAGAGTCTGCCTGAGCCCCATCATCCACTTCCCTCCCTGCCTAGGATCAGCTGAATTCCTCCCTTCAGACAATAGGAAAAAGGGAGTTTGCACAGAGTCTCTGGGTCAGTCTCCCTTCTTCCACTCCCTCCACAAAGCCCAATTCCTCCTCAGTTCCTGGACACCTCCGGCCATCGCTCAGCTGAGCTCTCAGCAGGGCCAGAATGGCTGCGAATTGGGATGGAAGGGACCACAAACCCTCTTCAAGCCTTCCCAGCCACAACGGACTCTCAGACACAGACTGTGGCCTCACAGAAGCTCCTCAAAGGGGCCTTTATGGGGAATCAGGGAGGGTCATATGGGATCAATCCCCCAACACTCATCCTAGAGGGCTGTGATGATGAACCTATGGCACGCGGAGCCCATTTTGCTGGCAAGTTAGCCGTCACCCAGCTCAGATCCACCACACATGGCCGCGTGTCTCCCTCCAGCCAGCTGAGTTCTGGGTCTCTGGTTTCAGCGGGAGACTCATGTGAATGAGTGGGGAGTAGGGGGAGGTCGCACGCGCATGCACAGTGGGGGGGCGGGGGGAGCGTGCATGCAGGCTCCAATTATACCTGCCTCTTCCCCAAAACAACTACCTGATATTCAGGACGTTGAGTGCACAAGTCCTACTAAACCTTCACCTTAATTGTTATCTACCATGAACACTCTGGGCAAAAAGAAGGCTCCGGATTTAACTAACAATGAAAGTGGGGCTGTCTTTCTATGGACTCACCTAACTGTAGTTCTTCTACCTGCTGCAAAGGTTTCCTGACCAGCCTTGTTTGAGGGACACGTCCTCATGACCTCCCTCTCGCCTCACTCCAGTTCTAGAAATTAGACAGTCAGTTTTAATCTCATTTCATCCACGACAGCTGTATGAATGGAAGAAATGAATATACAAATAAACAAATCACATCTCCTTTAAAGCTCTCATTTCTAAGGAATTTTGCCTCCCTCCCTTAACTGGGAGACTCTTTTAGACTATATTCAAAGGGGAACAGGTTTGCAATCTTTTATTTAATTAATCCAGAAGAAACCTTTGCAGATTCTACTGGTCAAAGGTTCCTTTCTCCATAACAGTTGTATAACATTTTAAAAAATAGAATAAAAATGTAATGAAACACTTGGACTAGATGTTATTCTAAAATTTAAATTTTTATCATCCTTAAAAATCACAGCTATATAAAGAATGGAGGAATGGATATTAATACAGCCATGAGGAGGAACCCACCGGTTGTCATTTAAGGCTTCAATCTTTTCTCATTTCCCTTCCTCCAGACTTTATTAAGTTAAAAAAAGGGTTAGTGGTTATATCTTTTGTAATCTTTCAGCACAAATTAGAGATTTCATATTTTGCAATAGTGGTGATTTCACATTTACCTCAGTCTCATCTCACCTCGTCTTTTGTCAGAAATGCAGAACTAGAAAGGAGGGAATTAATTAATTAAAATTTAAAAAGATTAAAAACTTGAATGGTTTTATATAGTTCTAGTACAATGCCAGGCCGCGTTGATGGCAAGGATATTTCCGAGCAGCAAGTCATTCTGTGTGCCTGGCAGTCCCAGGGGGCCCTCTGAAAGATGGATGGTTGTCTGAATAGTGCCACGTTCGTAGTGAATGTCCTTGTCCTCAGGGAGGGACCCCCATTTTAACCTCTGGCCTTTAGTTCTGGCCAAACCTGTGTGCAGGCTATTGACACACTTTCAAACCTCCTTCTCCAAGCCTCTAGGCAACTCCTCAAGCAGTTCTATCCAGTTAGGAAGGTCACTTGACGTTCCCATCTTTTCACTTCTTTACCTCCGTGAAGCCCAGAGGCTACTTGGCGAATGTCCATTTCTCCCTTCACTTTCCATGGACGGAGAGTCCTAACACCTTTTCTTTGGCATTCCTTGTTTCTCTGCTTAGTCCCTGCCTGAGTCCAACTGTGTGGAAAATTGTCATCCTGGATTTGTCCAGAGGGCTTGAGAAGGAGAGCCAGTTTGCTGCTATGACTGCGTTCCTTGTCCGGCGGGGACCTTCTCCACTCAGGAAGGTGGGTCACACTGAGGAAAACAGGAACTCTTGGGGAACTGGGTTTATCCACAGCATTTTGATGAAAGTACAAATGTTAAAAGATACATTGAAGATTTTCTTGCTTATTGTCAAAGTGTCAGAGCATTTGCAGCGTGACTACTATTAGGAGACAACCCTGGAGCAAAACACAACACGCAGAGACTTTGGCTTTTACCAGTGGTTTATACACAAGACAGATACAGATTTATACACCTGGTAGACAAATACCTGACAAGCAATCAATCTTCTTCTTAACTCTACAGGGAGAACTTAGCAATGGACACTGGACACAAGGAGAGAAAACACGCCCTCTGCTGGCAGCGTTATGTAAACACCTCTTAAAGTGGCAAACATTGTTGGGCACCCCCTCATAGTCTTCAACTGGCTACATTAATGCTGATTCCTTTTCAATGCATCAGCCTTACAGTTGCATCAGCTTTTACAGCTGGTCAGCTCTTAAATCAGGATACCTTAAGACACAGTTTCTTATCTAAAGGGATGAGTAGAAAAAGGACCATGAAGTGGGGGCTGAGGAGTGATGGGAGGAATGTCAGAATTCTTTGAAACTTGAGGGATTGTTTCAGGTGCATCTCCTGGAAGGATTGTTGTGATGGGTTCTACAGGGGCCTCCCCTTCAGAATCACTGAGAAGGAGTCACTGGTCCTCAGTGAGGTGGTGTGGATAATCCTCAGTGCACCTTATTACACGTATAGTAGCAGTGCTCCTAGTAGCCAATCTAGATTACTTGCAGGACTTGGCCAGCCAGCTGGATTTCAAAAGGAAGGCATCATCTTGGTCCAATATTGATTATGTATTTATGTACTTACTTTATTTATATTCTGCATTTATTATGCTTACAAATTATTCTTGGTGGCAAACATATCCAACACACCTTCCTTCTCCTCCTATTTTCCCCACAATGACCCTGCAAGAGGGGTTGGGCTGAGAGAAAGTGACCGGTTCAAGGGGACCCAGCTGGCTTTCATGGCTCAGGGAGGACTGGAACTCCCTTTCTAGCCTGATGCCTTAACCACTAGACCAAACTGTCTGTGTCAAGAAGTGCCCTCCGTCAGGGCTCAGGAGGTTTACCTGGAAAGATTAACTCATTCATTATTTACCTCTAATAACGCTTTTATGAAGGTTCAGCACATTATACAGGAAATCTTTCAAGTCTTAAGATTTACCTTAATACCGTAGACTTTACCGATATAGATATTTAAAAATGATGATTTCTTTTTTTCTGTGGAATTAAGAAATGCATCTTGGGAAATATTCTTGTATTTTGCTGTTGTCCCAAAAAGCTATTTCCTGAAATGTAAAGAATGTTAAAGAAATATTGTTTTTTTGTTTTCTCAGATGCAGGAAAATGCACCAAGTGTCAGGATGATAAATATCCAAATGAGGACAGAGTCCAATGTATCCCCCAAATTATAACCTTCCTCTCTTATGAAGAACATCTGGGCATCATCCTGGTCTCTTTTGCCCTGCTCTTGTTCCTAACTACAGTCCTTGTTTTAATCATCTTCATTAAATACGGAGAAAGTCCCATTGTCAAAGCCAACAACCGGGACCTCTCCTACATCCTCCTGGTCTCCCTCCTGCTTTGCTTCTTGTCTCCTTCTCTCTTCAGTGGTCAACCAAGGAAAGCCACCTGCCTTCTCCGACAAACGGTTTTCAGCATCATCTTCTCAGTTGCCGTTTCTTCTCTCTTGGCCAAAACCATCATGGTGGTGCTGGCTTTCCTGGCCACAAAACCAGGAAATCGGGTGAAGAGATGGTTGGGGAAGAGCTTGGCCAATTCCATCATCCTTTCTTCTTCTGCTGTCCAAATTATCATCTGCTCCATCTGGCTGGGAGTTTCTCCCCCCTTCCCTGACTCTGACCTCCACTCCCAGCCTAGAGAGATCATCCTGCAATGCAACGAAGGGGCTGTTGTCATGTTCTACGTCACCCTCAGCTACATGGGCTTCCTGGCTGCCATCTGCTTCACGGTGGCTTTCCTGGCCAGGAATCTGCCTGGGGCCTTCAACGAAGCCAAGCTGATCACCTTCAGCATGCTTGTCTTCTGCAGTGTCTGGGTGACTTTTGTGCCCACCTACCTGAGCACCAAAGGGAAATACATGGTGGCTGTTCAGGTCTTCTCCATCCTGGCCTCCAGTGTTGGTCTGCTGGGCTGCATCTTCATCCCCAAGTGTTACATTATCCTTGTGAGGCCAGATCTGAACGCAAAGGAGCATCTCACAGCCAGAATAAATGTAAAAACATGAGACATACCACCATGAGTTTAAAGAATTGTAAAGTTTCCTTTTATTTGAAAGAACACATTATTTCCACTTAGATAGTATGCAGGAGTCAAAGAATATCATATGTACATGTTTCAAAATGAGAAATGGTTGAACAACTTCAATTCTTTTAACTCCCTTCCCCTTCATCTCAACAAATCTTGCTGAAGAAAACTCTGTGAAAGTCATTCAGAAAAAATTGTTGATTGGCAACAGTTAGTGAATGTGATATATTTTAAGAAATTATTTGAGCAATTATTCCTACTGAGAGTTCATGTGTCTGAGAGAGGAAGAAGACAAGAGGTAAAATGGAAGCTGTAGGAACCAAACTCCAATCATGTTGTATGACAATCTCCCTGAGAATTACTGCCTGTCCCACCAGGCTGGATAGGGTGGCCACCTCCAGGTCCTCATCCAAGGAGACCAGATTATCCCCTGCAGCCCCTGTGAAAGAGGATTCCCCATGAGATCCACCATCCTCTCTCCACTTATTAGGCGATGAGGACACCACAAACAGCCAATTCTCTCCCCAATGCATGGGCCAGGTTCAGACTGGAGTGCAGAAGATGTGGGTGGAGAAAACTCAGGGATGAGTCAGACTACATGGTGACCAGAGGGGGCTACCTGTGTCTGTACCATGTGAACAGATGGAAGCAGGAGGTTGGGTGTGTTGTGAACTCCATCAGGGAAAAGAGTTTCTGTCTCCAAGATGGAACATTGAAACATTGGAAAGTCTGGTTCAGCAATGGGAATGTTACTCTCCATTTGAGTTGTAAGTCGGGGATGACCTACTTCAATTTATTTTTGTTATCTCTGCTTCTGAGTCTGCAAGTCTCAGACCTGGGAGAGGGAGGGGCAGAGAGGGTTGTGGAAGCCAGGGGAGGGGAGGGTGCATGGGGCTGTGGGTAGTTAAATGAACGAGGGAAACTTCCTCAGTGACTTTCAACCTTCTCTGCCAGTTTCCCCATTGACTTTATGGGGAAGCCGGCAGGGAAGGTTGCAAACGGTGATGATCCTGGGGCATTGCAACTGGGTGTGCAGGATCCAGATAGCGATTGTGTGATTATGGGGGTGCTGGGATGGCCAGAACTCCAAGGACCGGCCAGGAAAAGGATCCATTGAGTGCTGTTGTAACTTGGAACGGTTGATGACCCAATGGCCATAGGTCGAGGACTTTCTGTACTGTAAGATGCTGGGATCTCCTTTTCTTTTGTTTCAGCCATGAAGAACTAGTAGGAGAACTATTTCCTTTCGGGCCCATTCAGATACGGTGCAGGGAGGAAGGTTGGCAGGGAAGGTCAGAGGAGTCAAGATAGAGGCCACCATTCACGTCAAAATGGGCTGAGCTTCACTTGTATCGTTGTGCCCCCCCCCATCCTGTCTGTTTTGACCACGTCCTGCAGAGCCTCCCCAGATGCCATCGCTGGAGCTCAACGGGGAAATGTGTTGTTCGCCCTTCACTTCATGCTGTGTCATCAGGTCTCCCTTCTTTGGGGGGGGGTCTCCTATGAGGGGCCAGTTGGCCTTTGAGTCCTGCATGGTGGGGAAGAGGGTCCCAAGCACAGCCCATTGGGGCAGGGAGGGAGCTTGAGAAGCCCTGAGAGAGGGTCTCCCTAGTCAATCTGGCTGCCTCTTGCTGGATCTAGTATCAGATTTGGGGGCTGGACGACCCTGTGGGATTCATTGCCTAGTTTGGAAATACACAATCAACAGCCAAAACATCCAAGAGAAAAGAATGGAAATTTTATTCTGCACTTTGCAAAGTGGGTGGACCAGGCACACACAGGTACATTGGACACCCCTCAAATCATCAATCCATTTGCCTTGCATTCCCTAGAACCCTTACAAATTTCCTCCCACCTCTTCTTCATTGGCTTAGTAATCCTGAGGTCACAACCCATCCAAAGTGTCTAAAATGAATACCTTTTCTCCATCCCTGATTACATCTCCCGCTACCCTAATTCTATCTCCCCCTGCCCTTATTTACAAATTTCCTTTCATGGTCCTGGTTCCTAGGGGTTCTCTCTAGAGTAACGATCATATCAGTGAATTCTGGTTATGGCCGGTTTCTAGCATAGCAAAGGCCTCTCATCCCGGCTCCTAAGTACAATTCTCAGGCTCCAGCCCAGCTCATGAGATTAGAAGCATATAAAATGTATTTCCATCACAGGCCAACCTGTCTCCCTACAATTCTGTAGAAACCAAACAACTTTGTTTCCCACGACATCTTACTTACTAAGCCAATGAGGAAAAGGTGGGAGGTAAATTGTTAAGGGCAATTGGGGATAGAAGGCAAATGTATCAATGACTTGAGGTGTGTCCACCGTACCTGCGTGTGTTTGCATGGTGGTCCATTCTCTTTGAAAAGCAGTAAATAAAATGAGCATTGTTTTCTCCTGGGAGTTTCAGCTGGTCATTGTTTATTTCAAAACTACACGTGAAACTCGAAAAATTAGAATATCGTGAAAAAGTTCCTTTATTTCAGTAATGCAACTTAAAAGGTAAAACTAATATATGAGATAAGACTCATTACATGCAAAGCAAGATAGTTCAAGCCGTGATTTGTTATAATTGTGATGATTAAGGCGTACAGCTCATGAAAACCCCAAATCCACAATCTCAGAAAATTAGAATATTACATGCAATCGATAAAACAAGGATTGTACATAGAACAATATCAGACCTCTGAAAAGTATAAGCATGCATATGTACTCAGTACTTGGTTTGGGCCCCTTTTGCGGCAATTACTGCCTCAATGCGGCATGGCATGGAAACTATCAGCCTGTGGCACTGCTGAGGTGTTATGGAAGACCAGGATGCTTCAATAGCGGCCTTCAGCTCTTCTGCATTGTTCGGTCTCATGGCTCTCATCTTTCTCTTGGCAATGCCCCATAGATTCTCTATGGGGTTCAGGTCAGTCGAGTTTGCTGGCAAATCAAGCACAGTAATCCCACGGTCATTGAACCAGGTTTTGGTGCTTTTGGAAGTGTGGGCAGGTGCCAAGTCCTGCTGGGAAATGAAGTCAGCATCCCCATAAAGCTCGTCTACAGAAGGAAGCATGAAGTGCTCAAAAATCTCCTGGTAGACGGCTGCGTTGACCCTGGACTTAATGAAGCACAGTGGACCAACACCAACAGATGACATGGCTCCCCAAATCAACACATTCTAATTTTTCGAGTTTCACCTGTAGACAATGAATCCCACAATCTCTTCACAGGAATGGGGCGTGAGGGCTGCCCCTGGGCCTTCTCTTGGGGTCTGGGCTTTGCTTTCCCCTGGGTGATCCATGCATGGAAACAGGTGGCAGTGGAATATGAAATATGGTCTCTACTCTGTTTCCAGGACTCAGAAGATAGAACCTGGGGGGTGGGTGTGGGGGTTGCAGATCACCTTTCCATTTGCAACACGAGGGTCCTGAGCTTCGCTTCCCTCCTTCCCTCACTCCCCTCCCCACATGGGGTGAGAGAGGCAGCCTTGATTTCTCCATCTCTTTTCACTTAGATATTCTCTCCCCCCCCCCTCTCTCTGTGTGTGTGTGATTTATTTTAACACTGCAAAATTTTGGCAACTACTTTTTCACTAAAGTTGATTTTGTTCAACAGACTGGCTGCACTATTGCATAAGCCCTTTTGTGTGATGCCCTTGAGCATTAACTTCCAAAATAAAGTAAACTTTGGTTCCAACTCAGCTGGCAGCTATTTCAGAACTGTGACATGCTCTGGCATTAACTGTCCCCTGGAGTTTTGTCTTTATGTAACAAATATCAGATTTATTTGTTTCTTCAGCCACAGGCACCGTGTATTCCCTCTGGAGTCAGTTTCAAGCATGGAGATCCCAAACCTCTCAATTCTAGATGACCAATTTAATTCAATCTCTGCCCCTGTTATTATGGATCACATGGGGATTATTTCCCTTTCATTTTCCTCCAGAGAATTTCTCAACAACCTTTGAGTCCAAGAACTGGTTGAATTATCCAGGGGTCCCTCCTGAGAGGGAGAATTATGATAAAAGTTTCAGCTCTGCTCTTTGGCCAAATCCTCCAGGGGAGACTTTGGGCAGAGACATAGGGAGTTTGGGGACAGGCAGAGTCTGTGCTCTTGAATGTCCGTCTCTCTCCTTTCTAGGTGAAGCTGAGTGTTTCTCTGTGTTTGAATCAGGAAAGACACTGGATCATATTCCACCTTGTGAGAATCCTTTGAATTCTTCTCAATCTTCTTAAGAAACAGAAAGGAGATTGATTGATTCACCCCATGAATGATGGACCTCCTGCTTCTGATGCTGCTTTTATCCCATCCAGTTTCTGGGAAGCTGAGAATAAAATGCCCAGTGAGTTCGAAGCACCAGGATGGAAAACAACCACAGAGCTTTTACAGCCCAGGAGACCATCTCATTGGTATAGTCACCACTGGAGAGGAAACATTGCACACAAAGTTGCTTTTCAATGTGACTCCTTCTGTTCAGTTGGTTTTCCGTGATTTGTAAGTAATTCAGGGTGATGGACTTGCACTCCCTCCATTCTAACACTCTCCTTCTTTTCTGTTTTTTATTTTTCATTTATTCCCTATATTGGGGAATATGTCTAATTTCCTGAATTATTTTGATTTCCTTGGCTTCTCCCTCTTGTCTGATTTTGTGAAAGGGGCTCAAAAAGGGGTCTGAAAAAAAGCTGAAAGGGCTGCAGATTATTTTCCTCTCTCAGTTCAATCCTTAATTTATTGCTTGAATCATGAATTTTATTTAAAGTAGTGGTAGAATCAGTTGTAGTTGCTGAACCTCAGCCAATTCCCATATTTGATCAACTGATCATTGGTTTTGGATAAATGTTGGCTTAAGGCTCAGTAGGCCTCTGGAGGATTATATATTAAAAACAGTATTTGCTGTTGCTGTTGATTATAATAACATTTTTCTTACAATAGGCAATCTTTTCCTTTTTTTAATTGCTTACTATTGATTTTCAACATTCAAATTGTTAACAAGAATTCCCAACTCCTGCACAATCTCACACTGGGCTACAACCTCCAAAACAACTATTGGAGCACTTTCCGCACTTCAGATGCCTTGCTGGACATTCTCTCCACGGGAGAAGCCAATGTCCCCAACTACGGCTGTGGAAGGACGGAGAACCTTCTGGCTCTTCTTGATGGAGCTGCCAGGGAGATCTCCATCCAGATGTCAACATTAGGAGGCACCTACAAAGTCCCACAGGTTTGTGTGTGTTTTTCTCCATCTGGTAAAGTGAGAGGTGGGTAGCGGTGGGTGAGCAATAGATGCAGTCATGTATGCCATGATCCTCTTAGTTAAACTTGAGAAAAATGCATTCCTTGCAGAAGAACCAGAAGGTTTTAGGTAGTGAATAGCTATATAGATTTTATAATAAATATTGCATGTTAATAATTTAATATTGGTAACAAATTTGTCCTTAAATATCTCATCTATATCAGCAAAGTAAAACACAATTTGCTGGCTTTCTAGATGTTAGTGCATTTGTCTTAATTAACAGAGAAATATTACGTAGGAAATTGGTTGCCCTCAAAATGGAGCTCAGCCTGTTGGTCCTGATCCAAGCTCTTTCTCCAGTTTAAGAGGGAGGTTTGGGCTCAATGGACCAATGAGAAGAAAGATTGATACTTACCAAGGTGGAAGGGAAGGATGCATATTTGAACCCCCGTTATTCAGTCTAGATATTGACAACTTACTTCAATGAATGAAGGATCCAAAGGCAGATATATAAATGTTATTTCATTCTTTGACAAAAATTACTAAATTAGTGAATCAGCGAAATGCAGTGAACGTAGTTTACAGTACTTGGATTTTAGAAAGGCTTTGAGAAACTAAACCACCATCTACCTCTTGGTAAGCTAAAAATATGTGGGATAGACAGCATCACCCCCAGATGGACTCAGCCTGTGGTCCTCAATGGAACTACGTCTGCATGGAGGGAAACAAGCATTGAGGGACCTCAAGGTTCCATTTTAGGCCCAGTACTCTTCAACATCTTCATCAATGATTTGGATGAGGGATAGATGGGGAAATCATGAAATTTGCAAATGACACAAAAGTGGCAGGAATAGCCAACACCCTAGAATATAGGCTGAAGATCCAGATGGATCTAGATAGACTTGAACCCTGGGCCTATCTAACAAAAGGAAATTCAATGTAGAGAAAAGTAGAGTCTTCCACTGAGGCTAGAAATACCAAATGTACAGGTACAGATTAGGTGAAACCTGGCTCAATAGCAGGAACTGTGAGAGGGATCATAAAGCCCTCCATGGTAGTGGATCTGACTATTTGAGAGACCGCCTTCTGCCAATTACCTCCCTCCGTCCCATCAGATCGCATAGAGTAGGCCTCCTTCGAATTCCATCCGCCAGTCAGTGCCGACTGGCGACTACGCGGAGGAGAGCCTTCTCAGTTGCAGCTCCGACGCTTTGGAACGATCTCCCCGTGGAGATTCGCACCCTCACCACCGTCCAGACCTTCCGCACAGCCCTCAAGATCTGGCTATCCCGTCAGGCCTGGGGATAAGTCTATTTTCGCCCCTCCCGAATGTTGAGTGAATGTTGAGTTTTATTGTTTAATTTATTTTTGTTCACATTTCTTTTTGTACTGTCCTACACTCCCTTTCCTTTTTGATTGTAAGCCGCCCTGAGTCCCCTCAGGGAAAAGGGCGGCCTATAAATGTCCAATAAATGACTAAAAAAATGACTAAATCTTGGAATCTTAGTGGACAATCTCTCAAATGTGAGCCAACAATGTGTGGCAGCAGCCAAAAAAAGCCATTGCAATCCTAGGCTGCATCAACAGAAGGAGAGAATCCAAATCACGTGAAGTATTGGTACCGCTTTATAATGTCATGGAAAAACCACCCTTGGAATAGTGCATGGATCTAGAACCTTTTCAGCACCAAGTGCTCTTGTCAGGGACGTGATCTGGAAGAGGAGTTGCCCAGTGTGCATGCGCGCCAGGCAGCTCCTCTTCCGGTTTCTGGCATGCACGCGTGCAATGATCAGTTGGCTGGTGTGCATGCGCTTGTGTAAACCGGAATACCACCTCTTCCAGTTTCTGGCACTGCAATGCACGCAAATGCCAGCTGATCATTGTGCACACATGTGCACCAGAAACCCAGAAGAGCAACAGGCAAGGCTGCGCATGCCAGGCAACATGGCTTTGCTCAAACTAAGAAGCTGAGGCAGTGGGCACCATTTCCCCTCCTGAGGCCTCCGTGCATCCTGGGCCCCCAGAAACCCTCTACCGGCCAAATGCTTTTTTCTTAATTTTGCAGTTTCAGTACATGGGGCTTCCGAAGGTAAGGCATGAGCTCAGCCGGCAGGTGTCCGGGGTGATTTGGGTGGGGCACCCTCATGGTCCCATGTGGGTCAGATTAACGGCTTCAGTGGGATTTATCCAGCCTGCAGGCCATAGTTTGAGGACCCCTGGAATATGGTCTCCTTCTTGAGCAGAGGGTTGGACTAGAAGACCTCAAAGTTCCCTTCCAACTGTTTTATTTTGTTATAACTTCTGTTATAGGTACACATGTTTAGCATGCTAAATACCTATTGGAATATAGTTAGTTATAGTTATAGTTTATTAGTTTTGTATGCCACCCACTCCCGAAGGACTCTGGGCGGCTTACAATAAAAAGGGAAATGGGATAAATAAGACAATACAACAGTTTAAAATACAACAATATTCATAGTTAAAGTGGGGCTGGATACTTCAACAGCCCCAGGCCTGCCGGAACCGCCAAGACTTAGTAGCTTTACGAAAGGCAGGGAGGGTAGTAAGGGTCCGGATTTCCACGGGGAGCTCGTTCCAGAGGGCCGGAGCTGCAACAGAGAAGGCTCTCCCCCGGGGGGTCGCCAGCCGACATTGGCTGGCTGATGGAATCCGGAGAAGGCCTAATCTGTGCGATCAAATAGATCTTTGGGAGGTAATTGGCAGGAGGCGGTCTCTCTATGCTGATTTACACTGTGATATTATCATACTTACACATTGGATTATATACCCTGTGAGGAAGACTTGGGTTCTTTTCTCATAATAATTATCTGATACTTAAATCAAGCTCAAAAGTTATGGTCTTTGGGAAATGGCATCCTAGCCATAGATGGTCAGCCAATAGAGCAAGTAAGACCTTTCCTTACCTGGGGTAGTTTTCTCTGAGACTGAATCTTGGCTCCCTCATCATCAAAGGAGCTCAGTTAGATCGAAGACATGAGTGAAAGTGGTGCTTAAAAGAAAACCTCACAGCTCTCCAGCTTCCTCAGCCCCAATTATGGAAGTATGTGAGGCCAAGGTTTCCCCCATGTTCTTACATCAATCTGATGTTTGGGGCTTCAGAGAGAAACCACCAGCAGAACCAACTGAATCCCAGCCGCTGAGGATTATCTTGGGGTGGACAAAAGGACTCCAGCTGCTGCCCCTCAGAGCTGATTTGGGAATTTTTACAATTTCTGCTTTGCCTAAAATCAGAAAATATGGCTATTGGCATAAAATTTAATCTATGGAAACTGACAGACACAGAAAATTGTGGCTGTTAGAACAGAGAAAACTTAAATTAGAGACCAATCTTGTATTGTACAACTGACAAACTGTATTAGGAACTGACGTCTCCATGTTTCTTGTACAACTGGAGAAGAAGCTAAAAAGATTCCTTCACAAAGAATCTGGGCCATAGAAGCATTAAAATATGCAGCAACCCTCAAAATTATAGTAGGCCGTTTATTGGAATAGAATAATTCAGTTGGCATTTGCACATGTTAATCTAATTGAAATAAATTGTAGGGGTGAGATACAGTAATATGATTTACATTGTTTATAGTTTTTTAATTTGTTTATTATTTTCCGCTTTTATTATACAATCTTGCTAATATTCTGTCTTTAATATTTTAAACAATGTCTAATTAACAAATGATTCTAATGCTTTCATGAGAACAAGATTGGATTTATTAAAATTTAATATTGTGGACTTGATCTGACCCCAAATATAACACAGCATTCTTCATTGTGGAAGGTTTTTGAATGCAGCTCAGAATCTGATAAGTCCAGTGAAACTCTGAAAATGAGGCTACAGATTATCAGCTTTTATTTCTGCAGAAAGCAAAAGACTGGACAACCTTTTGGTCTCCCGCCTTAAAAGAGCAGGCAGAGAGAGAAAAACTTTTCCAAACATCTTACAGCTCACACAGCTCACACGTCATTGCTATAGAAACATATATTGATATCATGTGAATTTCATGATTTTTCTCAGTGCTCTGAAAACAATGGACTTTAGAAGGGAAAAGAAATACATTTTCTGGCGTATAACTCAGAGCTTTGTTAGGGAATGCAGAACTTACATTTTAAGTTACAAAGAAGGCTCCTTGGCAGAATCCACATTTTACTTTTCACAAGACGTTACTTTCCTAGGCTAAGGTTGGCAATTCGCCTAGAACCAGGATGGCAAACCTATGGCACACGTGCAACAGGTGTCACGCGGAGCCATTTGTCAGGGCACGCAAAGTGTTGCCCTGTTACCTGGCAGGCACGCATGCCATTTCAGTTCAGCCTTTTTAAAAGCCATTTTTCGCCCTCCCTAGGCTCCAGAGGCTTTATAGGAGCCTGAGGAGGGCGAAAACAGACCCCCCCCCCCGAGTCCCTGAAGCCACCAGAGTCCAAAAAAAGGGCTCTAAGGGCAAACTGGATGCTTGGGAACAGACTTCCGGTTCGCTAATAGGGCAGGTTTAAACCCTCCGGAGCCTTCAGGGACATTCAGGGGGCTTCCCTGAAGCCTTGGGAGGACTAAAAATGACCCTATGAGCAAACTGGAAGTGACTTATGGTTTTCTCGTAGGGTCGTTTTTCATCCACCGGAGCCGTCAGGGAAGCCTCCTGAGTGCTCCTGAAGGCTCCGAAGGGCTTAAACTGGCCCTATGAGCAAACCGGATGTCACTTCCATTTGCTCATAGGGTCATTTTTAGTCCTCCTGAAGCTTCAGAGAAGCTCCTGAAGCCTCCAGAGGGCCTCCGGGGAGGTGGGGGAGGCTGTTTTCACCCTCCCCAGGCTCCTATAAAACCTCTGATGTCTGGGGAGGGTGAACAAAGCATGCAAAAAAGGGGGGTCATAGCTGTTATGCACGCATGCACGTTGGCTGGGAGGTGTCACACATTGCATTGTGGGTGCAGCATGCCCGCGCACGACACCCCCCCTGTGCTCCCCCGCTTATGGCACGTGAGCCAAAAATGGTTTGCCATCGCTGGCCTAGATGTTTTACCCATGCAAGTTTGAGAGCAACACATGCAGCACTCAGGTCATCTGTTAGTCCAGGGGTGTCAAACTCAATTTCATTGAGGGCCCCATTGTGGTTGATTTTGGAGGCCATGGTGGGCTCTCACTGCTGCTGTGCTCACTCTCCTTGGCTGCCAATGGTGTGTGCAGGAGGGCAAAGTATGTGGGTCAGAGGGAGACCCACTCTCTCTCCTTATGAGACCTAGCTTTGTAACCAAAGCATCCTCAATGATAGGATGGGAGACCACCACGAGAGGTCAGGAGGAGGGGACAGGAGGTTGGTAAAAGGCAGCAGGGCTGCTGGAAATCAAGTGCTAAGGCAAGATTAACCTCACACTTTCACTCTCTCATTATAATCTCCTTCCTTCCCTTCTGTTAGCTGCCCTCTTCATTCTTCCTTCCCCTCTTTCCCTCTTTTTGCTTCCTTGCTCTCTTCCCCTCTTTCCTTATTTTTCTTCATCTTTCCTGTCCCGACTGGGATGCTCCAATGCAAAAGGGGAAACATTCCTTGCCTTGTGATCAAATGGCACTTTTGCTAGTAGTTTGTGGCCACTGAAAAGTCTGAGAACAAACCAGGCTCAGTTTATTCCATGCTGCATTTCATGAGAGAAAGTGTGCTTCAGCCAGGGCACCCAAACTGCTGCCAATGCTGTGGGCGACAGCTGAGCAGGGAGGCAGGGTGTGTGTGTACTTTCATCCCCATTCAAGCAGGGCCTTTCATTTCCTCCCCGGCACAGTTGGGGCATGGAGGCTGCTGCCACCTAAGCACCATGATTGCCCCCTCCCCAGCCAGCCAGCCCAAGAGGCAGTGGGCTCCACAGGACAGGCTCTCATTTCTGCACTGGGGCAGAAAACTCTGGTGGGCTGGAAGTGAGTGTGGATGGCCTCCCCCCCCCCCAGTGCTTCCTTGCTCAGTTGGAGGCTTCCTTCAGCCTTCAAACAGTTGCAGGGTTTTTTCTTTGCTCCCAGGTTGGTGCAAGTGGCTTTCCAGGGCCAAAATGGGGGGAAAAAACCCTGTGCTTTCTGCACCCCATTTTGGCCCTGGAAAGCCTCCTGTACCAACCTCAAAGCAAAAAATAAAAAATAAAATCCTTGCAACTGTTTTAAGGCTGAAGGAAGCCTCCAACTGAGCGAGAAAGCACTGGGGGCCCAGACCATTCATTCCAGCCCACCGGAGTTTCTTTTGCAATTTGAGCACACACACACACACACTGCATCCTCACGTGTCCCCCGCCCTGCCCCCCCACAAAGGCCCGAAAACCAGCTGGCCGGCAGGAGGTGCACCTGCATATGGATGTTAGTGGAGCTGGGCTGGGGTGGCTGGTGTGCCGGGAGAGGACACTCTGCATACCACAGGTTCCCCATCACGGCTCTAATCCTTTCAATTCCTTTTCCAGATCAAATATGGATCAGCTTCGGAGGCTCTGAGTGATAAAAGCAAATTCCCCTTTTTCCACCACATTCTCCCCAAAGAAGGATTCCATTACCCAGCAATTGTCCAGCTGCTTCTCCACTTCAGATGGACCCTGATTGGCCTCTTTGCTTCAGACACAGAAAAGGGAGCGAATTTCATGAGGACTTTTCCTCCTGTGCTTGTCAGGAATGGAATTTGTGTGGTTATATCACAACTGTTCTCAACAACTGGACATACAGCAGCCCTCAGGGATTCCCTCTCTAAGTGGAGACAAGTCAACGTCTTTGTTTACTTCATGGAATTTGATTCCATTTGGGACAGAATTCTTCCTTTCCATTTAACTTTTATGCGTCTGCCAGGACCCATTGAGGGGAAAGTCTGGATCTTCACAAACTTTAAAGGGTATGAAATGGACAAGCTCAGACTTCTCAAATACATCCATAGTATTTGGAACTTTGGTTATCAGGGAAAAGAAAGGCCAAAAGATTCTGCCTTTAAACCCTTTTTCTTTGTGGAAGAAAAGTTTCAAGATCATTATTTTCATTGTTCTCTTTCAAAGAATGTCTTTTCTGTCAAAGGCCGCAGAAGATGCACCCAGAAAGCCCCACTGGAGACCCAGTGGAAATGGGAGAGATTAAGGGGCCCAAATGACTACACCCTTTACATTTTCATGAAAAGTCTGGCCCAGGCCCTGAATGTCGCATATTCCTCCAGATCGAGGAGGGGAAGGAAGGAGGGAGAAAAGATCTCGGGGTCTCCAAGGCTGCAGCCATGGCAGGTAAGGGGATCCCGATATGGATCCATTAATCTTAGATCCTTTGGAGGAGGAATCCAGAGGAGAAGGAGGGGAACCATCTCAACAGATTTGGCCAATTTAATTATTCAGGGAATTAATGGCTCCAAAGAGTAGATACCATGGCATTTTGATATTTAGCACTGCTAATTGGATGACCAGGGGAAACTATAATAGTTTCTCCCCCTTGCAAAACAGGCCCACCATTATAAATTACAGATCAATTTGCAACTACTTGACTTGTCATCTATCTGCTGTATATAAAAAACGTAGTTAACAGGCAATCCAACAATAAAGTTAAATTTCAAAACTTCAAACTTCTGTGTTATCTGCTGTTGTATTTAACCCACAGAATATTTATAAGGGCTTCTTCTCTACTACAAACCGCCACATTCATTACCTCTGATCCATCCAGAATCTGCCCAGGGTTAAACAGCTTTGGTTGATTCTTAATAAGGATTTTTAATTAGGATCTTTCTCAACAACTGCTTCCCATTCCCCAAAGTCATGGGACCTCCTGTAAATGGAAACATGACGAATCTTAAACTCTTTGTTTTCCAGTTAAAAATGACAAGTTCATCCCCAAATCTCCCTCAATCTTCTTGAAAGAATCCGTTTCATCAGTCATCCCTTCTGTCCTCTTTGAGTCTTCAGGGTCCATGGCCTCTCCAGCCATCTCCAAGCAGCCGGCCTTCAAACCAGACTCCTCCTTCAGGGATGCCAGCAGCAAATTAAATTCCAGTCCATCCAATCCATCCTATTCAACAATTGTTGCTTGCTTCTGATTATTGCCTTTAAGTTGATTTAAAACCATTGTTATTTTATCAAATTTTTTAAATGAAATTTAAAATAAAGCTTCAAATAAAGCTTCTAAGTTGAAAGACTTTACATTCTTTAAATCACATCAAATTAGCTTACTCTAAGATCCTATTAATTACTGTATTGATGACCAATGGCAAATTATAATCCATCACCTTCAGGTTTCATAGAAAAGATGAAAAATTGTTAAAAATTATTTGAGTAACATTTTGAAGACAGTTTTTATCCATTTAGTTACCACGGTTTAGTAAGGCGCGCTTTTGTTGTTCGTGCATTTGTGGTGGAACCGTTTTCAAAGAGTTTATGGATCATCTTTTTTTTCTCTGTTCATTTTATTTGTCATCTGCTCTAGAATGTTCCCTACAATTGACCAACTGGGTGGATTATATTTTCTTTATATTTTGTCAGTATGTGATTGACAAATTTTTCTCAATTTTTTTCATTCACTTATGAAGATATTGGCAGTATTTGTACCCCATTTAACCAAATTTGGAGATTAGACAATTGTAGAAAAAAGATTCAATGTGGGATAAGAAACAAAGTTTTCTGTTTTTCAAATTCCTGGATGTTCCCATTCTAGTTTCATCCCTTTCTGGAGAAGAATGAATTTTGGAATATTTCTGAAAAAAAACTGTACTTGGACCAAAATGGAGAGATAAAAGCAGATATTGGCATTCTGGGCTTCTTGGTTCTCCCCAACGAACATCCCAGGAAAGAGATTCTGGCGTATATTAAAAGTCAGAGACTTTCTATCGAAGAAGATGCTCTTTCACAGCTAAAGTTGCTCAATAAGGTGAGATAAATTTTGGTGTCTTTTCTCTGTTTCCCAAAGCCTGAGGTCCCATTTCAAGTGGGCAAAGCCTATGTAGTCTCCAGGGTGGTTGGCCTTCCATGCCAGTTGGTGTTATCTAATGGAAGTTCTTCAACAGATGGGACCTAAGTGGAGGGGCTTTGCCCTGTTTTATGGTAACCTTTCAAGATCTTACTGGTCAGAGGTTTCTTTCTTCATCAGTTTTATTCTATATTAAAAAATCTAATGGAATAAAAGTTTCCTAAATCTTTTATATATGTCATCATACTTAATTTTTTTTCAATTCAATCCGTTAATAAAGTTTAAAGCAGAAAAGTACTTTATTGTAATATTAAATACCAAAATCAAAAGGGAGGAAGTAAATGAAGAATCTTCCAGTTGTTCTCCCTCCTGCATCTGTTTAAAAGTAGTCAGAGATTTCATATTTTCCTCAGTGAAGACCAGAGGCTGCTTGTCTCCATCCATTTCTCCCTCCATTTCCCATGGACGGAGAATCCTAAGATCTTTTCTTTGGCATTCCTCATTTTTCTCCTCAGTCTCTGCCTCAGTCCAACTGTGCGGAAAATTGTCATCCTGGATTTGTCAAGAGGGCTCGAGAAGGAGAGCCAGTTTGCTGCTATGACTGCGTTCCTTGTCCGGAGGGGACCTTCTCCACTCAGGAAGGTGAGTCACACTGAGGAAAATGGGAGGCTTTGTGGAACTGGATCCATCTAGAACATTTTCATGAAAGTGCAAGATAAAAGAGAGATTGAAGTTCACCAGGTTTTTTTATTTTTAACCTGCACAATTTATTATTAAAAAGGAAGTAAATAAAAAAAAACTTTGAAGGAGGGGCTGGGAAGAGTTGGGAGGAGGAGGTAGAAGACTGAGCAAGCTTTACTACTATTTAAGGAAATATCTCTTCTGATTTTTAGTTTGGACTTCTGCTGCTAAATTCACCTTTCTAGGAACATCCAAGTTCTTTGAAACTTGATGAATTGTTTTAGGTCCACCTTCTGAAAGACCTTGCAATTCACTGTACATTGAATCTTCCTCTTGAGGATCACTGAAAAGGTGTCATTGGTCCATAATGTGGTGCTGTGGATAGTTATGGAGGGAACTCATTACGCAAATATTCTGCCAGTCATGTAGATCAATAAATCAGAGTAGAGCTGGAAGGGACCTTGGAGATCTTCTACCCTTGCTGAAGCAGGAGAATCTATACCATTTGAGACAAGTGACTGTCCAGTCGCTTCTTTAAAACATTCAGTGTTGAAGAACCCAAAACCTCTGGAGGCCAGCTGTTCCACTGGTTAGTTGTTCTTACTATTAGGAAGTTTCTCTTTAATTCAAGATTGTTTTTAAGTGTTACAAGATACTGTAGGTATCCTCCAAGTCCAGTATATTAACTGCCATGTGGCAGAACTCAGGATGTTTGCCTAAAAAGATTATATGATTCATTACTAATTTCTAGTAATGTAGCTCCCTATGAAGATTCTACACATTCCACAGGAAATAATTAACATCCTAGGACTTCCCTCAACTTCAAATACCTAATTATATATATATATATATATTTAAAAATATCCTTCTTATGCTCTTTTTAATGAAATCATTAAGAAATACTTCTTGGAAAATGCCAATGGTATCAGTTGTTATCCAAAGAAGGCATTTCCTGTAAGATAAAAGGGCAGAATGTTAAAGAAAAATGGTTTTTGGTTTCTCAGATGCAGAAAAATGCACCAAATGTTCAGATGACAAATATCCAAATGAGGCCAGAGTCCAATGTATCCCCAAAGTTATTGCCTTCCTGTCTTATGAAGAACATCTGGGCATCATCCTGGTCTCTTTTGCCCTGCTCTTCTTCCTAACTACAGTCCTTGTTTTAATTATCTTCATTAAATATGGAGAAACTCCCATTGTCAAAGCCAACAACCGGGACCTCTCCTACATCCTCCTGGTCTCCCTCCTGCTTTGCTTCTTGTCTCCTTCTCTCTTCATTGGTCAACCAAGGAAAGCCACCTGCCTTCTCCGACAAACGGTTTTCAGCATCATCTTCTCAGTTGCCGTTTCTTCTCTCTTGGCCAAAACCATCACGGTGGTGCTGGCTTTCCTGGCCACAAAACCAGGAAACCAAGTGAAGAGATGGCTGGGGAAGAGCTTGGCCAACTCCATCATCCTTTCTTCTTCTGCTGTCCAAATTATCATCTGCTCCATCTGGCTGGGATTTTCTCCCCCCTTCCCTGACTCTGACCTCCACTCCCAGCCTGGAGAGATCATCCTGCAATGCAACGAAGGGGCTGTTGTCATGTTCTACGTCACCCTCAGCTACATGGGCTTCCTGGCTGCCATCTGCTTCACGGTGGCTTTCCTGGCCAGGAATCTGCCTGGGGCCTTCAACGAAGCCAAGCTGATCACCTTCAGCATGCTGGTCTTCTGCAGTGTCTGGGTGACTTTTGTGCCCACCTACCTGAGCACCAAAGGGAAATACATGGTGGCTGTTCAGGTCTTCTCCATCCTGGCCTCCAGTGCTGGTCTGCTGGCCTGCATCTTCATCCCCAAGTGCTACATTATCCTTCTGAGGCCAGACCTGAACACAAAGGAGCATCTTACAGCCAGAACAAATGTAAAAGCATGATATATAATACCATTATGATATTGGAAGAATTGTTAAAGTTTATTTTGTTTGAAAGGAGATATTCTTTCCATTTAGACAGTATACAGGAATCAAAGAAAATATTCATATGTTTCAAAATAGGAAATTATTGAATTGTTCTAGCTCTCTTCTCTTTCAACTTAATAAACCTTGCTGAAAGTTATTCAGAGGAATTTGCTGTTCAACAACAGCTACTGAATTTGACACCTTTAAAAATAATTCAGGCACTTGTTCCTACAGTTAAAAATGTGTGTGTGTGTGTGTGTGAGAGAGAGAGAGAGAGAGAGAGGGAGGGAGGGAGGGAGGTAGGGAGGGAGGGAGAGAGAGAGAGCCTGACTTCAGGAGGAAGCTGTGGGAATCAAGAACCAGCCTGGTTGCCTGATCCTCTCCCTGAGAATGCCAGAATGATATGAAATCCCATGTCTGACTGGCTGTCAGCTGGGGAGGGAAATCGAATATATAATTCTTTCTTGATTTCCTGATAAAAACTCCTTTGCATAAAGTGTTCAGCAGAACAGCTGTCTGGGATTTCAGTTTGGGATTGTTTTTGTTTTGGTATGAACTTCACACCAAAATAATAAAAACAAAGTAAATAAAAAAAATGTGTAAAATTTCCACTGCATTTTTTTTCTTTGATCAACCAGAGAATTAAAATAGCGGTTTTCACACCCTTTAATTTCCCACTCTACAATTTCGACCTAAAGCATTTTCTCTGCTCTTCTTCCAAGCTTGTCTTGTCTGTGAAGGGCTGGAGAAGATGTCCAGAGAAAGGGGACCTTGAGACTCTCCCCAGGAGGAGGTTGGAGGGATCCTGTCTAAAGGCAGCTGCACCATTGACCAGGTCACAAACCTTCAATGCTGCATAATATCCATCCAGGTCCAAGAAGGGGCTGAATTAATGGGTGAGGGACTTTGAGGTGTCTAGGACGAGGCACACATGGAAGCTCTTCCGTTCCCCATCACACAGATTGCTGATCAGTTGGTAATCAATGTTTAGGTTTATGAATGACATGGAGGCTGCTTGGAAAGATGCTTTTAATGGTGGACAGGACCACATGGCCTGAGTCCTGAACAGAAAAGGTGATCACGTGCTTCAATGTTGGTGGAGAAGAGAAGGGGAAGCAAGGAAGGAAGAGAAGCTGAGTCCCTGTTTTTATGCCCTCTCTGGCCTTTGGTCTTGAGCTTGTATTCTGATTGCTTGTCAGACTCCCATGGAGCCATGCAAGGGCAACTCTCTAGGCTGCGTTTTGAATCCAGGTTTGGTTGAGTTCTCAGATGCCATGTGGCGAGTTGGATAAAGGGCCAATATTATCATGCCTTAATCCCATCACTCTGGAGCTGAAGGGGAAAACTCTTTATTATGTAAAGTGGACTAGCTCAGGCTTTAATGGCTCATTGACAAAGGGGGATGGGCAGGAAGCTGCAGGCAGCTATTTTGTTTTTTAAAACATGTTTCTTTCTTTTCACACCCAGAGAAATATTCTGCTCTTTCAATATTTCCTAGGATATTTAATTTTTCTGGGAGAGGACTGGGTGATAACTTCCTACAATTTTAAGGAGGTAAGAAGTAATGGACCAGAAGAAGGTCAGTCTAAGATTCACAGGGACCACACAGAGACCTCTGGTTCTCCCACAAGCAGAAGAAGGCAGAGACTTGTGGCTTTGCTCAACATGTAACAGACATTTTTGCACAATTTCACTTTCTTCCATCACACACCACAATATTGGACACACGGACATCTCATTCTAGGAATCCCCAATTCTGGTATCCCAAATTAATCTAAGAAAATATTTCCAACTTCCACAGCCCCATTCAATAAGAACTAAGGTGGGACTGGAACTCAGGAGTCTCCTGGTGATTGTCCCAAAGTCCCCCAGGAAGTTTTCATGCCTAAGGGAGGATTAGAACTCCCACCCCACCAGACCCTCTTGCAGCTTCATGGTTCGGTGGTGCGTTGCGGGGGGTCACTGTGTAGGTGCAAAGGGGGCGAAAGCTTAAGGTGACCAGATTTTCAGATTGGTAAAGAGGGACACCTTTGACAGGGGGGGGGGGAGGCTTGATTAAAATTTTTATACGGAGCAACAAAAATTTTCATACAACGCAAAAATAGTATTGCAATTTTTTTTATTTCAACATAACTACAATTTACAAATATAAATTGTAACTGTTGCCAAACATCAAAATTTTGATCACGTGACCATGAGGATGCTGCAATGGTCGCTAAGTGTGAAAATGGTCACTAAGTGTGAAAATGGTCATCAGTCACTTTTTTCAATGCCATTGTAACTTTGGTCACTATACCACCTTTCTTGCCACAGTTCTTAAGTGAATAACTGCAGCTGGTATTTTGTATTTTGGATAGAATCTTTTTTTAAATAGTCTAAGACAATTTAAAAAAAGAATCCACACAGAATAAATTGAAGTAAAACATTTCAAACTATTCCACACAGAATAAATTGAAGTAAAACTATTTTTAAAAATTCTATGCACAATATATTTCAAAGTATTGTGCATAGAATTTTTAAAAATGGTTTCACTTCAATTTATTTTGGATAGAATCTTTTTTTAAATTGTCTTAGACAATTAGTGACTGATTATCATTTTTCACACTTAGCGACCATTTTCACACTTAGCGACCGTTGTAGCATCCTCATGGTCACGTGATCAAAAATTTTATGTTTGGCAACAGATTCATATTTATGATGGTTTCAGTGTCCTGGGGTCATATAATCATCTTTTGACAAAGTCAAATGGGGAAACCAGATTCACTTATGTTACTAACTTATCAGCTGCAGTTATTCACTTTAGAACTGTGGAAAGAGAGGTGGTATAGTGACCAAAGTTACAATGGCATTGAAAAAAGTGACTGATGACCATTTTTCACATTCTTTGGTACTCAGCTTTCCTTCTGGTCCAACCTTCACAGCCATCCATTGCAAATGGGAAAACCACAGCCTTGACTAAATGCACTTTTGTTGGCAGGGTGATGTCTCTGCTTTTTAGGATGCTGTCTAGATTTGCCATAGCTTTCCTCCCCAGGAGCAAGCATCTTTGAATTCCTTGGAATTGGGTATGTCTAGTTTAATGAAAAGAAGGACCGAGGTATTGTATTGTGGTTGCTGCAATTAATATACTTAATAAGTCCATTTTTATTCTTTATTTTTTAATAATAATTTTCATAACAGTTGCTCCTGTTTTTGTAATTACTGTTTTATATTATTATTTTAGTGGATTGTTGTACATCCCTGAGAGTCATTTCTATTGAGATGTACACATTTGAACAATGTATTTATTTTCATATTTAAGGAAAGGCATCATCTATAAACTAAGCAAAGGTGTAGCTTCCAAGATGTGCCCTTGGGATCTTGAAGTTGGTGGAATCTACTCAGAGATTAATTGAGGAAAGCTTAATAACAGGGAGTTCTTAAATCCACACAGAATAATACTATTTTAAAAAATCCTATGCACAATAAATAAAATATTATTTTAAAATACATTAAAAAATAAAAGAAAAAAAGCCAGCTCACTTACCAGCAGGCAGACATTCCAAGTCAACCCAGAATGATATAGATGTTAATACAAAGAACTGAGCAAATTAAAATGGTGAAATAGTCTCAGGGAAATATTTTTCAAAGAAAAATAGAAGCCACTATTTTTTCCCACACGAGCAGTCCTCCAAACTCCGTGCCCCTCCCACCTGGGAAATCTAGGAAGAAACAGTTGCTACTACTCTAGGCAGCTCTGTTTCCTGCAGCTCTATGGTACTTGGTCATTTTTTCTTATAAAAGTGAGTAAAAGGGGTGCGGGGGAGGGTCTGTTTTGTTGCTTTAACGTTTTAATATCTTCAATGAAAGTACTGAGACAGAGAGAGGGATTAGACAGGGTGTCTTTTGTCTTGCCTCGGTTAGGATTTTTTAAGCAAATCCACTGGGCTTTCAACATGAAGCCTGAAAATTGGGACTTTTTAAAAATGCAGTGGGAAACAGGACAAATTGTTATAAAGCGTGACTATCCCGCCATAATCGGGAGTCTGATCACCTTAAGTTTGGTTCCACTCTAGAGCAAGGGTCCTCACATTACGGCCCGTGGGCCAGATATGGCCCACTGAAGCCATTAATCCAGCCCACACAGGATCATGAAGCTGCCCCGCCCACATCGCCCCACCTACCCACAGTCCCCCATCTTAAGAGAGCCATGTTGGCATATCTGGGAAAACCCAAATCTGAAGGCTTCCTGGTTTTCCCACTCAGTTGAAAGTCAAGATCTTGCCCCCACACCCACAAGTCCATCACATGGTCCAATCATCCACTGCCATGCTGGCAGCTTCCATCCATCTTGTTCCAGTCAGGTGCAGAGTTCCTGAGTCAAAGGATGACCTTGGCTTTCTAGAAAGAATTTTATAATGGCTACATAACATCTACTCCGTACAATCCCCCCTCCTATTTTCCCATAATGTAAAATGCATAGTAGAATAGTAGAATAATAGAAAGTGTGGCAGGTCAAAGATCCAAAAGAAAAGATGGCTGCAGGCCTGACACTGGGTGAGTTTCAGCCAATATACAGGAGGCTTTAGTTCTAATTGTCCCCTAAGTATGAAAACCCCTGGGTGACTTTGGGCCAATCACCAGGAGACTCTTGAGTTCCAGTCCCGCCTTAGTACTTATTAGAATTGTGGAAGTAGGAAACATTTTCTCAGATTAATGTGGGATACCAAAATTGGGGATTCCTAGAATGTGAGATGGCTCCAATATTGTGTGGAGGAAAGTGTGTCCAATATTGTGTGGAGGAAAGTGAAAACATGGGGAAATACCTTTTCCATATGGGGCAAAGCCATAAGTTTCTGCCTTCTGCTTGTGGGAGAACCAGAGGCTTCTTTGTGATCACTGTGAATCTTAGACTTATCTTGGTCTGATTCATCACAGTTTTTCTTATTTCCTTAAAATGGAATTTGCAAAGGGATTATATTCATAATTAGAGCCCATTTGAAAACCTAAACATTGATTATCTCTGTGGTTGCTGATACCTTACATGGGTGCCTCTTCCTAGAAACCTAGAACTCCCCATCCTTATTCACCCCCTTATTCACCTCCACCTTGGACCTGCAGCATTGAACCCTTGTGACTTGGTTAATGATGCGGCTGCCTTTAGATAGGATCCCTGCAACCTCCTCCTGGGGAGAGTCACAAGGTCCCCTTTCTTTGGACGTCTTCTCCAGCCCTTCACAGACAAGACAAGCTTGGAAGAGGAGCAAAGAAAATGCTTTAGGTATAAATTGTAGAGTGGAAAATTAAAGGGCCTGGAAACTGCTTTTTTAATTCTCTGGTTGATGACAGAAAAAAAAATTCAGTGGAATTTCTTTACATACTTTCCCCCGCTTTAGTTTGGTTTTTAAAATCTTTTGTTGAGGCTGGTGTTTGGTATCCAAAGCTTCCTCCTGACCTCTTTTCCTGCTCACTTTCTCTCACACAACACACTTTTTGCTGTAGGAACAAGTGCCTGAATTATTTTTTATGAGGTGTCACATTCTGTAGCTGTTGCTGAACAGCAAATTCCTCTGAATGACTTTCACAGAGTTCTCTTAGAAAGATTTATTGACTTGAAAGGAAAGGGAGCTACAAGAATTCCACTTGTTCAATAATTTCCTATCTTTAAACATATATATGATTTTCTTTGACTCTGGCATACTATTGAAATGGAAAGAATTAATGTCTCCTTTCAAATAAAATAAACTTTAACAATTCTTCCAATATCATAATGGTGTTATATTTCATGTTTTTAAATTTGTTCTGGCTTTAAGATGCTCCTTTGTGTTCAGGTCTGGCCTCAGAAGGATAATGTAGCACTTGGGGATGAAGATGCAGCCCAGCAGACCAGCACTGGAGGCCAGGATGGAGAAGACCTGAACAGCCACCATGTATTTCCCTTTGGTGCTCAGGTAGGTGGGCACAAAAGTCACCCAGACACTGCAGAAGACCAGCATGCTGAAGGTGATCAGCTTGGCTTCGTTGAAGGCCCCAGGCAGATTCCTGGCCAGGAAAGCCACCGTGAAGCAGATGGCAGCCAGGAAGCCCATGTAGCTGAGGGTGATGTAGAACATGAGAACGGCCCCTTCGTTGCATTGCAGGATGATCTCTCCATGCTGGGAGTGGAGGTCAGAGTCAGGGAAGGGGGGAGAAGCTCCCAGCCAGATGGAGCAGATGATAATTTGGACTGCAGAAGAAGAAAGGATGATGGAGTTGGCCAAGCTCTTTCCCAACCATCTCTTCACTCGGTTTCCTGGTTTTGTGGCCAGGAAAGCCAGCACCACCGTGATGGTTTTGGCCAAGAGAGAAGAAACGGCAACTGAGAAGATGATGCTGAAAAATGTTTGTCGGAGAAGGCAGGTGGCTTTCCTTGGTTGGCCAATGAAGAGAGAAGAAGACAAGAAGGAAAGCAAGAGGGAGACCAGGAGGATGTAGGAGAGGTCCCGGTTGTTGGCTTTGACAATGAGAGTTTCTCGGTATTTAATGAAGATGACTAAAACAAGACCTGTGGTTAGGAACAAGAGCAGGGCAAAAGAGACCAGGATGATGCCCAGATGTTCTTCATAAGACAGGTACATTATAACTTTGGGGATACATTGGACTCTCTCCTCATTTGGATATTTATCATCTGGACACTTGGTGCATTTTTCCGCATCTGAAATAAAAGACATATTCCTTCAATATTTTCACCTTCATATAGTGTTACCATGTGAAGAGTTTTCTTTTCCTTTGTTTCTTTTTGCTCTGTTGAGCCCAAAAGCTCTCCTTCCATGATCCATCAAGATGATCTACTTATGGTAAATAAGTCTAGATAAGCTCTGAACTTGAGTCAAATTGACAATGAAGAAGACCAGTTTGACTGGGGTGGAAGAAAAATAATCGCCCACCCCGACACTCACAACACATGCGTGAATTCATCAAAGCCTGGTATTCTGCAAATAGGTCAATCAATCCACAAGCATATTGATTTGGAATGGGCTTTTGAACCTGGAGAAATTGGACCATTCGAACGGCCACGCTAATGGCCAATAACGCGACCCACTGACTGTACCACCACACAAGACCTGCATAAACTAAAGAGAAATGGAATAAGATACTTTAAACAAAATCCTGCTGATGAGGTTACCTAGTTGGTAATGAAACTTTGGGAGCTAAATGGAAAGCTTGGAGAACAAACCACTGCCAATGTCTAGTTTTGTTTTTTGATGACCTTAATAGAAATTAGTTGGTTGATATAACTTTTTATGCATCAGTTTTGTGGGATGACATAACATGTCTTCTTCAGATGAGTTAAAGCAAAGACAATTCCTAAACTTTTAAAGAACTGAGATGTTCCTAGAAAACTAAAGATGGAGGGAGACATACAAACTAACAAGCAGAAGAATTATTTTCCCTGACAATGTTGAATGTGGAAAAACACATCCAATCCTACTTTTCTTCCCATTGCTTCTCCACCTTTCCTTCAAGATCTTTTGGTTATTCTTCTCTTTATAAAGAAATTCTTCAGATTGAAAATAAACTAGATGAAATCTATTGTTTAACTTGCACTTTCATGAAAATCTTCTGGATGATCCAGTTCCACAAGACCCTCCCATTTCCTCAGTGTGACCCACCTTCCTGGGTGGAGAAGGTCCCCTCCGGACAAGGAACACAGTTATAGCAGCAAACTGGCTCTCCTTCTCGAGCCCTCTTGACAAATCCAGGATGACAATTTTCCGCACATTGGGACTGAGGCAGGGACTGAGCAGAGAAATAAGGAATGCCAAAGAAATGTATCAGGACTCAGCAACCATGGAAACCGAGGTAAATATGGACATTAGAAAAGTAGTCTCTATGCTTCACTTAAGTAATTATGACATTTCTGACTAGTTACAAAGGGTTGCACCAAATATAATGACTGGCATATACTTCATTTAGTTCCTGAGTTTTGGGTCTGGCATATCACATTACAAAAAAGGAATTTTCTACTTGTGAAGTCTTGAAAGATGGAATTGAAAAAACAATTTAAGTATTAAGTGACACCCAGTCTCCCCAAAGCCTTATTAACACTGCTTTCTTTCATTCTTCATATATCTATGACTTTAAAGTATGATAATCTATTTATATTAAAGTTTAGAATGAATTAATTTTGGAATATTAAATTTCAGATTTATTAAATTTTTACTGTAGCAGATGTATGAAAGAAACTGTGATGAAGAAACCTCTGACTATTTAGATCTGCAAAGTTTTATTCTGGAGTACATAAAGCATTGAAAACCTGCTCCCCTTTGACAATGGTCCCCAAGAGCCCCTCACTTAAGCTACAGAGGAAACAGCTGGTGGCTCTCCAGCTTCAGCATACCTTGGAGGAAGCTAACTATCTTGACCCCTTCCAGTCTGGCTTCAGACCCGGTTACAGCACAGAAACCGCTTTGGTCGCATTGACCGATGATCTCTGGAGAGCTAGGGATGGAGGCCATGCT
This sequence comes from Thamnophis sirtalis, assembly GCF_051295495.1. NCBI lineage: Eukaryota > Metazoa > Chordata > Lepidosauria > Squamata > Natricidae > Thamnophis > Thamnophis sirtalis. Next base: position 14,044,257 of record NW_028261395.1, read on the forward strand.
TCCATCCTAGTTCTCCTGGACCTCTCAGCGGCTTTCGATACCATCGACCATGGTATCCTTCTGCGACGACTGTGGGAGATAGGGGTGGGCGGCACTGTTTTGCAGTGGTTCTCCTCCTATCTCTCGGACAGGTCGCAGTCGGTGTTGGTGGGGGGGGCAGAGATCGTCCCTGAGGCCCCTAACTTATGGGGTGCCGCAGGGGTCGGTCCTATCCCCCCTACTATTTAACATTTACATGAAACCGCTGGGCGAGATCATCCGAAGGCACGGGATAAAATATCACCAATATGCGGACGATACACAGTTGTATCTGTCCGCCCCGTGCCAACTCAATGAAGCGGTGGACGTGATGAACCGGGGTCTCGAAGCCGTTAAAGACTGGATGAGAGCAAACAAGCTGATACTCAACCCAGACAAGACCGAGTGGCTGTTGTGTTTTCCTCCCAAAAAATTTGACCAACATACCATCACTCAGGCTGGGGGGACAAAACTTACACCCCTCAGAAAGGGCCCGCAACTTGGGAGTCCTTCTGGACCCACAGCTGACTTTTGACCACCATCTCTCAGCTGTGACCAGGGGGGCATTTGCCCAGGTTCGCCTGGTGCGCCAGTTGCGGCCCTACCTGAATCGGGAGGCCCTCACAACAGTCACTCGAGCCCTTGTGATCTCCAGGCTGGAATACTGTAATGTGCTCTACATGGGGCTGCCCTTGAAGAGCATCCGGAGACTTCAGCTAGTCCAGAATGCGGCCGCGCGAGTGATCGTGGGCGCACCACGGTTCGCCCACATAACACCGATCCTCCGTGAGCTGCACTGGCTACCTGTCGATCTCCGGGTGCACTTCAAGGTCCTACTCACCACCTATAAAGCGCTCCATGGTAGTGGATCTGGCTATTTGAGAGACCGCCTTCTGCCAATTACCTCCCTGCGTCCCATCAGATCGCATAGAGTTGGCCTCCTCCGTATTCCATCCGCCAGTCACTGCCGACTGGCGACTACTCGGAGGAGAGCCTTCTCTGTTGCGGCTCCGACACTATGGAACAATCTCCCCTTGGAGATTCGTACCCTCACCACCGTCCAGGCCTTCCGCACAGCCCTCAAGAACTGGCTAGCCCGTCAGGCCTGGGGATAAGTCTATTTTCGCCCCTCCCGAATGTTGAGTGAATGTTGAGTTTTATTGTTTAATTTATTTTTGTTCACATTTCTTTTTGTACTGTCCTACACTCCCTTTCCTTTTTGATTGTAAGCCGCCCTGAGTCCCCTCAGGGAAAAGGGCGGCCTATAAATGTCCAATAAAAAAATAAAAATAAAAAATTCTTTTCAGATTAGGGCTATCAACTTTAAACCAGTTGTTCTTTGATTATTTTCATTATTTATTTGATTAATTTAAGTCATCCGAAAGATTGGCAAAAATGTTTAAAGACAAATCAATGAAATGTTTGAAATGTCACCAGACACTGGAGTCATATTGTCATATGTGGTGGACATGTGTAGAAGCAAAAAAAATATTGGGCAAAAATCTGAATATTGGAGAAGATGACGCAGCACAATTGATCTAAAACCTGAACTGTTCTTGTTGGGTATCCTGTCAGAAAAATATGGTAAAGAAAACGTATATTTGATAATTCATGTACCAATTGCAGCTAGGATCGTATTTGCACCCAATTGGAAAAGTGAAGAGATCCCTACAGAGGAGAATGTGATTAGGAAAATATTAGAATGTGCAGAAATGAATAGATTAACACTTGCAATTAAAGGAAAGGAAGATCTGATTATTATAATATATGGGAACTATTCTATCAATGGGTGGAGAATACAGGTGAAACTTGAAAAATTAGAATATCGTGCAAAAGTTCATTTATTTCAGTAATGCAACTTAAAAGGTGAAACTAATATATGAGATAAGACTCATTACATGCAAAGCAAGATAGTTCAAGCCGTGATTTGTCATAATTGTGATGATTATGGCATACAGCTCATGAAAACCCAAAATCCATAATCTCAGAAAATTAGAATATTACATGCAATCAATAAAACAAGGATTGTACATAGAACAATATCGGACCTCTGCAAACTATAAGCATGCATATGTACTCAGTACTTGGTTTGGGCCCCTTTTGCAGCAATTACTGCCTCAATGCGGCGTGGCATGGAAACTATCAGCCTGTGGCACTGCTGAGGTGTTATGGAAGACCAGGATGATTCAATAGCGGCCTTCAGCTCTTCTGCATTGTTCGGTCTCATGTCTCTCATCTTTCTCTTGGCAATGCCCCATAGATTCTCCATTGGGTTCAGGTCAGGCGGGTTTGCTGGCCAACCAAACACAGTAATCTCATGGTCATTGAACCAGGTTTTGGTGCTTTTGGCAGTGTGGGCAGGTGCCAAGTCTTGCTGGAAAATGAAGTCAGCACCCCCATAAAGCTCATCTGCGGAAGGAAGCATGAAGTGCTCCAAAATCTCCTGGTATATGGCTGCGTTGACCCTGGACTTAATGAAGCACAGTGGACCAACACTAGCTGATGACATGGCTCCCCAAATCAACACAGACTGTGGAAACTTCACTCAGGACTTCAAGTATCTTGCAGTGTGTGCCTCTCCATTCTTCCTCCATACTCTGGATCCTTGGTTTTCAAATGAGATGCAAAAGTTGCTCTCATCAGAAAAGAGGACATCGGACCACTGAGCAACAGGATTTTGGACCACTGTGCTTCATTAAGTCCAGGGTAAACACAGGCATTTACCAGGAGATTTTGGAGCACTTCATGCCACAGGCTGATAGCTTCCATGCTATGCTGTATTGAGGCAGTAATTACTGCAAAAGGGGCCCAAACCAAGTACTGAGTACATATGCATGCTTATATTTTTCAGAGGTCTGATATTGTTCTATGTACACTCCTTGTTTTATTGATTGCATGTAATATTCTAATTTTCTGAGATTATGGATTTGGGGTTTTCATGAGCATAATCATCACAATTATGATAAATCACGGCTTGAACTATCTTGCTTTGCATGTAATGAGTCTATCTCATATATTAGTTTCACTTTTTAAGTTGCATTACTGAAATACCTGAACTTTTGCACGATATTCTAATTTTTCGAGTTTCACCTGTAAATATGAAAATAATGTATTATAAAGCTAAATAAATTAAGAAGAGAAATATTATAACAACAGATATGTTTTAAGTACTAGTATTAAATAAGAATAGATATATATAATGAACTACTAAGAACCTTTATTAGGTCTTATTTAGTGGTGATACGGATGGCAAAATGTGCACATTTTTCCGCTCTTATTGCATTCGCGGAATCTCGCCCAGCCACCCTGTTTAGGGTGACCCGCTCCCTCCTGAAAGATGAGGAAGTGGGGGAGCCCCTGCAGGGAAGAGCTGAGGAGTTTGTTCAGTTTCTGTCGGATAAAATCACTCAGATTCGGGCAGACCTGGACTCTACTTGGGCAGCACCAGCCGAGATGCCGAGGGAGAGTCTTAGTCAGATTTGCTGGGATGAGTTTGAGTTTGTCACCCCTGAGGAAGTGGACAAGGCCATGGGAGCAATGAGTGCCTCCACCTGCTTACTGGACCTGTGCCCCTCCTGGCTGGTCTCGACCAGCAGGGAGGTAACACGAGGCTGGCTCCAGAGGATTAGGAACGCATCTTTACAGGAGGGCGTCTTTCCCGCAACCGTTAAAGGAAGCGGTGGTAAGTCCCCTCCTTAAGAAGCCTTCTCTGGACCCAGCTATTCTTAAGAACTATTGTCCTGTCTCCAACCTTCCTTTTTTGGGAAAGGTTGTTGAGAAGGTGGTGGCGCTTCAACTCCGACGGACCTTGAATGAAGCAGACTATCTAGACTCCTTTCAGTCTGGTTTCAGGCCTGGGTACAGCACAGAAACCGCTTTGGTCACACTGACCGATGATCTCTGGCAGGCCAGGGATAGAGGACATTCCTCTATCCTAGTGCTTCTTGAGCTCTCAGTGGCCTTCGATACCATCGACCATGGTATCCTTCTGCGATGGTTGGAGGAGGTGGGAGTGAGAGGCACCGTTTTATGGTGGTTCTCCTCTTACCTCTGTGACAGGTCGCAGTCGGTGTTATTTGGAGGCAAAGGTCGACCCCTAGGCCCCTTAAATGTGGCTCGGTCTTGTTCCCCCTCCTATTTAACATCTACATGAAGCCGCTGGGTGAGATCATTCGACAGCACGGGGTTAAGTATCATCAGTATGCTGATGATACACAATTATACCTCTTTGCCCCGTGCCAGCTCAGTGCAGCGACAGATGTGATGTGCCGATGCCTGGAAGGTGTTAGGATCTGGATGGGGGTGAACAAACTCGTACTCAATCCCGACAAGACTGAGTGGCTGTGGATGTTGCCCCCGAGTGACAGTTCAGACAGTCCATCCTTGATCCTGGGGGGGGGGTGTGTGTGAAAACTTACACCCCTCAGAGAGGGCCCACAATTTGGGAGTCCTCCTGAATTCACAGCTGACACTGGAACAAAATTTTTATTTTGCTTTGCTTTTCTTGTTCCCTGTAAGCCGCCTGGAGTCCTCCGGGATTGGGTGGCCTATAAATCTAATAAATTGAAGTGAAGTGAAGTGAATATAGTGGTAAGCTTTAACTATTACGACACAAAAAATTTGTACCCAGACAACACACTGTTTAATGAATGATGAAATATTTGTATTAAAAGAAAACTAAAAATAAAAGGAGGGGGGAGTGTAAGTAAGGCATCTTTGGGAAACATGAGAATGCAACCTGTGTCAGAAAGGGAAGTTTCTAAAGCACACCCAGTTATCCAAGACAAAGTCCTTTCTGTTGAAGAACTAGAGTCAGGTAACATCAACCAGTATGGAAAGATAGACCCACCTTTATTGTTAATTAAATTTGCAGGCACCACCCCCCATTCCAGAGAGACTGAAGGTAGCTAACCCACAGGATGACCAATGGCATTGAAGGGGTTTTCAGATGAAGAGACGAACCAAAGGCCAAATCTAAATAGCATTTCCTTTCAAATTCTCCTTCAATGTCAGGAAGGGCTTTTCTTTGGTGCAATGAAATGTTTCAGCCCTTCAATTGTCTGGGTAGGGGCATTGTACAATATGAGACATTATGCAAATAATACACTATTGTGAACTTCCCAGAGTTATCCTGCATAAGGAGACCAGCAGCATATGTTAGAGGAGCTGGATTCTAATTCCAGGTCTTATTTCCCCCTGGGACCTACAGGACTGCCAGCCACTCTGGAATAAACTTCATTGGATTCAATCCAATCCTGAACTCAGGCCCTGCTCAGGAGAATTGCCGCCTTCTTCGATATTTGAGGACAAGGAAGAAGAGAACTTGGGGCCATCAGTACCATAATCCCTGGCTCTTGATGGCCTCCAATTTTTTCCAATTTTCCAATTTTAATAGATTTGTATGCCGCCCAATCCCGAAGGACTCCAGGCGGCTTACATAAAAACAGTTTAAAAGCATTTTAAAAAGTTTAAAATACAAAACAAAGATGAGTTAAAAGGAGGACACGACATACACTCGATCTTAATGGGGCTGAAGATCAATCTAGATCAACAGCCTCAGGCCTGCCGAAACAGCCAGGTCTTAACAGACTTACGGAAGGCCGAGAGAGTGGGGAGGGTCAGGATCTCAGGGGGTAGATTGTTCCAAAGGGCCTCCCTCATCACTTTTATGGAGATGATAAACACTGAGGGGACACAAGAGGACCAACATGCCCTAAAGAATTGTCACCCCGGGTGGATTCCAGGTTCTCTGAATCAGACAGTAGAATGTTGCTCCATAGGCAGCAGGGGAAGTCCTGCTGAGGGAGGGAGGAAGGAAGGAAGAAAAAAGGGTTTTTTGGGGGGATCTGTATGGTTTTTGGCAGGGACACTCTTGAGGAGAGAGTTGGCTGGAATCCTGAAAGGTGAGAGGGGGTATTTATCTCAAATACAGTTAAATATCGGGGAGTTGAATTTTTAGAATAGCCCTGGAGGGAGGAAGAGGCAGGGAAAGGAGAGAAGGAAATAAAAGGAGAAAATAACTGAGAAAAGAGAGAGGAAGGAGGCCTGGCAACCCAGGAGACAGGGGAGTCAAGCTGTCCCAGACAGTGAAGGAGCCAGCAACCAGACATGATGGGGGCGACCTTACCTAGGCGAATGAGTGAGCAAAGAGGCACAGACCTGTCCCTGGTGGAAGAGGGCTGGGCTGGGCGAGTGGAGGTGCCTGGGTGAGAGATTAGAGCAGACTGACCTCCAGAATGATGGACATTGAGACACCTGCCAGTGGCTATACAGCAGGGAAGAGCATGGGTTCCTGTGAAAAGGGGACAGAGGAATCGAGACTCTAGTGGCCCTTTTGGGGGTGGCGAGCCGCCGAGTCCTTCGGGAGTGGGCGGCATACAAAACCAATAAACCAAACCTAACCTCTACACATATTTCATCATCAGAAGGAGCTTTCTTCATTAGCCTCCCAAGCAGTCTGAGAAAATCCCCATTCCCCACATTCAGTTCTCCCTGAAGGTTATCCACCATGGTGACTAGGCTTAGCAGACTTGAAATGGGTCCTAAGGCTTTGGAAATAGAGAAAAGACACCAGTATTTCACTCACATCGTTGTCCCCAAAGATGCTTTTTCAACAGGCAACTGAAGAAGCTTCCCAGATGAGAAGCAAAACATCTTCAAGGAAAAACCTGAAAGTCCAGTTGCCTCTTGAAAAAGCACTTTGGGCACAACCATGACCTGGATGACTGAGAATCTCCATAGACACTCACCTTGTTGAGCAATTTTAGCTGTGAAAGAGCATCTTGGTTGATAATAAGTCTCTGCCTTTCAAAACTCCCCAGTTGCTGGGTGATAAAATCCATCTTGGGAAGAACCACCCAGCTCCTGATGATCAGATCTGCTGTTATAGCTCTGTTTTGGTCCAAGTAAAAATTAAAGCTGGAAAAATTGCAAAACTCATTCTTGGCCAGAAAGGGATGAAACTAAAATTGAAAGAAAACAGAATTTTTAAAAGCAGAAAATTTGGTTTCTTATCCCACATAGTCTTGCAATGTAACTTGATTTCATGAAACTATTAAACATCTTCATAAAGTCATGATTATTAATTTAGTTAAGTGAGGGTTAGCTAGTAGAAAGGCAATCTTACAAATTATACTGAAATAATTTTTAATGTTCCTCATAGAACTGGGGAGATATGAATAACAATCATCCTTGCTTATGTAATATTCAATATACTCATTAATACAGGCAGATAGAATTGATAAATGATTATTTTGTGATGCATGATATATTTCAACTTAGAGAAAGCTATTTTAAAAACTTTTTAAAAATTCCCAGCTTCTAGAAATAATATTTATGATTTCTCAACAGAGAAAGGTGCGAAACCAAATTAAAAAGAAATGTGACATTTAGTCATTTGGACTTGACAAATTATGGTATCTTACATAAAAATAGAGGGATGGAAGCTAAAATGTCCTGACCCCGTACCTGCCATGGCTCTAACTTTAAAGCCCCCAGCCTCTCTTTGACCCCCCTCCTTCTCATACTTGATCTGGAGGAATAGGCAGCATTTGAGGCCTGGGCCAAAGTCTTTATGAAACTATACAAATAGGGGAAATTTCTTATCCGGATCCTGTTCCTTTTCTCCTGGGTCTCCAGTGGGGCCTTCTGGGTGCATCTTCTCCGGCCTTTGACAGAAAAGATGTTCTTTGAAAGAGAACAGCGGAAATAATGATCTTCAATCTGGGCTTTCAAAAATAAATAGGGCTCAAATGCATAATATATTTGCCTATATTTTTGCTGCAAAACAAAGACTGAAATACTATGGACATATCTGAGAAGTCTGTGCCTTCTAATTTTGAAATTACCCAATAGAGTCAAGACCCAGACTTTCCCCTCAATGGGTCCTGGCAGACGCATACGTGTTAAATGGAAAGGAAGAATTCTGAACCAAAAAGAATCAAATTCCAGGAAGTGAACAAGGACATTGACTTGTCTCCACTTAGAGAGGGCATCCCTGAGGGGTGCTGTATAACCAGTTGTTGAGAACAGTTGTGATATAACTACACAAATTCCATTCCTGACAAGCATAGGAGTGAAAGTCCTCATGAAATTCTCTCCACTCTCTGTGTCCGAAGCAAAGAGGCCAATCAGGGTCCATCTGAAGTGGAGGAGCAGCTGGACAATTGCTGGGTACTGGACTCCTTGTTTGGGGCGCATTTGGTGGAAAAAGGGGAATTGATTTTTTTCACTCAGAGCCTCTGAAACAGGTTCAACACTAATCTAAAAAAACAATGAAGAAGGCTGTGTTATAATTGGAGTCAGAACAAGTCCTAAATCGCTCTACATGGGGCAGCCCTTGAAGAGCATTCGGAGACTTCAACTGGTCCAGAACGCGACCGCACGAGCGATTGTGGGTGTACCTCGATACACCCACATTACACCTATCCTCCGCGAGCTGCACTGGCTTCCAATCGGTCTCTGGATACGCTTCAAGGTGCTAGTTATTACTTATAAAGTCCTTCATGGTATTGGACCTGGGTACTTGAGAGACCGCCTGCTGCCAATTACCTCCCAAAGACCCATTAGATCGCACAGGGCCGGCCTCTTCCGGGTTCCATCCACCAGCCAATGCCATCTGGCTACAACCCGGGGGAGGGCCTTCTCTGTTGCAGCTCCGGCCCTTTGGAACGAACTCCCTGCGGAGATTCGGACCCTCACCTCTCTCCCTGCTTTCCGAAAAGCTGTTAAAACCTGGCTGTGTCGGAGACTTCCTGGGAGGAGCCTGCTGGTGGTGGTAGCAAAAAATCAGCTGCCTCCGAATTCCTGGCTACGTACCTGTTTAGAGGATCTTCCATCTGACGTCTTATCAGGTTTTCTTATCCTTCAGGCAAGAAGGAAAGAAGAAATTGTTTTGCTGGCAAATGCTCTTCGATTTTTGCAGCTTTTGTGCTTGCAGGGAAAGGGGGGCTAGCCCAAGGCAGAACGGCTGTCCGTGCGGGGAACTTCAAACTGCCTTGTGCGGGACAAAGTAGGTCTCCCCCACTCAGTTCAAAGTTTTGTTTGATTTAATCTTATCACGAGCTGAATCCGTTTGCGTGGACAATAATTGTTTATCAACATTTTAGCTTCTTTTCTTTTTCTCCTCCGAAAAATTATTTACTTAGAGGCTTTTAAAATGGCGCCGAGCAGGCTGGTTTCTCCGGTAATAACGAACACTTTTTGTTAATTCTCACAAGAATTCAAAACAAAAGAGATTGCTTATCATTTGTTTTGGTTTCACAATAGGCCAGCAGAAGCTTTTTAATTAGTTTCATTTCTACAAGAATTTTACTCCTTCATTAATCTTGCTTATCTGGAAGTTAAATGGTGATGAATCTGCTGAACGGTCTTGTTACAATGTTTACTCACTGAAAGTTTAGCCAAGCCTTAAACTTCAAAATAAAAGGGGAACTCAGCTTCTTTACTTAAAGCTGCATATTCAGGCAATAGAGTTTTATTAACTGCAGGCAGATAAATTTTGAAATGGCTTCAAAACCAAATATTAACTTGAAGTCATCACCCTCTACTTCCAGGGGCACATCCTCAGTGCCTGGCACAAAGCTGCAGCCTCCGCTTCCTACGCCCCCTGCTGGGGATGTGTTAACGAAAGAATTTTTCCTGAGCAATCTAAGCGAGGCTCTTAATGCACTGACAATTAAAATGGAAGATAAGTTTAGAGATAATAGAGAGGTGGTAAAGCAGGAGAGAAAAGAGGAAATAAAAGAAATGAAAGAAGAAATTAAAAGTGAAATAAAAGGACTTAAACAGGAGCTGTATGAGAAATTTGACGCTAAGGTTGGTAAAATTAGAGATGAAATGCTGAGACTTGTAACTGTAGTATCAGAACATATTTCTGGAATGGAAGATACTCTAGAGGTTCTTAATGATGCCAATGCTAACTTGACATTGAAAACAGAGGTGGTGGAACAAAAAGTGGAAAATGTTGAAAAAGAAATTATTATGATACAGTACCGACAAATGGAGTTCGCATTAAGAGTAAGGGGGCTGCGTGAGGAGAAACAGGAGAACCTGAAACAGATCCTATCGGAAGCTTTTGACCGCCTGATGGGAAGACCAGGGACCAACCTAGACTGGCAAATTGACAAAGCTTACCGCGTTAACTCCTGGCTGGCAAAGCAGAAGCAGCTTCCTCGAGACATCGTTATATATTTTACTACAAGAGAGCTTAGAAATATGGTACTGCAACGTCTTATAACACTAAGCTTCAAATTGGCGGTCAAGACCTGGCTGTTTTGAAAGAGATACCACCTCAAATGTTAAGAGCTTTTTTGGTCGAAGAACTCAGAAATCGTCAGATACAGTATAGATGGGATGCACCATATGGCATCATATTTACATTTGCTAAGCAAAGGTACTGCCTCAACTCTGTATGGAAAGCCCGAGATTTTTATTATAATATATTGAAGGCCGGATACCCTGCACCATCTGGACCTAGAGAAAGACCACAAGAAGGACAGGATAGACAGCAAACTACACAACCACCAGACAAGATGGAGCATCTCTCTTCTCTAGAAGTGCAAGGTGCTATGGAACCAAGACCTAGCCGCATGACTACTAGACGTATGGAGAAACAAGCTAAAAAGCAACAGCATCAACAATCATCAGCCATTGATCAAGGAACTACAATAACAAATCTGGAAGCAGTGGGAGGAGCTAGACCTAAGGTTAAACAGGCCGTGCAGGAAGCTCTAAAAATGCTTCAACCAACCAAAGATGACAACTAAGATTTTAACATGGAATGTCAACGGACTGAATTCTCCACAGAAGAGGAAGAAAATATTTCATTATCTCAAACAGTTTAAGAACGATGTAATTTGTTTGCAAGAAACTCATATCAAGTCAACTGATCAAAAATATTTGATCAACTCAAAACTTGGTCAACATTTTGCAGCTTCTGTTATGGAAAAGAAGAATGGTATAGTTGTATACTTAAGAAAAGATATGAAAGCTGAATTAATAGAAGCAGATCCCTTCGGAAGATATATTGCTTTAGACTTAATCTTAGAAGGGAAAAAGACATTACTTTTGGGAATTTATGCTCCCAATCAACAGCAAGATAGATTCTATAGAAATCTTCATGCTAAATTAGTACAGTGGGACTATAGTTCCTGTATACTATTGGGTGACTGGAATGGAGTGATAGACACTAAGAGAGATAAGAAGATTTCCCGCCTAAATACTAAGATGCGAGCAAAGTTACTCAAACCTTTCTTTGACATTATGGATGATTTTGAATTGAGAGCTATTTGGCGAGAAAGAAATGCAGAGGAATATGACTTCACTTTCTTCTCGGACAGGCATCAATCCCTTTCAAGGATTGATTTTATTCTAACCACTAATGATTTGCTTTCTAGGGTCAAGAAAACAAAGATTGCAGCTAGGGTCCTTTCGGACCATAACCCAGTTTGGATGGAGTTGGGAAGGGTAATGCAGGCAAGAAGGTCTTGGAGATTGAATGAAAACTTATTTAGATATGAAAAGTATATTAATGATTGTAAAAAATTACTATCTGAATATTTTGTTTTGAATATGAATAAGGGTACATCTATGGAATTTGTATGGGATACAAGCAAAGCGTATATGAGAGGAGTCTTGATGAATATAAACAAAACACATAGAAATAAGCAAGGGTTAAAACGAACAGAACTGGAAGAGGAAATTAAGAGAAAAGAGCTGGAGTTAACAAGGAACCCAGACGATACAAAGGTTAAGGAAGCTATTAACATATTAAAATCTCAATTTGACATGTTGATCTCTGACCAGGTAGCTACTAATTTATTATATGCAAAACACAATACTTTTTGTAATGCAAACAAACCTGGCAGATGGTTAGCTTATCAGATTAGGAAAAAAAGGAAAACTCGAAATATATCTAAACTGATTTACAGAGGGAAGGAGGTGTTTCAACAGGAAGAGATTCAAAAGGCTTTCTGGGAATTTTTTACAGAACTGTATAAAGGGGATAAAATTAATGGTTTAGACATAGACAAATATTTAGACAAAGAGAAAATACCTTCAGTTAGAGAAGAGCACAGGCAAAAATTGAATCAACCAATAACCTCGGGGGAAATCCTGCAGGCAATTAAGCAATTAAAGCCAGGGAAAGCACCAGGTACAGATGGCTTGACAGCGGTTTACTATAAAAACTTACAGTTAGAAATGGTAGAACCTCTTAGAGAATTATTTAATATGATTCAAACGGAAGGTAAAGTCCCTCCATCTTGGAAGACAGCGTTTATATCTTTGATACCCAAAGAAGATCAAGATACTACTCAACCCAAAAATTATAGACCTATTTCATTACTGAATGTAGATTATAAAATTTTTACTAAAATATTAGCAAATAGGTTAATGTTGGTTATTCAACAATTGATACATACGGACCAAACAGGTTTTATACAAGGGAGACAGATGAAAAGTAATGTCAGATTAATTATTAATGCATTAGAATATTTGGGAAAGAACAACCAGATCCCTGCTGCGTTTATATTTTTGGATGCTGAGAAGGCCTTTGATCGAGTTAACTGGCAATTTCTGCTGAAGATATTGCAAAAAATGCAGATAGGAGATAATTTTTTACAGTCAATTAAAGCAATATACCAACAGCAAACAGCACAAATCATAGTCAATGGAAGTTTAACAGACTCTTTTCAAATTGGAAAAGGTACAAGACAGGGCTGTCCTTTGTCCCCATTATTGTTTATTATAACTTTGGAAGTATTATTGAATAAAATACGGGGCTTGGATGGTTTAAAAGGGATCAAGATTAGGCAGCAAGAATATAGAGTCCGCGCTTTTGCGGATGATTTGGTCATAATATTGGAACAACCACAGGAATCCAGTATGGTTTTAATGAATACGATTAATCAATATGGTCAAGTGTCTGGCTTTAAAATAAATTTAGGAAAAACCAAAATATTAGCTATAAATATGAATATTAAACAAAAGGAAGAATTAGGAGTGATGCTAGGATGTGAGGTAGTTAAAAGAGTCAAATATCTTGGAGTTAACATCTTAACTTCAAATGGGAAATTATATAAGCATAATTATGAACCACTTTGGCATAGCATACAGACAGAGATGAAAAAATGGGAGAAATTGCACTTATCTTTGCTGGGTAGGATAGCGGCAGTGAAAATGAACATTTTACCAAAATTTTTATTTCTTTTCCAAATGTTACCTATACTTTAAAAAGATGCGAACCTTTTAGAATGGCAGAAGGGTATCAACAAATTTGTGTGGGCAGGAAAGAAGCCGAGGGTAAAGATGAAAATAATGCAAGATGTACGTGAGAGAGGAGGATTGAAACTACCTAATTTAAAACTATATTATGATGCAGTGGCATTATCTGTAATTAGTGATTGGACTCATTTAACCAATGATAGAATATTGAATATTGAGGGACACGATCTGGTATTTGGCTGGCATGCTTACCTGTTATTCAACAAAAAATTGGATAAGAATTTTAAAAGTCATATTTTAAGAAATGCTTTATTGCGGGTTTGGAAGAAATACCAATATAAATTAAATGACAAGATACCCATGTGGGCAATTCCTAGACACGCAATTGAAAATATGAATATAGCACAAAAACAGGACAGAATTACTTACAGACAGCTTCTTACCTCGGAAAGGGGGGTATTACAATTAAAATCTTTAGAGGTATTAAAAGAGGAGAAGGTAGTTCAAACATGGTTCCAGTATGGGCAATTACAGGCTAGGTGGAAAATAGATCAAAAAATTGGTTTTATCCAAGTTGAGGATAATCTGTTTAAACAAATAAGAGATCAAAGCTTAATGCATATAAAGAGGATATACAATGTATTAATACAGATGGATTCGGAAACAGAATTAGTTAAAGATTGTATGATAAAATGGGCTCAAAATATTGAGGAACCAATAATGTTGGATACATGGGAAAGAATCTGGGTAAGAAATGTGAAATTTACACAAGCTCAAAATCTGAGAGAAATTTTTTACAAGATGTTCTATAGATGGCATTTAGATCCTAAAAAGTTGGCTTCTATGTATCCGAATGTACAGCCTAAATGTTGGAGGTGTGGTTCTCTCGATGCTACATATTATCATATATGGTGGACCTGCCAAAAGGTTAAGGCATTCTGGATAAAAATATGGTGGGTCATGCAAAATATTTTTAAAAGAAGGATAAAGTTTATTCCTCAGTTATTTTTACTAGGTATATGTACTGACTTTACAGTGGTAGAGACTAATTTGATTCTGCATCTAATAACTGCAGCAAGACTGTTGGTGGCGCAATATTGGAAGAAGGAAGACTTGCCTACAATCCAAGAATGGACATTGAAAGTGACAAACTTAGCCGAGATGGCTAAAATATCGGCATATATTAAAGATCATTCAAATGAGAGATATAAACGAGACTGGAAAAAATGGATTGACTATATACAAAATAAATACGGGACCAAGAAATTCCAGTTAGCCTATGCTTAAGATCAGAAATGATTTAAACTGTTAAAAATTAGTTCAGTAAGAAGAAGCTAAGGTCAATGTAGAATGTCATTAATTTCTTTATCTCTTTTTTCTCAATAGATTTTAGACTGTGTTAGTTAAAAATCCATACCGTGTACGGGTTCTGGGAAGTCGGGGGGGGGGAAGGAGGAGGGGGTTGGGGGGTGGAGGGAGGGAGGGGCACACAAAAAAATGTACTTCAATGTCTTATTGATTGACAAATGATGAAATATTTGTGTTTTTTTTTAAAGAAATAAAATAAATATTTGAGGAGAAGGGGTGCTTCAGTTACAAGTGAGAAAAGAAAGAAGCAGAAAAAATATAGATAGTCAAAAGGTGATCTAGAGGTTGAAAAAAAAAGAAATCAAAACAAAGAAGAAAAAAAAAAAAGTAAAAAATCAAAAGGTCGATGGTAATGATCAAAAAAGAAAAACTTGGTGTCAATATCTCCACAGCCGGTAATATGAGAATGATGTTGGGGGATGAAAGGATGCCAACAGGCTAAAACAAATGATTTTCCCGGACTCTTTTTATCCCCCCCTAAGATAAGAGTCTCTTCAAGGTCACGGTCAGCTTTGCTGTTTTATCTCAGTTTGCCAGCTGCATAAACACGTGAATCAAATACATTACAGGGGGGATTTTAATAACAAAGTTCAAGTCCACAAGATGGCAGTGTTGGCTTGTAGTTTGTAATTTACAGCTTGTTTTAGTCCATTCCGTTTGTTAATTACTAATTGTGAGAAAAAAAAAGACAAACCTCAAAAGGGGTAAAAGGCAACGAAGAAAAGCAAGCCAAAAAAAAAAAAAAAAAAAACCAATCTTCAAAGCACTTTAAGTTTAAGATTTAGTGCCCCAATAAATTCAAAGTTAAAGGTGTCGACAACAAGAAAAAGGAATGCGAAAAGCCGATTCAAATTACAAGAAAGTCCAGCCCGGCTTAGGAATTAGAAAAAAGGAACAGAAAAATAAACTTCCAAATGGCAAACATTTATCTCCGCCGCTTTTCTCACTTCTCAGCCTTATTTTAAACTAAGTTTCCAAATTTAGGGTGCTCTCTTTCCAACAAAAAAAAAGGATTTAAGACTCACATCAAACGGCCTGCTCATATCTGCTCTCTCTGGGTCTTCGCAGTTGCAGTCGGCATTGTTTAGCCGATCCGGAAGCCACTGGATTGGGAAGGCTTTCCTTAGGTTCCCAGAGGTTTTGCGGATACCTCTGGGACCATGGAGTTCCGCCCCACGTCACTGTCTCTTCGGGACAGCTTAGATTCAAAAGAATCCTCCAAAAAAGACTCCGGTGTAGATGGTCATTCAGGAAGTGCCTGAAAGTCCGTCTTCTCACTGCTAAGCCCCGCCTTCTTCCTCGAGACTAAAAAAACAAAAAAAAAAACCTGGCTGTGTCGGCAGGCCTGGGGTTGATGAGCTCCCCTCCCCTCTCGACAGGTGTGGTTGTTGGTCATTTTAATATGTGTATTTTGTACTTGTATGTTTCCCCTTCCCGTTTAAGTTGTTCGCCGCCCTGAGTCCCTTTTAGGGAATAGGGCGGCATATAAATAAAATAAAACTTAAACTTAAACTTAACTAAATATTTGTTTTTAATGACTCGAACCTGGTTCACATTAGAACTATTAGCCTTAATAATGCATAATGTAGAACACAGAATATTAATGTCAGTATATAAAACAGAATGCAAGAATAAATTAAGGAGGAATAAGATTAAAGAATATAAATTATTTCTGCATCACCCCTACAATTTATCACAATCAGATCCACACACTGAACTGTTTTGATCAAATAAGGAGCTTTATTATATTTAACTTTTGAATTCTGATTGTCTGGGAAATCTGTGATTTTAATATATGAATCCCAATCCATCATTTATCTAATGTAGAGTCCAAAATATTGATTTTTATTAAATAGTTGAAATTCCATGAATAGAATTGTTCTCCAGTTTTACAAGAGACAGGGAGACCACAGCTCCTAATATAATTTGGTACTCGTACAATCAAAGATGTCTTTAATTGAAATTTTGCAGCTGTTAACACAGAGAATTTTGGGAGTCTGCCAGATTTCAAAGCTTTAATAGTACAGTAAGGCTCGCACTCAGCTCGGCATCTATGGCGAAATTGTCACTTTCCAAAGATCATAACTTTTGACATTGATTTATCAATAATCATTGAACAATTATGTCAGTTGGAGCTTTCTTAATTTTTTAATTAACAGCTTACACAATCCAAGTCATGAATACAGTAATAATAAAGTATCCGAATAAAGCAGGTTTACCCAAATTTATTTAGCACCTTAGATTTAGTACTTAGTACTTCAGGATCTTTCATTACTCTTGCTAATTCATTAATATCTAGACTGAATAACAAGGGTTCAAATATGCATCTTTCCCTTCTCCCTTGGTAGGTATCCGTCTTTCTTTTCATTGAGCCCAAACGTCCCTCTCAAACAAGGGCTTGGAGAAAGAGCTTGGATCAGAGCCAACAGTCTGAGCTCCATTTTAAGGGCAATCAATTTCCTCCATCATATTTCTCCATTTGTTGTCTCAAATTCTGCACTAACATCTATAAAGCCAGCAAACCATGGTTTACCCAACAGATATATTTTTGTGATTTGCTATTTCAAGATCAATCTGTTGTCAATATTAGATTATTTAATTATTATGAAAATTTATATAACTTTTAACTCTACCTAAACCCATTTTGTTGCTTTGCAAGGAATTGAGACATTAGTCTTATGATGAATGTGAGCATGAACATACCAGGGTAAAACAATAGTTGACATATTTGCTAATATGGTGAAAAGCAGCTCTTGAATCCCATAGAGAAGTTACAATTCTATTGCTCACCCACTACCTCTCCCCACTCAATTTACCAGAGGGAGAAACACACACACAAACCTGTGCGACTTTGTAGGTGCTTGCTAATGTTGACATCTGGATGGAGATGTCCCTGTTAGCTCCATCAAGAAGAGCCAGGAGGTTCTCCTTCCTTCCACAGCCGTAGTTGGGGACATTGGCTTCTCCAGTGGAGAGAATGTCCAGCAAGGCATCTGAAGTGCAGAAAGTGCTCAAATAGTTGTCATGGATGTTGTAGCCAAGTGTGAGATTGTGCAGGAGCTGTGAGTTCTTGTTGATCAGCTGAATGGCAAAAATGAAGCGTAGGGTTTTTAGAAAACCTAAGGAAAACCTATTGTTAAAAAAATGTTCATGTTATTAATATAAAAAGTGACAACAAATGTTTTTTTTTAAAAAATCCCACTCCTCTTTATCTCCAAAAGCCTATTAAGCCTTAAGCCAACATTGATCCAAAACCAATCATCAGCTATTTCAGTAGTCAAGTGATGAACCCAGGATTGTGAAGGGGGAGGAAAATAATGCCAACTTCCTTCAAGTTTTTTTCAATCCTATCTTTGAATTTAAGTCTCTTTCACAAAATAAGACAAAAGACTGAAGCTATGGAAATCAAAATCATTCATGAAATTGGACAGGTCCTGTGATATAAAAGTCAGTGAAATAAGAAGAAAAAGAGAGGGTTAGGACTGCAAATGGAGGGAATACAACTCCATCCCCCTGAATGACCTACACATGAGATTGACGAGAAGGAGCACTATTGAAAGGCCTCATTATGTGAGATATTTCTGAAGTACTAATGATCATATTAATGAGATGGTCTCCTGATCTGTAATAGCTCCATGGTTGTTTGCCATCCTGGTGCTCCAAACCCAGCGGGCACTTCCTTCTAAGCCTCCCAGAAGTTGCCTGGGACATCAACATCATTAGAAGCAGAAGGTTCATAATTCACCGAGCTAAATCCCAACTGTTCACAGAAATATCAAGATGAATTAGAAGAATTCAAAGCACTCCCACAAGATGGAAATGCTATTGGCTTTCCTGATTCAGACAGAGACAAACAAAGCCTTCCACGGAAAAGAATTAAAACTACATTCAAGAGCACAGCTCCTGTCTGTCTGAAAACATATGCCAGACAGAATCTAACTTAAGGAGTTTATATTTTTCTGATGAAAGTTCGCATCCATGTTGCTTCATTCCGGTGTTTACATCAAAGGCAATTCCTGGAGACATAGCAGAAGAGGTGATTATTATAGGAAGAAGCAACTTTTCCATTGGGGATCCTGAACTTCTTTGCAGCTCCATGTGAGGAGGGTTAGCTGGAGAAAAGCATGTGAGTGAAAAGTCATAGAAATGCTCCTGGGGAAACTGTTCTGTTGTGGTTGTGATTCTTCCTGTCAGAACATGTGCTTCATCCAGATGCTGGATGAAGATACCGTATTTTTTGGAGTATAAGACGCATCTTTTTCCCTCAACAAAGAGGCTGAAAATCTGGGTGTATCATATACACTGAATAGAGCATTTTTTGTCTCCCAAAACCCTGCCCCTTCACCAAAATGGCCATGCATAGCTTTTAGAAGGCTTTCAGAGAGCTCCTGGGGGCTGGGGAGGGCAGAAATGAGCAACAAAATGACCCAATTTCTCCCCCCCAGCACTCTATAAGCTTCCTAAAGGTTGTCCATGCCCTTTTTTGCCCCCCCCAGTAGCACTCTACAAGCTGCCTAAGGACTATTCATGCCCTTTTGGGGGGGGGGAACGGGCCTGTTTTCGCAAAAAACGGGCCATTTTGGGGAGGTTTGCAGAGTGCAATAACTTTTTTATTTAATTTTCCTCTTCAAAACCTTGCTGCATCTTATACTCCAGTGCATCTTATACTCTGAAAAATACAGTAGCTCAAGTAGTACAAGGGAATTAACTTCTGCTCTCCTTCAGCATGACCTCTTTTCTCCAGACTCTGTTGTGGAAGGTCACCCAGAGCTATGGAGGTTGATGACACTCTAGGCTGATGTCACTTAACTCCAGTGTTCCCATCTCCTAATATCCAGGAAGCAATCAATATCCTTAAACCAGCCTAATGTTAAGTATTGGGCTGATTAGGAATTTTCTCTTATATTAGATTCTCATAGATGGATCCTAAATTGGAGTCGTGTTTCAAATTTTTAAATTGCTTGTATTGGAAGTGAAATTTCATTTTCCAACTTTCCTAGCCATACCAATTTTTCAATGAGAGCTGACTAAGAGACAAGAAATTGAATGCCTGTGGACTATATCATTGGGTAAATAGGGAGAAAGTTATAGATTGGATACAATTTTTTCCTTGCTGCTCTTTCTGTTGCCTTCTGTATTCATGTATGACACTCCTACATGATTCTGGAATTTCTTAGCTTTTTAAAGGTGAGCTGTGAGGTCTGCAGCTGAGATGGTGGTGGTGTCCACAGTGGGGGTAGATGGTGATACACCTATTTTGGGGGTGGTCAACACACTTGAAGATTAGAAACTGCCCCACCCCAAATCTCTGAATCAAAGAAAGTCACAGCATGATCTAGCTGACCTTCACTAACCTCAAAATCTCATCCAATCTGCTTTCAACTCCTATTATTTTCTTCTTTCAGAATTTTTCCATTTTTTCTTTTACTTACAGTCCCTTACCTTGAACTGCATTTCACAAGTTTAGGATTAGTGTGTAAAGGTCAAATCTCAGAATTTGGAGCAATAACCAAGCTTGCTAAGAAATCTGGAAGACTTAAAGTTCCCACATCTAAAGAATGCCCAGGTTGTGGGAAGCATTGACAAAACTAGTAAGATGCAAAAGGGTCATATAGCTGTCTCGTAAGACATTTTCACAGGAACCATAAAGGGGATGAAAGGAGGCCTTGTCAAAGCTGCCACTCAGACAACTGCCTCTGCTTGAGATGGACAGGGGGTCCAGGGGAAGCAGAGACCAGAGGGACAGAAGCCAATGGAGTCATTCCCTAGAATGGCAAAGTTAATCTCTTCTTCAGGAGATTGGAAGAAAAATCCACAAAGGAGCTTCTTTAAATCCCAGGCATAAAAGGGCCAGATTGCATGACTCATCAGATATCAGCCAATCTAACTCAACAGTGACCTGAATATCTCTTAGTGTCTTCTATCTCATACGGGCCTGAGAAGCCCCATTGAATTGTGGCCCCCATGTTTCCTGGGATGGGTATCCTGAGAGACACCCGAAGGTCCTCTGAATGGTCCTTCAGGAAATCATAGATGAAATACAGTCTGAAGGGCCCTTCCCTTCAGAAGATGCTCCTGCTTGGAAAACCTTCCTCCTCCTCCCTGAGCTGCTGGCCTTCTCCTTGTTTCTGCCCTACCACAAGTTGAGAGTTTTCTTTGGGCATCAATAACTTTGTTTTTTTCTTATACCATATTTTTCAGAGTATAAGACACACCTATTCCCCCCAAAAAGAAGATGAAAATCTGGGTGCATCTTATACATTGAATACAGCATTTTTGGCCTCCTAAAACCCCACCCTCTTTGCAAAAATGGCCGTGCATAACCTTTAGGAGGCTTCCAGAGTGCTCCTGGGGGCTGGGGAGGGCTAAAATGAGTGAAAAATGGTCCCTTTTGCTCATTTCTGCTCCCCCCACAGCCCTTAGGAGCACTGTACAAGTCTCCTAAAGGCTATGCATGCTCTTTTTTTGACAAAAATGGGCCTGATTTTACAAAGAAGAGGCATTTTTGCTCATTTTTGCCCCCTTCCAGCCCCCAGAAGCACTCTATAAGCCTCCTAAAGGCTATTCATGCTCCTTTTTTTTTTTTGACAAAAATGGGCTGTTTTTGAGAGGTCTGTAGAGTGCAAAAACTTTTTTTTTATTTGCTCTTCAAAATCTTGGTGCATCTTATACTCCGGTGTGTCTTATACTCTGAAAAATATGGTAGTTTTCTTCCCTATTTACCCAACAATATAGTCTATAGACTGTCACTTTCCTGCCTTTTAGTCGGCTGTAATCAAAAAATTGATAGAAAAGATGGGAAATGAAATTTCACTTCAGGCAGGAGCAAATTTAGAATCAGCTCCAATTTAGGATTCATTTGTGGAGTTTTGATATAAAAGGAAATCCCAAACAGGCCCCACTCTTAACATTAAGCAGAATTCAAGGGGACTGAATGTTTCCTTGTCATTCAGGCAGCACCAGAGTAAAGGAAGTGGCACCAAACTCCATAACTCTGTGTGACCTTCCCTTGCAGTCCCTGGAGACAAGAGACCTGGTTGAAGGACAGTAGAAGTCAATTCCCTTGTTACTGAAATCTCTTTCTGCAGCATCACTTTCTGGGCATGTCCAGACAGGAAAAACCACAGCCACTACAGAGCAGAATCCCCAGGGGAGTCTCTGTGGTTTTTCACTAAGATGTTTTTCTCCATCCTCTCCTCTCGAACATGGAACCACGAAATTCAGGATCCCAAGAGGAAAAGTTGCTTCTCACTCTAATTAGGAACATCTTGTCCCTTTAATTATGACATTCCAGACCTTTGAGGCTATTTCTGCTCTTCTGTGATTGCTTTTGATGTAGACAGCACATTGAAGCCATATACAAAGGATCTTCTACCTTTACAGATAAGCTCTATGTGACGCACATTTTAGGACAGACAGCATCTGTGTTCTTTTTTTGAAAGTTTTTTATTTTTAAACATACAAAGACAAACAAAACATAAAATATAAAATTTTCATCAATTACTGTGTCTGTGTTCTTGAATGCACCTTTCTCTCCTTCCCCCATGAAGCTCAGATTTTCCCTAATCAGGAGGCTCACTGGTATTTCCATCTTAAGAGGGGGTTTAGAGTTGTAGTAAGGTAGCAGAAATAACCCAGAAGGCATGTACAGAAAAATTAATAAACACGCAGCCAGGAGCCACAGCCAGAGAAATCTCAGAGTTGCGCAGGATTTCGTGTATGACCAAAGGGATAGGCTGAAGGAGGAGGAAAAAGAACGGAGGGAAGAAAGGAAAGAGAGGGAAAGGGAGAGAAAGAGGAGAGAGGAGAGACAGGAGGAA
Organism: Thamnophis sirtalis; assembly: GCF_051295495.1. Taxonomy (NCBI): domain Eukaryota; kingdom Metazoa; phylum Chordata; class Lepidosauria; order Squamata; family Natricidae; genus Thamnophis; species Thamnophis sirtalis. The sequence continues at coordinate 14,066,687 of NW_028261395.1, forward strand.
CTGCAAATTTTTGCCGCTTTAAACCCCAGACCCAGCGCATGCCCACTGCCACTGTCCCATCACACTGGCGTAAATGCCGGCAATGTGATTGGGAGGGAAGACCCCAAGAACGGTGCGCCCACTGTTTGCAGTGCGGGGTGGAAGGACACATAAAACAAGATTGTAGACAAAACCCAGCAAACCACCCACGCCGAGCCCAACCTAGAGTGCCTCTGCCAAGAGCTCGCCCAGGTAACCGGGGCGAATGGAGGCAGAACTATGGACACCAGTGGGACTCAGGGAGGAACAGGGATCAATCTCCCTTATGACCAGGGGACAAAAGCACAGACTTTTCAGTTACCTTTTGTGGGTTGGCCATTCCCTTAAGGAACGGCCCCGAAGAGGAACCCATGGTATCCCTCTGGATAGGGGGAAAGCAATATGAGTGCCTAGTGGACACGTATTTGTGTATCCCATATTGTTTTGTGTACTTTGTTTATTCTTATTTAAGTATTAAATACACAAAATAATTGGTATATTTTATTTTTGTCGATGGTAAGGGCAAAGACATTGACTTGTCCATGACCACCCGGTCACATGATCATGACCACCAAGCCACAATCGCCCAGTCACATGACCACCAAGCCACACCCACCAAGCCACGCCCACGGAACCAGTAGGGAAAATGTTTAGATTTCACCACTGCTGCTTCCCTTCCCCAACACGAGGCTCCCCAGCTTCCTTCTCCCAAGAGGGGCTCCTCACTCAGCCAGGCAGAGTCCTGTCTGGCATCCCTGCAAGAGCTCCCTTGCCTTGCCTCTGCATGGGAATGGGTGGTAGGGGAACATGGGATATGGGCTTCTGCATTCCCAGGTCTCTGAAGATGGAAGTTGGATTTTGCAGATCAGCTTTTTCATCTGCAACACCAGGGTCCTGAGCTCCCCTCCCCTCCCTCCCCTTCCTTCCCTCCCCACATGGAGTGAGAGGCTTCCTTGATGTCACTGTCTATTTTCACATGGTTTTTTTTCTTGTGTGTATGTGTGATTTTTTTTAACTCTGCAAAGTTCTGGTAACTAGTTTTTCACTAAAGGTGTTTTTGTTCTTAAAAACTGACTGCACTATTCCATCAGCCCTTTTGTGTGATGCCCTGGAGTATTGACTTTCAAAATAAAGTAATTTTTGGTTCCAACTCAACAGGCAGCTACTTCAGATCTGTGACATACTCTGGCATTAACTGACTTCTGGGGTTTTGTCTTTAACCACAATGCCAACAAATGTCCCAATTCTTTTTTTCTTCAGCCACAGGTGCCCTGTATTCCCTCCTGGGTCAGCTTCAAGGATGGAGCTCCCAAACCTCTTAATTCTAGATGATGGATTTAATTGCATCTCTGCCCCTGTTATTATGAATCACATGGGGATTATTTCCCTTTCATTTCTCTCCAGAGAATATCCCAACAATCTTTGAGTCCAAGAACTCGTTGAATTATCCAGGGATCCCTCCTGAGAGGGAGAATTATAATAAAAGTTTCAGCTCTGCTCTTTTGCTGAATCCTCCAAGGGAGACTTTGGGCAGAGAAATATGGAGGTTTGGGATAGGCAATGTCTGTGCTCTTGAATGTACATCTCTCTCCTTTCCAGGTGAAGTGAGTGTTTCTCTGTGTTTGAATCAGGAAAGCAACTAGATCATGTTCTACCTTGTGAGAGTCCTTTGAATTCTTCTTTAAAAACGGGAAGGAGATTGATTTATTCACTCCATGAATTATGGACCTCCTGCTTCTAATGCTGCTGGTGTCCCATCCAGTCTCTGGGAAGCTGAGAATGAAATGCCCACGGAGCTTGGAACACCAAGATGGAAAAGGACCACAGAGCCTTTACAGCTCTGGAGACCATCTCATTAATATAGTCATCGGTGGAACTGAAAAATGGCATATAAAGTTGCTTTTCAACGTGGCTCCTTCTGTTCAGTTTGTTTTCCATGATTCGTAAGTCATTCAGGGTGATGGAGTTGCATTCCCTCCATTCTAACACTCTCCTTCTTTTCTGTCTTTTATTTTTCATTTATTTCTATATTGGGGGATATGTCTAATTTCCTGAATGATTTTTATTTCCATGGCTTCTCTCTTTTGTCTGATTTTATGAAAGACACTCAAATCCAAAAGGGGTCTGAAAAAAAGCTGAAAGGGCTGCAGATGATTTTCCTCTCTCAGTTCAATCCTTAATTTGTCACTTGAATAATGAATTTTGTAGTTGTAGTTGCTGTACCTCAGTCAATTTCCACATCTGTGTAACTGATCAATGGTTTTGGATCAATGTTGGCTTAAGGGTCAGTAGGCATGTGGAGGAGTATACTGTATATTTAAAAAATTGTTACTGTTTTTTATAATAACACTTTTTTTTTACAATAGGACTTATTCTCATTTTTTATATGGCTTACGATTAATTAATGTTATTCAAATGGTCAACAAGAATTCCCAGCTCCTGAACAATCTCACTCTGGGCTACAACATCCATGCCAACTATTGGAGCACTTTCTGCACTTCCGATGCCTTGATGGATATTCTCTCCACTGGAGAAGCCAATGTCCCCAACTACGGCTGTGGAAGGAAGGAAAACCCTTTGGCTTTTCTTGATGTAGCTCCCAGGGACATCTCCATCCAGGCATCAACATTAGTAGGCACCTACAAAGTCCCACAGGTTTGTGTGTGTTTTTCTCCATTTGGCAATGTGAGTGGTGAGTGTTGGTAGGTGAGTAATAGAAGCAATCATGTCTTCTCCAGAATTTTTTTTATTCTCTTACATACCATTTTAAGTATACATTCACATAATTGTTATTCTTCTTTGAATTTATCATTCGTATACATTTATTATTTCATTTAATAGGTTATAATGTGTTGCTATGCTATTTCTCTGAGAAGTGGCCCAAATATTTAAGAGTTACTAATAACATTTACTTGGTCATCCATTTAATTTAGTGGCATTTATTTCTAAGAATCACCATAGTCTGATAAGAGTAAGCACTGTAATAATTATTCTTTCAGCAATATTTGTTCGCATGCCTCCTTCTATAGGAAATGGTTTACACAGGACGGATGTAGCCGACCACAAATTGTTCTTGATACCTGTAGAATTTGCTTGTTTTGTACTTGCTTGGAAAACAGCTAAACTAGGGCACACACATGAAACTTAGGAAACGCGCAGTTATCAATTCTATTATTGGTCCAGATGCATAATTTGTAACCAATGACATTTGCAATGTTTGAAAACCTAATTTGCGTATGAAAGTTTATATATTCAGCTTCGCTACATAATAAAGTTGTCATTCACCCAGAGAGATCGTGCCCTCAAGTTCTTTCTAGGATTAGCTTCGTGGGTGACCCCACGTGATATTGTTGTGCCCAGATGCCGCCCTGGAGCCGTTTTCTCCGGGGACGGACTGGGGCACTAACAAGTGGTGACTCCCGACGTGATTTTTTCCGCCGAACCGACGCAGCCTCGCCGCTGTGTGCCTGAGACCCCATCGCTTACCCGCGCGCTCGTCGTCGTTCGTGGAAACGACTGATCTTTCGTAAGTATGGGGGCGGATCTGTCCAAGGACCAGGTGGGTCATGTTAAAGAACTTGGCCAGATTCTCAGAGCTTCTAAAAGTCAATTAAAAAAGAAATTTGTCTTTCCTACCAAATCTGAATTACGCCAACTGTTAATACACATTTGGCAAAACTGCCCCTCCTATCCTCACCATGGTTCCCTTAAACCTGGACCATGGGTGAAAATAGGCACCTATCTCCATCAGGAACCTCGTGCTCCTACTTCGATGCTCCTGACTTGGAAGGTTATACTTGCTGCTCTTAGACTCCATCATTCTGACCCTTCTCCTGTTTTTCCCATAGAACCCCCTGATCTTACTCCCCCACCTCCTTATTTAGATCGCCCTTCAAGTTTTGTTCCGTCTGTCTCCTCTCCCTCTGTTTCCCCCCCTCCCTCTCCTTCTGTTTCTGACATTTCACTCACATCACCTCCCCCTCCTTCTTCTGGTCCTGCCAGCGTTTATTTTGCTTCCTCTCTCTCTCTCCCTACTATGGCTGGCAGTGCTGTGGCTCGTGGTTTGGCTTCTGCCCGAGCCGATCCTTCTCTTACTCCAGATGATCTGGAACTTCTTTCTGCTTTTCCCGTTGACATAACGGGCGCTGCTCCTGTCTATGAAGCCCTCCCTTTTAGAGTGCTGAAAAATCTCAGATATGCTGTGTCTCAAAGTGGCATTACATCCTCTTATTTTCAATCTGTCCTTGAGAACCTTAGTCAGACTTATCACCTTCTCCCCTGTGATTGGATTACCATCGCCAAATGTATCTTAACATCCAGCTCACAGAGCCACAAAAATCTGCTCAAAGAGATGAATTGGCCACTTCCTTCTTGGCCTTTCAGTTATTTGACAAACAACCGTTTAACTTAATTCTTGCTAGTCTTTATGTGACTCAGATTATAACTTCTTTGTGTGAGTCTTATCTCTCTTCTTCTGTTGATTCACAACTTTTGTCTCTGTTTCTCACTTTACAAGGTCTTGTCTCCTCTCGCTGTTATTTTTTCCATGTCTCCCATATCTGACGTCATCAGCCCTTCCCTGGGCCTCTCCAGGAGGGCAATGATGTTGCTGATGCTGAGGCATCAGCCCCCCCCACCCCATGTCAATGTTTGTTCTGCTATCACACCTTGGGATAGCCACTCTTACTTTCACCAGAATAAAAAGCGCTCATAAAACCATTTGGCATTACTGCAAATGAGGCATCAGCAATTATTCAACTATGCCCCACCTGTAGCCAGCAGGCAAAACCCTCTCCCTATGGGAGTTAATCCCTGAGGGACAGAGTGTTGCCAAATTTGACAAATGCATGTTATACATGTTCAGGCTACATTATGGCATCCCCCCAAAGGGGTGAAGCCACCAAACATGTTATTAATCATTGTATTCGGACCTTTGCATCGCTGGGACACCCAAAAGAGAAATTTGGCATTCCTTATAACAGCCAGGGTCAGGCGTTGGCTGAGCGCGCCAACCAGACATTAAAACATGCCCTGGACAGATATATTGGCAATAGGGGAAAATGCCCCCTGGCCTCCCAGCAGTGCAACACACCGGCAGCCCATCATCCTTGGCAGCGACTCGTCATTTTGCAGCTCCACCTACTGCAGACACCTCCCGTCCACCTGTCTACTATTGCTGCTTGCCTGACTTGACGTGGTGAGGACCTGCTGACCTGCTGACCTGGGAAAGGAACTACACTGCAATACAAAGTTCTTTGGATCCCAGGATGGCACGTAAGACCATATTTGCCAAAACCACCTATACAACCACCTACACAAACACAGAAGCAGCCTGACCATGACCAACCAACAGGAACCACAGCTTGAGGCTGTCTCTGTCTCTGACCTGGAGAACAGAGCAGAGCACCCTCCACTCCCCTGACCGGCTGCCCTGTCTTTCACCGCAGATCCCCCTACTATGTGTTTGGTTGAATGCTACCTGTTGTCATTATTTGAACCAGTCCGGACAAATTGAAACCAGTGTGGATACCGTTCAAACAGTTGGACAAACATACAAAGCCTTGGACTTCTGGTAGGATTGGATGACCTCTTAGTTACTAAATTTTAGCTGGTTGGGAAATGTTTCCAAGACTGTTATAACCCTTGTTGCTTTGCTGATACTGTTGTGTTGCTGTATTCAATGTGCACCCTCTTTATTCACTATGTGTAAGAATATACTCTCTAGCTTGGCTCCACAGAAGAATATTCACATTGTCAACCACAATGAGTTACATGAACAGTCAACCCCTTCATGGGGAAAGATCCCTTCTGCATGCCCAGCGATGAAGAGGGAGACGCTGCCTTTTAACAAAAACAGTGTTGGAATTCATTCTGGGTGTGTGTGTGCAGGGCAGTTTCTGCTGTCTGAAACACACATACACAGGGATGCAAAAACATCGCACCAGAAACATCCTTCCGGCCTAAACGGCCAGGACTCATTATGCAGCCTCATGTAACATGAATTATATGAGCCAGCAACTCCCACACATGCCCTTCTCTCCCCTATGCTGTGCTGTAACTGTTTATTCCCCCTTTGCCATGATGTGAGTTTTTATGGGTTTCTGTGTAGAATGCTGTGATTAGCCCTGGTAGATGAAGAGGAAGAGTCTCTTTGACAAAAAAAATAATAAAAAGAAAAGGAGGAGATGTTGCTATGCTATTTCTCTGAGAAGTGGCCCAAATATTTAAGAGTTACTAATAACATTTACTTGGTCATCCATTTAATTTAGTGGCATTTATTTCTAAGAATCACCATAGTCTGATAAGAGTAAGCACTGTAATAATTATTCTTTCAGCAATATTTGTTCGCATGCCTCCTTCTATAGGAAATGGTTTACACAGGACGGATGTAGCCGACCACAAATTGTTCTTGATACCTGTAGAATTTGCTTGTTTTGTACTTGCTTGGAAAACAGCTAAACTAGGGCACACACATGAAACTTAGGAAACGCGCAGTTATCAATTCTATTATTGGTCCAGATGCATAATTTGTAACCAATGACATTTGCAATGTTTGAAAACCTAATTTGCGTATGAAAGTTTATATATTCAGCTTCGCTACATAATAAAGTTGTCATTCACCCAGAGAGATCGTGCCCTCAAGTTCTTTCTAGGATTAGCTTCGTGGGTGACCCCACGTGATATTGTTGTGCCCAGATGCCGCCCTGGAGCCGTTTTCTCCGGGGACGGACTGGGGCACTAACAATAATGTACTGTTTGGATTGCTTTGTTTACCACCCCTTCCTCCTGTTGTAACACCACCTTATTTTCCCTTTCTTTTCTCCCTCCCTCCCTTATATCATATATATTTTATTTTCATTTTCATACACTCACATGTATACATCATACAGTATTAAACAATAATTGCATCAATTCCTCTTGTCAACAATGCCCCAGAAAATGAAAGCCCAATATACCTCTTCCATTCCCCATACACCTCTTTCTTCCACCCCCTCCAACTTTCTATCTTCCCTCCTTCATCCTCCTCTATCCTACTTCCCCTCCCCCTCTACCACTCCTCTCTCCAGATCCACTCCCTCCCTTCCTTCTCGCCTTCCCCCCCACCCTCACTCCCATCCCTCTCTACCCATCTTTCTTCTTTCCTAGTCCTCCTCCCCTTGGTGTATTTCCACTGTATGTTTATGTACTTGGCTTATCCTATTTTTAAAGAGAAATTAAAGAAAAACAGTATACATGTGGAGTCACATTACATTGAGATCTAACACATCGTGTCTAACCTAATATATATCCCTCCCTCCCCCCACCCTCCCCCAACCCCCCACCTCCTTCCCCCCCCCGACTTCCCAGAACCCGTACATGGTATAGATTTTTAACAAACATAGTCTAAAATCTATTGAGAAAAAAGAAATAAAAAAATTAATAACATCTCTACAATGATCTTAGCTTCTTCTTGCTAAGCTAACTTTAAACAATTTAAATCATTCCTGATCTTAAGCATAGGCTAACTGGAATTTCTTAGTCCCGTATTTATTTTGTATATAGTCAATCCATTTTTTCCAGTCTCGTTTATATCTCTCATTTGAGTGATCTTTAAGATATGCCAATATTTTAGCCATCTCGGCTAAATTTGTAACTTTCAATGTCCATTCTTGAGTTGTAGGCACGTCTTCCTTCTTCCAGTATTGCGCCACCAACAGTCTTGCTGCTGTTATTAAGTGCAGAATCAAGTTAGTCTCTACCGCTGTAAAGTCAGTACTTATACCTAGCAAAAATAACTGAGGAGTAAACTTTATCCTTCTTTTGAAGATATTTTGCATAATCCACCATATTTTTATCCAAAATGCCTTAACCTTTTGGCAAGTCCACCATATATGGAAATATGTAGCATCGAGAGAACCACATCTCCAACATTTGGGTTGTAAATTCGGATACATAGAAGCCAGCTTTTTAGGATCTAAATGCCATCTATAACATCTACCAGCTGAGAAGCATCTACCTCCACAGAAATTGTGAATGTTGGTTTTGTTTTTAATATGTTGTCTTTGTCTCGTTCCCCCCTTTCCCTTGTCTTTTGTGAGCCGCCCGGAGTCCTCTGGGAGTGGGCGGCATACAAGACAAATAAATAAATAAATAAATAAACAAATAAAAAATAAATAAATAAATAAATAAATAAATCTTGTAAAAATTTTCTCTCAGGTTTTGAGCTTGTGTAAATTTCACATTTCTTACCCAGATTTTTTCCCATGTATCCAACATTATTGGTTCTTCAATATTTTGAGCCCACTTTACCATACAATCTTTAACTAACTCTGTTTCCGAATCTATCTGTATTAATACATTATATATCCCTTTTATATGCATTAAACTTTGTTCTCTTATTTGTTTAAATAAGTTGTCCTCAACTTGGACAAAACCAATTTTTTGATCTATTCTCCACCTGGCCTGTAATTGCCCATACTGGAACCATGTTTGAACTACCTTCTCCTCTTTCAGTACCTCTAAGGATTTTAATTGTGGTGCCCCTCCTTCCAAAATAAGAAGCTGTCTATAAGTAATTCTATCCTGTTTTTGTGCTATATTTATATTTTCAATTGCATGTCTGGGAATTGCCCACATAGGTATCTTATCATTTAATTTATGTTGATATTTTTTCCAGACCCGCAGTAAAGCATTTCTTAAAATATGACTTTTAAAGTTTTTGTCCAGTTTTTTGTTAAATAACAGGTAAGCATGCCAACCATATACCAGATCATATCCCTCAAGGTTCAGTATCCTATCATTAGTTAAATTGATCCAATCACTAATTACAGACAATACCACTGCATCATAATATAATTTTAAATTGGGTAGTTTCAAGTCTCCCCTCTCGCGTATATCTTCCATTATTTTCAGCTTTACTCTCGGCTTCTTTCCTGCCCATACAAATTTATTGATACCCTTCTGCCATTGTAAAAGATTCACATCTTTTTTAAGTATAGGTAACATTTGGAAAAGAAATAAAAATTTTGGTAAGATATTCATTTTCACTGCCGCGATTCTTCCCAGCAAAGATAAGTGTAACTTCTCCCATTTTTTTTATCTCTATCTGTATACTATGCCAGAGTGGTTCATAATTATACTTGTATAATTTCCCATTTGAGATTGAGATATTAACTCCAAGATATTTAACCTTTTTGACTACCTCACATCCTAACATTCCTCCTAATTCCTCCTTTTGTTTAGTATTCATATTTATGGCTAATATTTTTGTTTTCCCTAAGTTTATTTTAAAACCAGACACTTGACCATATTGATTAATCGTATTCATTAAAACCATACTGGATTCCTGCGGTTGTTCCATTATTATGACCAAATCATCCGCAAAAGCCCGCACTCTGTATTATATCCTTATCCTTTTAAGCCCTCCAAGCCCCGTATTTTATTCAATAATACTTCCAAAGTTATAATAGACAATAGTGGGGACAAAGGACAGCCCTGTCTTGTACCCTTTCCAATTTGAAAAGAGTCTGTTAAACTTCCATTGACTATAATTTGAGCTGTTTGCTGTTGATATATTGCTTTGATTGATTGTAAGAAACTATCTCCTATCTGCATTTTTTGCAGTATCTTCAGTAGAAATTGCCAATTAACTCGATCAAGGGCTTTCTCAGCATCCAGAAATATAAATGCAGCAGGGATTTGATTGTTCTTTCCCATGTATTCTAATGCATTAATAATTAATCTAACATTACTTTTCATCTGTCTCCCTTGTATAAAACCTGTTTGATCAGCGTGTATCAATTGTTGGATAACCAACATTAACCTATTTGCTAGTATTTTAGTAAAAATTTTGTAGTCTACATTAAGTAGTGAAATAGGTTTATAATTTTTTGGTTGGGTAGTATCTTGATCTTCTTTGGGTATCAAGGATATGAAGGCTGTCTTCCATGAAGGAGGTACCTTACCTTCCATTTGAATCTTATTAAATAATTCTCTAAGAGGTTCTACCATTTCCAACTGTAAATTTTTATAGTAAGCCGCTGTCAAGCCATCTGTGCCTGATGCCTTCCCTGACTTCAACTGTTTAATTACCTGTAAGATTTCCCCCGAGGTTATTGGTTGATTCAATTTTTGCCTGTGTTCTTCTTTAACTAAGGGTATTTTTTCTTTATCTAAGTATGTGTCTATATCTAAACCCTTAATTTTTTCCCCCTTATACAACTCTGTAAAAAATTCCCGAAATGCCTTTTGAATCTCATCCTGTAGAAACATCTCCTTCCCTTTGTAGATCAATTTAGATATATTTCGAATTTTCTTTTTTTTTCCTAATCTGATAAGCTAACCCCCTGCCAGGTTTATTTGCATTACAAAAAGTATTATGTTTTGCGTATAACAAACTGGTGGCTACCTGGTCAGAGATCAACATATCAAATTGGGATTTTAATATGGTGATTGCTTCCTTGACCTTTGTGTCGCCTGGATTCATTGTTAACTCCAACTCTGTCTTCCCCATGGAATTCAAGAGCTGCTTTTCTCCATAGCAAAAATGTCAATATTTTACCCCATTATGTTCATGTTGAGATTAATCATAAAAGGCCTGAAATACAAGCAATTCATTCCTTGGAGGAGACATTCTACCAACTATTTAAGTGATCAAAAAATATCCCTGGTTGTTGAGTCCTCAATTGGCATCTTCATTTTCACATATAAATAATGCCTGCCCTATCCAATATGGAGGAAATTGATTGCCCTTAAAATGGAGCTCAGACTTGGCCCTGGTCCAAACTCTTCCTCCAAGCCCTTGTTTGAGAGGGAGGTTTGGCTCAATGGAGTAACAGGAGGGCTTCTATCCAGGAGGATAGATACTTACCAAGGGGGAAGGGAAGGGTGCATGTTTTTTTAAACAAGTTTTATTAATTTTAATATAGGAAAAAGGGAATATTTGAACCCTTGTTATTCAGTAGACGTATGAATGACTTACTTGGAGTAATAATACAAAAACAGATCATAAATATTATTTCATTTCTTGACAAAAATTACTAAATGAGTGGACAAAGGAAATGCAGTGCATGTAGTATACTTGGATTTCAGAAAAGCTTTGACAAAGTAAACCACAACCTATTTCTCAGCAAGCTACAAATATGTGGGCTAGACAGCATCACCCCCAGATGGACTCAATTTGTGATCCTCAATGGAACTACATTTACATAGAGGGGAATAAGCAGTGGGGGACCCCAAGGTTCCATTTAAGGCCCAGTACTCTTCAACATATTCATGAAGGATTTGAATGAGAAGAGAAATGGGGAAATCATCACATTTGAAAACAAAACTAAAGTGGCAGAAATAGCCAACACCCCAGAAGATAGGCTGAAGATCCAGATGGATCTAGATAGATTTGAACACTGGGCCTATCTAACAAAAGGAAATTCAATGTAGAGAAAAGTAAGGTTTTACCCTGAGGCAAGAAAACCAAATGTACAGATTAGGTGAAACCTGGCTCAATAGCGGGAACTGTGAGAGGGATGTTGGAAACTTAGAGGACAATCTCTCAAATGTGAGCCAGCAAATGTGTGGCAGCAGCCAAAAAAGCCATTGCAATCCTAGGCTGCATCAACAGAGGGGGAAAAAAATCAAGATCACTTGAAGTATTGGTACCGCTTTATAATTTCTTGGCAATACCACACTTAGAATGCTGCAGCCAGGTTTGGTCACCATATTATAAAAAAGACGTAAAGACTCTAGAAAGAGTGCAGAAAAGATGATTAAGGGCCTGGAGACTAAAACATTTGAAGAACAATTGCAGGAATTGAGTATGTCTAGTATACAGAAAAGGACTAAGGGCAACATAATAGCAGTGTACCAATATTTGAGGAACTGCCACAAAGAAGAGAGGATCAACCTATTTCCAAAACACCAGAAGACAAGAAACAATGTATGGAAACTAATAAAGGGGAGAGACAACCTAGAACTATGAAGAAAAATCCTAACAATGAGGAGTGGAATGTCTTGCTTTCAGAAGTTTTGGGTGCTCCATCACTGGAGGCTTTAAGGAGAGACTGAACAGCCACTTCTCTGGAATAGTATAGGGTCTCCTGCTTGAGCCGGAGGTTGGACTAGAAGACCTCCAAGGTCCCTTCCAAGCCTTTTATTTTGTTTTAAGATCTTTTATAGGTACACTTGGTTAGCATGCTAAATTCATATTGGAACACACTGACTTACATGGATAATGTGATAATATCATACTTACACATTGGATTGCATACCCTGTGAAGAAGACTTGGATCCTTGTGGCATAATAATTATCAGATATTTAATAAACCAAGTTCAAAAGTAATGGTCTTTGGGAAATGACATCATAGCCATAGATGGTCAGCCAATAGAGCAAGTAAGACCTTTCCTTACCTGGGGTAGTTTTCTCTGAGACTGAATCTTGGCTCCCTCATCATCAAAGGAGCTCAGTTAGATCAAAGACATGAGTGAAAGTGGTGCTTAAAAGAAAACCTCATAGCTCTCCAGCTTCCTCAGCCCCAGTTATTGAAGTATGTGAGGCCAAGGTTTCCCCCATGATCTTACATCAATCTGATGTTTGGGGCTTCAGAGAGAAACCACTAGCAGAACCAACCCAATCCCAGCCTCCTAGGAGTATCTTGGAGTGGACAAAAGGACTCCAGCTGCTGCCCCTCAGAGCTGATTTGGAAATTTACACAATTTCTGCTTTGTCTAAAATCAGAAAATATTGGCATAAAATTTAACCTATGAAAACTGAGAGATACCAAAATTTCAATTAAAGACCTCTTGGATTGTACAACTGACAAATCAAATTAGGAACTGATGACTCCCTGTTTTTTGTATAATTGGAGAAAAAGCTAAAAAGTTTCCTCCACAAAGAATCTGGGATATAGAAGCAGAAAAAGATGCAGCAACCATCAAAAATTATAATAGGCCCTTTATTGGAATAGAATCCTTCAGTTGGCATTTGCACATGGTAATCTATATGATAAATTGTAAGGCTGATACAGCAACATGACTTACACGTTTTATTGTTTTTTAGTTTGTTTATTATTTTCTACTTTTACTATAATATTCTGTTTTTAATATTTTTAACAATGTCTAATTAATAAACTATTCTAATACATACCAGATTGGATTTATAAAAATCTAATATTTTGGATTTGATCTGACCCCAAATATAACACAGCTTTCTTCCTTGCATTTTCAGATCAATCTTATAAAGGCTTCAGAGACTTTGAGTGATAAAAGTAAATTCCCTTTTTTCCACCAGATGTTCCCCAAAGAAGGATTCCAGTACCCAGCAATTGTCCAGCTGCTTCTCCACTTCAGATGGACTCTGATTGGCCTCTTTGCTTCAGACACAGAACATGGAGAGAATTTCATGAGGACTTTCCCTCCTATGCTTGTCAGGAATGGAATTTGTGTGGCTATATCACAACAATTTTCACAATCTGAACATACAGTCTCCCTCAATGATGCCCTCTCTAAGTGGAGACAAGTCAACATCTTTGTTCACTTCCTCGAACATGAATCAATTTGGGACAGAATTCTTCCTTTCCATGAAACACTTATGCGTTTGCCAGGACCTATTGAAGGGAAAGTCTGGATCCTCACAAATTTTATAGGGTATCATATATACCAGCACAGAATTTTCCAATACATCCATAGTATTTGGCACTTTAGTTATCTGTTGAAAGAAAGGCCAAAAGATGATGCCTTTGAACCTTATTTATTTGTGGAAGAAAAGTTTCAAGATCATTATTTTCACTGTTCTCTTTCAAAGAATGTATTTTCTGTCAAAGGCCGCAGAAGATGCATCCAGAAAGCCCCACTGGAGACCCAGAAGAAAAGGGATGGGAGACACACTGCAAATTACTACCATGATTACACTCTCATGAAGACTCTGGCCCATGCGATGAATGCCGCATATTCCCACAGATCAAGGAAGAGAAGGAAGGAGGCTGAAAAGATACTTGGGGCTCCAAGGCTGCAGCCTTGGCAGGTAAGGGGTCCCAATATGGATCCATTTATCTTACAGTAGTCCTTTTGGAGAAGGAATCTAGAGGAGAAGCAGGAGAACCATCTCAACCTTCTTATGCTACAAAAGGTAATCAGATCTGGATCCTCTAATTGCTCCTGTCTGATAATCCAGAATAACAGTGAGAAGATCTTAAGTTTCTGTTTAACCTTTTTCAGTTGTTGGAAGAGTGTTGTATCCTCCCTTGTCCAGCTGAGAGATTTTGTAGGTTGGAGAAGCTGCTCTCATAATCTTCGCCTTGTCCTCTCCCAAGATTCACTTTCAATTTGCAGTCAAGTACAATTTTAGGATCATTTTCTTAAACACGTATTTAGTTATTTACAAAAAACTCAAGGTGGTAAATGGATCCAACATCTCTTCCTCCTTCAATCAATCAATTTTTATGAGAGACACAGACCAGCATTACAAATAAAAGCATTAAAATAATAGGAAATCATAAATATTTTTCTGGAAACTCCATAATGTTTAAATCAGATCAAATTATATTTGCCTAAGAATTGCTATAAAACTTTTATTAAATCTTGTATTACAGAGATTTATCAACTCTACTGTATTAATGACAACATAGAAAAATTGATAACTTGCTTAATAGGCTTCTAAAAAATTGTTTTTACTATTTTTTGAGATCAAGTTATATCAGCAGTATTTTCATAACCTATTTAGTAAGTGAAATGATTTGTGAGGAAAACTTTTGGGAAAAGAGATGCTGCCTCGAGAAGGGTCAGAGAAGAGGGGAGAATCCCGCAGCTGCATAAAAGGGCAGAAACCAAAACTCAGAAAGGACCCTCCCTCACTTTTCAGAATAAGAAAAGAGTTGAGATTTGCACTTTCAGACTTACAAAATTCTGTTACTGTAGGATTACAATAAAGTAGAATTAGCACATCTGGTTGTGTTTTCCATCTGGATTACCAGGGAGAAGATTAGCCTGGCAACTTTGTTCTTGAAAAATCCATCCTTTCTGGTCATCAGATTGCTTGCAAGGACTTTAAAAATCTCTTTCTTCTCTTTTTCAATTTGTTTGTTACCTGCTCTACAATGTTACCAATAATAAACCCACTGTGTCTATTACATTTACTCAATATATACAGTATATGATTGACAATTTTTAAATCTTTTTTTGTTCACCTATGAAGATAGTGGCAATACCTTTTCTCCTAATTAAGCAAACTTATAAGTTAGATAACTGCAGAAGAAAAAAAATCGAATTTGTGATACGAAATGAAGTTTTGTGCTTTTCAAATTCTTGGATTTCAATCCCAGTTTCATCCCTTTCTGGAGAAGAATGAATTTCTCAATATTTCTAAGAGAAAAATGTACTTGGACCAAAATGGAGAGATAAAAGCAGATCTGAGCGTTGGCAGCCAGTTGATTCTCCCCAAGGAGGGTCCCAGGAAAGAGATTCTAGCATATTTTCAACGACAGAGAATTATTATCAGACAAGGTGCTCTTTCACGGCTAAAGTTGCTCAACAAGGTGAGAGAAATTTTGGTGTTTTTTTTCTGTTTTTCAAAGCCTGAGGTCCTATTTGAAGTGGACTCAGCCTAGTCCACAGGGTGGCTGACTATCTCTGAGAGTTGAATCTGGGGAATAGAAACCAGATTGTTTTCTTAGACTGCTTGAAGGCTCAATGAAGACGGGAGGGATGTATGTTTGTTTATAAGGATATGAGAAGGAACCCCCTGGTTGTCCCTGAGTTCTTAAATCTTCTCTCAGTTCCATCCCTCCAGATTTTAGTAAGTAGAAAAATTCTTCAATGTTACATGCCAGAAGCAAAAGGGAGGAAGGAACTAAATGAAGAATCTGCCAGTAGTTATATCTTTTATATCTGTTTGGAAGGAGTCAGAGATTTCATAGTTACCTCAGTGAAGCCTAGAGACTATTTGGTTAATGTTCATGGACTACTCCATTTTCCATGGACGGAGAGTCCTAACATCTTTTCTTTGCCATTCCTTGTTTTTCTGCTCAGTCCCTGCCTCAGTCCAAATGTGTGGAAAGTTGTCATCCTGGATTTGTCAAGCTAGTTCGAGAAGGAGAGCCATTTTGCTGCTACGACTGCGTTCCTTGTCCGGAGGGGACCATCTCCGCTCAGGAAGGTGGGTCACACTGAGAAAAAGGATTTGTGGAACTGGATCCCTCCAGGGCATTTTCATGAAAGTGCAACCTGAAGGACAGATTGAAGCTATTTTCCACCTGCACAATTTCTTATCTAAAGGCAAGAAGAGCAAAAAGTCTTTGAAGGAGGGCCTGGGAAGAGATGGGAGGAAGGTGTGGCAGACTGGACAAGCTTTACTAATAGCAGAGAAAATATTTCTTCTCCTTTTGTATATATAGATTAATTGTTCTAACTGTCAGGAAATTTCTCCTCAGTTGTAAGTTGCTTCTCTCCTTGATTAGTTTCCACCCATTGCTTCTTGTTCTACCCTCAGGTGCTTTGGAGAATAGTTTGACTCCCACTTCTTTGTGGCAAACCCTGAGATACTGGAACACTGCTATCATGTCTCCCCAATCCTTTTTTTCATTCAGCTAGACATACGCAGTTCCTGCAACTGTTTTTCTTATGTTTTAGTCTCCAATCTCCTAATCAGCTTTGTTGCTCTTCTCTGCACTCTTTCCAGAGTCTCCACATCATGGCGACCAAAACTGAACGCTGTATTCCAAGTGTGAAATATAGTGTGGGATATAACAGATATATGAGTCCTCCTACGCTTACCTTTCTAGGAACATTGAGTTGTTTGAAATTTGATGAATGGTCTCTGGTCCACCTCCTGAAAGGCTCCTTGCAATAAGTTCTACATGGATCTCCCTTGAGGATTACTGAGAAGGTGTTGCTGGCCCAGAATGAGAGGGTGTGGATTGTTATGGGTGACACTCATTACACCCATCTCACCTTTCCTTTTCAGTGCCCATTCTGTATTATTTGCAGGAAAATATTTTTCTCCCAGCCAACTAGATTTGAAAGGATGGTATCTTAAAATCCATCATGTTAACAAGTGCCAGGCTGGTCTCAGGATGTTTGCCTAGAAAGATGATCTGATTCATTATTTACCTCTAATAATATAGGTTCCTGTTGTGACTCAGCAGCAGTCTTCTGTGAGTCTTTTCAGGATGCAAGATTAATTATGCAGTTGAGGCTCGTTAGGGGCATATTCTGGGGATAAAAGGACAGATGGTGCCACGCCCTGGTTGCAGGAGTCAACGTTCCTTGGTTCGTTCAACATTGATTGATCATCAGTCGTGGTTTATGTAAGATACACTTGGAAAAGTGCTTTGTTTTCTGTAACCCTGATTCATGAATACACTTGGAGAAGTGCATTGCTTGTGAGAGTTTTTGTTTGGTATTCTGTTATCTAGTCAGAGACTTTGTTTATCTTATTTTTTGGGCTCGCAGCCAGTCTGAACTGAGAACTGACAAAGAGAGTTCCTTTTAAGTTGTTTGCCTATCGTCTGTTTAATGAGCGGAGAAGGGGGGACAGAACAGGTTCCTATGAAGATTCTGCACATTGGACAGGAAATAACTATCACCCTACTTCTACTTCATAGATTTAGCTATATATTTTTATATATTTAAAGGGCAGAATGTTAAAGAAATATTGTTTTTTCATTTTCTCAGATACGGAAAAATGTACCGAGTGTTCGAATGATAAATATCCAAATGAGGCCAGAGTCCAATGTATCCCCAAAGTTATAACCTTTCTGTCTTTTAAAGAACATCTGGGAATCATCGTGGTCTCTTTTGCCCTACTCTTATTCTTAATCACAGGCCTTGTCTTAATCATCTTCATGAAATACCAAGAAACTCCCCTTGTCAAAGCCAACAACCGGGACCTCTCCTACATCCTCCTGGTCTCCCTCCTGCTTTGCTTCTTGTCTCCTCTTCTCTTCATTGGTCAACCAAGGAAAGTGACCTGCCTTCTCCGACAAACGGTTTTCAGCATCATCTTCTCAGTTGCCGTTTCTTCTCTCTTGGCCAAAACCATCATGGTGGTACTGGCTTTCCTAGCCGCAAAACCAGGAAACCGAGTGAAGAGATGGTTGGGAAAGAGCTTGGCCAACTCCATCATCCTTTCTTGTTCAGCAGTCCAAATTATCATCTGTTCCATCTGGCTGGGAGTTTGTTCCCCATTCCCTGACTTTGACCTCCACTCCCAGCATGGAGAGATCATCCTGCAATGCAATGAAGGGGCTGTTGTCATGTTCTACATCACCCTCAGCTACATGGGCTTCCTGGCTGCCATCTGCTTCACTGTGGCTTTCCTGGCCAGGAATCTGCCTGGGGCCTTCAACGAAGCCAAGCTGATCACCTTCAGCATGCTGGTCTTCTGCAGCGTCTGGGTGACTTTTGTGCCCACCTATCTGAGCACCAAAGGGAAATACATGGTGGCTGTTCAGGTCTTCTCCATCCTGGCCTCCAGTGCTGGTCTGCTGGGCTGCATCTTCATCCCCAAGTGCTACATTATCCTTCTGAGGCCAGATCTGAACACAAAGGAGCATCTCACGGCCAGAACAAATGTAAAAACATGAGAAAAACACCATGATATTATAAGAATGGTATAATGTCCTTTTATTTGAAAGAATACCTGAATTATTTCCACTTAGATAGTATTCAGAAGTCAAAAAATATATCTACATGTTTCCAAATGGGAAATGGTTGAATGACTGGAATTCTTATAACCCCTTTCCTTTTCACCTCAATAAATCTTGCTAAAGAGAACTCTCCGAAGGTTGTTCAGAGGGATTTGTTGTTCACCAACTGCCAATGAATTTGATACTTTTTAAAAACGATTTCAGCAATGATTCCTATGGACAGCAGTAAAAGTTTATGTGTGAGAGAATGAATAGGAAAAGTGTGGCTGGCTACTGTAGCGTGTGAGCGGGCAGATGAGTGGGGAACGAATGAGCCGCCCATTCGTTCCCCTGTCCATACGCTGCTGGCTTGCATGGGCTGGCTACTGTAGCGTGTGAGCGGGCAGATGAGTGGGGAATGAATGAGCTGCCCATTCGTTCCCCTGTCCATACGCTGCTGGCTTCCATGGGCTGGCTACTGTAGCGTGTGAGCGGGCAGATGAGTGGGGAACGAATGAGCCGCCCATTCGTTCCCCTGTCCATACGCTGCTGGCTTCCATGGGCTGGCTACTGTAGCGTGTGAGCGGGCAGATGAGTGGGGAACGAATGAGCCGCCCATTCGTTCCCCTGTCCATACGCTGCTGGCTTCCATGGGCTGGCTACTGTAGTGTGTGAGCGGGCAGATGAGTGGGGAACGAATGAGCCGCCCATTCGTTCCCCTGTCCATACGCTGCTGGCTTCCATGGGCTGGCTACTGTAGCGTGTGAGCGGGCAGATGAGTGGGGAACGAATGAGCCGCCCATTCGTTCCCCTGTCCATACGCTGTTGGCTTCCATGGGCTGGCTACTGAAGCGTGTGAGCGGGCAGATGAGTGGGGAACGAATGAGCCGCCCATTCGTTCCCCTGTCCATACGCTGCTGGCTTCCATGGGCTGGCTACTGTAGCGTGTGAGCGGGCAGATGAGTGGGGAACGAATGAGCCGCCCATTCGTTCCCCTGTCCATACGCTGCTGGCTTCCATGGGCTGGCTACTGTAGCGTGTGAGCGGGCAGATGAGTGGGGAACGAATGAGCCGCCCATTCGTTCCCCTGTCCATACGCTGCTGGCTTCCATGGGCTGGCTACTGTAGCGTGTGAGCGGGCAGATGAGTGGGGAATGAATGAGCCGCCCATTCGTTCCCCTGTCCATACGCTGTTGGCTTGCATGGGCTGGCTACTGTAGCGTGTGAGCGGGCAGATGAGTGGGGAACGAATGAGCCGCCCATTCGTTCCCCTGTCCATACGCTGCTGGCTTCCATGGGCTGGCTACTGTAGCGTGTGAGCGGGCAGATGAGTGGGGAACGAATGAGCCGCCCATTCGTTCCCCTGTCCATACGCTGCTGGCTTCCATGGGCTGGCTACTGTAGCGTGTGAGCGGGCAGATGAGTGGGGAATGAATGAGCCGCCCATTCGTTCCCCTGTCCATACGCTGCTGGCTTCCATGGGCTGGCTACTGTAGCGTGTGAACGGGCAGATGAGTGGGGAACGAATGAGCCGCCCATTCGTTCCCCTGTCCATACGCTGCTGGCTTCCATGGGCTGGGTAAAATAGTTAGAACTTA
This sequence comes from Thamnophis sirtalis, assembly GCF_051295495.1. Classification (NCBI taxonomy): domain Eukaryota; kingdom Metazoa; phylum Chordata; class Lepidosauria; order Squamata; family Natricidae; genus Thamnophis; species Thamnophis sirtalis. The sequence continues at coordinate 14,086,896 of NW_028261395.1, forward strand.
TTTTGAGTCTGGCAGCGCGTGGCTGTATCGTAAAAGGTCTGAGGGAGAGCTCATTGTCCATGGGAAAAACGTCGGGGCAAATTCTGTTTATGCGGTGGTTTCGAGATGCGCAGAAGTAGGGAAGGGAGGGAGGTCAGCGCTAATGGATGTTCTTTCTCCGTCGTGATCTCCGATCTCCTCTTTTGATCTGTGACCACGAGCCGTTCCTATTGGCCATTTCCGTATCTAAGTTAAGAGAGACCGGAGATCGCGGGGTTTCTTGTATGCTGCTAGGAGAGGCAGAAGCCAAGAAGAACCAGGCCTGCCTTCTTGCTATCCCCGCTCTGCCCCGGTCATCGGTGATGGGGGCAGCCCTCCGCTAGACTTGTTGCCAAACTGGACGGGGAAAGGGGAAAGCTGTTCCCACCAGCCGAAGTCAGAAACATTTTCTAAAAATCCCATTGAATCCAGAGGAGGGGAGAGAGAAAGAAAGAGGAGTGTGTGCACAGGAGTGTGGATTTTCTAAAAACCCCATTGAATCCAGAGGAGGAGAGAGAGAAAGAAAGAGGAATGTGTGCACAGGAGTGTGGATTTTCTAAAAATCCCATTGAATCCAGAGGAGGGGAGAGAGAAAGAAAGAAGAGTGTGTGCACAGGAGTGTGGATTTTCTAAAAATCCCATTGAATCCAGAGGAGGGGAGAGAGAAAGAAAGAGGAGTGTGTGCACAGGAGTGTGGATTTTCTAAAAATCCCATTGAATCCAGAGGAGGAAAGAGAGAAAGAAAGAGGAGTGTGTGCACAGGAGTGTGGATTTTCTAAAAATCCCATTGAATCCAGAGGAGGAGAGAGAGAAAGAAAGAGGAGTGTGTGCACAGGAGTGTGGATTTTCTAAAAATCCCATTGAATCCAGAGGAGGGGAGAGAGAAAGAAAGAGGAGTGTGTGCACAGGAGTGTGGATTTTCTAAAAACCCCATTGAATCCAGAGGAGGAGAGAGAGAAAGAAAGAGGAGTGTGTGCACAGGAGTGTGGATTTTCTAAAAATCCCATTGAATCCAGAGGAGGGGAGAGAGAAAGAAAGAGGAGTGTGTGCACAGGAGTGTGGATTTTCTAAAAATCCCATTGAATCCAGAGGAGGGGAGAGAGAAAGAAAGAAGAGTGTGTGCACAGGAGTGTGGATTTTCTAAAAATCCCATTGAATCCAGAGGAGGGGAGAGAGAAAGAAAGAGGAGTGTGTGCACAGGAGTGTGGATTTTCTAAAAATCCCATTGAATCCAGAGGAGGAAAGAGAGAAAGAAAGAGGAGTGTGTGCACAGGAGTGTGGATTTTCTAAAAATCCCATTGAATCCAGAGGAGGGGAGAGAGAAAGAAAGAGGAGTGTGTGCACAGGAGTGTGGATTTTCTAAAAATCCCATTGAATCCAGAGGAGGGGAGAGAGAAAGAAAGAGGAGTGTGTGCACAGGAGTGTGGATTTTCTAAAAATCCCATTGAATCCAGAGGTTTAGGTTTAGGTTTATTGGGATTTATATGCCGCCCTTTTCCCTGAGGGGACTCAGGGCGGCTTACAACCACAGGGGAGGGGAAGTGCAAGGTCAAAACAAACACGTTGTGAACAAAAGAAAAATAATAAAACACAACTTTCATTCAGCAATCAAACACTCGGGCGGGTAATTGGAAGCCTATCCCCAGGCCTGCTGGGAGAGCCAGATCTTGAGGGCTGCGCGGAAGGTCTGGATCGTGGTGAGGGTGCGGATCTCCATGGGGAGCTCGTTCCATAGGGTCGGGGCAGCAACAGAAAAGGCTCTCCTCCGTGTGGTCGCCAGTCGACATTGACTGGCAGATGGAATACGGAGGAGGCCCAGTCTGTGCGATCTAATTGGTCGATTCAGGGAGGTAATCGGCAGAAGGCGGTCTCTCAAGTACCCAGATCCACTACCATGGAGTGCTTTAAAGATGGTCATCATTATCCTGAAGCGCACCCGGAGACCAACAGGCAGCCAGTGCAGCTCGCGGAGGACAGGTGTAACGTGGGCGAACCGAGGTGCGCCCACTATCACTCGCGCGGCTGCATTTTGGACTAGCTGTAGTCGCCGGATGCACTTCAGGGGCAACCCCATGTAGAGCCCATTGCAGTATTCCAGTCTAGAGATCACAAGGGCTCGAGTGACTGTTGTGAGGGCCCCCCGATCTAGGTAGGGCCGCAACTGGCGGACCAGGCGAACCTGGGCAAATGCCCCCCTGGTCACAGCTGACAGCTGGTGATCAAAAGTCAGCTGTGGATCCAGGAGGACTCCTAAGTTGCGGACCCTATCTGAGGGGTGTAAAATTTGACCCCCCAGCCTAAGCGTTGGTGTATTAGCCAAATTATTGGGGGGAAAACACAACAGCCACTCGGTCTTATCCGGGTTGAGCACCAGTTTGTTAGCACTCATCCAGTCCTTAACGGCCTCCAGACCCCGGTTCATCACGTCCACCGCTTCATTGAGTTGGCACGGGGCGGACAGATACAATTGTGTATCGTCCGCATATTGATGGTATTTTATCCCGTGCCTCCGAATGATCTCGCCCAGCGGTTTCATGTATATGTTAAATAGTAGGGGGGATAGGACCGAACCCTGAGGTACTCCGCATGTTAGGGGCCTCAGGGACGATCTCTGCCCCCCCACTAACACCGACTGCGACCTGTCCGAGAGGTAGGAGGAGAACCACCGCAAAACAGTGCCTCCCACTCCCACCTCCCGCAGTCGTCGCAGAAGGATACCATGGTCGATGGTATCGAAAGCCGCTGAGAGGTCAAGGAGGACCAGGATGGACGCATAGCCTCCATCTCTGGCCCTCCAGAGATCATCGGTCAATGCGACCAAAGCGGTTTCTGTGCTGTAACCAGGTCTGAAGCCGGACTGGAAGGGGTCAAGATAGCTAGCTTCCTCCAAGGCCCGTCGAAGCTGAAAGGCCACCACCTTCTCAACAACCTTCCCGATAAAGGGAAGGTTGGAGACAGGACGAAAGTTGTTTAAGATGGCTGGATCTAACGATGGTTTCTTTAGGAGGGGTCTCACCACCGCCGTTTTGAGTACGGCGGGGAAGTGCCCCTCCCGAAGGGAGGCGGTGACAACCGCCTGGATCCAGCCATGTGTCACCTCCCTGCTGTTAGCCACCAGCCAGGAGGGACACGGGTCCAGAATACAAGTGGAGGCACTTACAGCTCGGATGGCCTTGTCCACATCCCCAGAGGCAACTTCCTGGAACTCAACCCAGAACTGATGTGGCAAATGATCCTCCTGTGTCTCAGCTGGATCTACTGCGGTGGAGTCCAAGTCCGATCGAAACCGAGCTACTTTGTCCGCCAAGAATTGAGCATAATCCTCAGCCCTACCCTGGGGAGGAGGGGAGAGAGAAAGAAAGAGGAGTGTGTGCACAAGAGTGTGGATTTTCTAAAAACCCCATTGAATCCAGAGGAGGAGAGAGAGAAAGAAAGAGGAGTGTGTGCACAGGAGTGTGGATTTTCTAAAAACCCCATTGAATCCAGAGGAGGGGAGAGAGAAAGAAAGAGGAGTGTGTGCACAGGAGTGTGGATTTTCTAAAAACCCCATTGAATCCAGAGGAGGAGAGAGAGAAAGAAAGAGGAATGTGTGCACAGGAGTGTGGATTTTCTAAAAATCCCATTGAATCCAGAGGAGGGGAGAGAGAAAGAAAGAGGGAGTCTGTGAGGTGGGGGGATTTCCTAAACCCCATTGAATCCAGAGGAGGAGTGTGTGTGTATTTGTGTCTGTGTGTGTGTGTGTGTGTGTGTGTGTGTGTGTGAGAGAGAGAGAGAGAGAGAGAGAGAGACTATCACTGTGTTGTAGCTTATGATTCTTGATGAATGTATTGTATTTTATTTTATTTATGTACACCGAAGACAAATTCCTTGTGTGTCCAATCACACTTGGGTAATAAACTATTGTACTCTACTCTACTCTACTCTACTCATTTCTATTTCAATTCTAATAAGGAGTTTAGCTTCTCTCTCTTGAAAATGTAAGCTAGCATAATGCAAGCTAGCTTTAGCTTTCAAACAGTTCATTTAGTGACCAAAGTTACAACGGCCATGACCATTTTTCACACAGTGACCATTTTTCACACTTAGCGACCGTTGAAGCATCCTCATGGTCACGTGATCCAAATTTTGATGTTTGGCAACAGATTCATATTTATGATGCTTTCAGTGTCCTGGGGTCATATAATCGCCTTGTGTGACCTTTTGACAAAATATAAAAATTTTAATCAAGCCCCCCCCCCCTCCGTCAATGGTGTCCCTCTTTACCAATCTGAAAATCTGGTCACCTTACGCATGCGGGGGATGCGTGAACATGGGGGGAGGCGCTCGCATTGCGCAGCAAACTCTGGTGGATGGAAGTGAGTGTGACAGACCTGGCCCTGCAGTGCTTCCTCTCTCAGTTGGAGGCTTCCTTCAGCCTTCAAACAGTTGCAGATTGGGATTTATTTGGCTTCCAGGTTGGTGCAGGAGGCTTTCCAGGGCCAAAATGGGGTGTGGAAGCACAGGTTTTTTTTGGTCTGTTTTGGCCCTGGAAAGCTGCCTGCACCAACCTCACCACCCCCACCCCCCCGCAACTGTTTGAACTGAGCGAGGAAGCCCTGGGGGGGGGGTGTCCAGGCCACTCACGCTCTCTTCCAGCCTGCCAGAGTTCGCTGCCCCAGGGCAGGAATGAGAGCCTGTCCTGTGGAGCCCACTGCCGCTTGGGCGAGGAGGACAATGACACGAAGAAGAGGAGGAGGAGAATGGCGAGGCTTTGCGCAAGCCGGCAGGGAGCAGTTCAGGCGGGGCTGGCTGGCTGGTTGGGGAGGGGGCAGTCATGGTGCTTAGGTGGCTACTACTGCCAGCAGCTTGCATGCCCCGACTGAAGCTGGAATTTGCGGTGCCGGGGGGGAGAAATGAGAGGCTCTGCTCAGGGCTGAAATTCCCCAGGTTCTGACAGGAAATTTTGAGTAGTTCGGAGAATGGGCAGCTTCCACCTCTGGCTGGCCCCAGAATGGGGTGGGAATTGAGATTGTGCAGCATGGAGGCAATGAAGGATTGGACCATGGGATAGACTTGTGGGTGTTGGGGGCTGATGGCCAAATATGGCCTTTTCAGGCTCCTGCCTCGGTGTGCCTGTTTTCCAATGAGACAAACCGAGACAGGAAGATCATTTTATTACAATTTATCAGAATATTCAGACAAAAGGGATTCCTCATTCAAAGAGGAAACCCCGATCTTCAGCTTACATCCCCTTTTATAGTTAACAGAACAAAGAAACCTGAAAGAGAAAAGTTGATTGGACGGGATAATAGCATACATATTTATTAAAATGAGGTTGAAGGGAAATAAATTCTAAGGAGAAAGGTTCTTTAGGGTTCACAAGAGATAAGCCAGACCCCAATTTGTACTAACAAACTTTTCGTATCTGGAGCTAGTCTCCAGCTGGTTTATCAGTTTAGGAATGTTAAAAGCTAATAAATCTTGAACATCACTTTAAAAGAAAGAATATAAATCAGATTAAAATGCAAACTAACTATATTAGTTAAGAAATAACAAAAGCCATGTTATTTTCCCCTCAGGGCAAACTCTTGGACTTTCAGCTAGGTGGGAAGACCTGGAAGCTTTCAGATTTGGGTTTTCCCAGATGTGCCAACGTGGCTATTTTAATAAAGTGGAATTTCGAGGAACTTCTTGCCTCAGATTCTCATTTTATTTGGGATGCTACTTGGAACTCTGAGAATCCCACTTTATCAGGGTACCCTCATAAACAGCTGTTAAATAATCTCCCAACTCGATCGCTTATTGGGAAAATGAACCAAGGCAGATTTGACTATCAGGCACAAGGAGTTTTGAAATCACCTCCAGTTTAGGATTAGTACAGGGCCGTGATGGTGAACCTATGGCACGCTTGCCCTAAGTGGCACGCCTAGCCATGTTGCCGGCATGTGTGGCCTTGCCTGTTCATCTTCCAAGTGTCTGGCGCACTGTACTTCACGCACCTGGCATTGGTGAAAACCAGCGTGTGCATGCGCACCGGCTATCTGATCGTCATGTGCCCCAGAACCCGGAAGTTCGGCTTTTCTGGAGCGTGGGCACAATAATCGTGCCCACATGAAATGTGCAGGTATATGACATTTCCGCACCTTTTTGGCACTTGGTCCAGAAAAGGTTCGCCATCCCTGGCTCAGAGACTTCTAAGAATCAACCAGGATAGTTTTCAAACCATGATCAGGGTCTTAGGGTTATATGTGAGTCCAACTAATTGTGGCATGTTTCACATCTGGTGGCCATAAAAACCCATGGTTTCTGCCTTATGCAAGCCGGCCAATGACTGATGGTCTCTTCAGGTGTTTTTCTTGCTTTCCAAAATGGAGGTCACATGTGGAGAGTTGTTGGTCTGTGTCCTTGTTTTTCAAACTTTAAGATGAATGGACTTCCACCCCCAGAATCCCCACCCAACAAGCTGTCCAGGGAATTCTGGGAATTAAAGTCAGTTCATCTTCAAGTTCCCAGTCTGAAAAATGCTGGTCTGTATTCTCCCCTTGTGTCAGGAGTTAAACTCTGCCCCAAGACTTGGCTAATCCACACATTTCTGAATAAGCAGGAGACAATTTTCCAGATGAATCCTGGGTTGTTTGGCTAATCCCTGATTAGGCTTCCTCCTTTTTAAGCTTTTGCTTTATATCTCTGGTTTTTATCTTCCTCTCCCCCCTCGGAAGACCCAGCCCTGCATGGCTTCTCCTCCACAGGAGCATCTCCTGGAAAGACACAAAGTGAACCTGGAGAAACCACAGGGGCTGTGCCCCCCCCAAGAAAATCAGCCCTAGGACCCATAAATCAGGGTAGTCTCTCCCAAGGAATCAGGGGTTGGGGGAGTTACCCCAAATGCCCTTCTCCTTCCTGGCCATCTTGGGCCCTTTCTATGGGTCTGGGCTTTGCTTTCCCAAGTGTCTTATGCATGAAAACAGGTGGCAGTGGAACATGGGATGAGCTCCCCTCTTCCAAGGACTCAGAAAATGGAACTTGGAGGGGGCTTTCCATCTGCAACATGAGGCTCCTGAACTCCCCTTTCTCTTCCCCCCTTCATTCCTCCCTTGCTGTGAGGGGCAGCCTTGGTTTCTCCATCTCTTTCCACTTGGTTTCTTCTAACTTCTCCCTCTCTGAGTGTTTATTTGTGGGTGTTTTTTTAACTAGGCAAAGTTCTGATAATTACTTTTTCATTAAAGTTGATTTGATTCTTGTAGTCTGGCCACACTGTTGCATCAGCCCTTTTGTAGGGGTGCCCTTGAGCATTGACTTTCAAAATAAAGCAAATGTTGGCATGGAATCAACAGGCAGCTACTTCAGATCTGTGACATGCTGGGGCATTAACTGTCTCCTGGGTTTTCTCTCTAACCACGATCACAACAAATGTCACATTTCTAGTGAGCTTCAGCCACATGTGCCGTGTATTCCCTCTGGGCTCAGTTTCAAGCATGGAGACCCCAAACCTCTCAATTCTAGGTGACCAGTTTAATTCAATATCTGCCCCTGTTATTATGAGCCATATGGGGATTATTTCCCTTTCATTTCCCTCCAGAGAATTTCCCAAGAATGTTTGAATCCAGGAACGAGTTGAATTATCCAGGGATCCCTCCTCCTGAGAGGCAGAATTATGATAAAAGTTTCAGCTCTGCTCTTTGGCCAAATCTTCCAGGGGAGACTTTGGGCAGAGAAATAGGGAGTTTTGGGACAGGCAGAGTCTGTGCTCTTGAATGTACATCTCTCTCTTTTCAAGATGAAGCGAGTGTTTCTCTGTGTTTTAATCAGGAAAGACACTGGATCATATTCCACCTGGTGAGACTCCTTTGAATTCTTCTAATTCTTCTTTAGAAACAGGAAGGGGATTGATTGATTCGCCCCATGAATGATGGACCTCCTGCTTCTGCTTCTGATGCTGCTTTTGTTCCATCCAGTCTCTGGGAAGCTGGGAATGAAATGCCTGCAGAGTTTGGAGCACCAGGATGGAAAACGACCACAGAGCTTTTACAGCCCAGGAGACCATCTCATCGGCATAGTCACCACTGGAAAGGAAAGATTGCATACAAACTTGCTTTTCAACGTGGCTCCTTCTCTTCAGTTTGTTTTTCGTGATCCGTAAGTCATTCAGGGTGATAGAGTTGCAATCCCTCCATTCTAACATTCTCCTTCATTTCTGTTTTTATTTTTCATTTATTCCTATATTGGGGATTGTGTCTAATTTCCTCAATGATTTTGATTTCCATGGCTTCTCTCTTTTGTCTGATTTTGTGAAAGAAACTCAAATCGAAAAATAGGCCTGAAAAAAAAGCTGAAAGGGCTGCAGATTATTTTCCTCTCTCAGTTTAATCCTTAATTTATCACTTGAATAATGAATTTTATTTAAAGTAGTGGTGGAACCAGTTGTAGTTGTCGTACCTCAGCCAATTTCCATATTTGCATAACTGATCATTGCTTTTGGATCAATGTTGACTTAAGGTTCAGTAGGCTTTTAGAGGCTTATATATTTTTAAAAAGTATTTGTTGCTGCCTATTATAATAACATTTTTTTTTACAATAGGGATGTTGAAGGGTGTTTAGATGCCTTAATATTCATTTTCAACATTCAAATGGTCAACAAGAATTCCCAGCTCCTGCACAATCTCACACTGGGCTACAACCTCCATGACAACTATTTGAGCACTTTCCGCACTTCAGATGCCTTGCTGGACATTCTCTCCACTGGAGAAGCCAATGTCCCCAACTACGGCTGTGGAAGGAAGGACAACCTTCTGGCTCTTCTTGATGCAGCTTTCAGGGACATCTCCGTCCAGATCTCAACATTAGGAGGCACCTACAAAGTCCCACAGGTTTGTGTGGGTTTTTCTCCATCTGGTAAAGTGAGGGGTGGGTGATGGTGGGTGAGCAATAGATGCAATCATGTCTTCTCCATGGAATCCAAGAACTGCTTTTCTTCATATTAGCAAAAATTTCAATATTTTACCCCATTATGTTCATGTTGAGATTAATCATAAAAAGCCTGAAATGCAAGCAATTCATTTACTGGAAAAGACATTCTTACCAACTATTTGACCAAAAGGGTTGTTGGGGCCTCTATTGGGATCTTCATTTTCACATATTAAAAATGTCTACAATATTCAGTTGGATTGAAGTTGGCAATAATAGCATTTTATCTGTTTAAAAAGTGGAATAAAAAGGAGTCTAGCAATTATAGGCCAAACTGACTAGGAGATATTGTGGCTAAACTTTATGCCATGATCCTCTTTGTTAAACTTGAGAAAAATGCATTCCTTGCAGAAGAACCAGAAGGTTTTAGGTAGTGAATAGCTATATAGATTTTATAATAAATATTGCATGTTCATAACCTAATATTGCTAACAAATTTGACATGAAATATCTCATCTATATCAGCAAAGTAAAACACGGTTTGCTGGCTTTCTAGATGTTAGTGCATTTGTTATAATTAACAGAGAAATATTATGTAGGAAATTGATTGCCCTCAAAATGGAGCTCAGCCTGTTGGCCCTGATCCAAGCTCTTTCTCCAGTTCCTTGTTTAAGAGGGAGGTTTGGGTTCAATGGAGCCATGAAAAGAAGGATTGATACTTACCAAGGAGGAAGGGAAGGATGCATATTTGAACCCTTGTTAATCAGTCTAGATATTCACAACTTACTTCAACGAATGAAGGATCCAAAAACAGATCATAAATAAATGTTATTTCATTTTTTGACAAAAATTATTAAATTAGTGGACCAGCGAAATGCAGTGCACATAGTATACAGTACTTGGATTTTAGAAAGGCTTTGACAAAGTAAACCACCATCTACATCTTGATAAGCTAAAAGTATGTGGGATAGACAGCATCACCCTCAGATGGACTCAGCCTGTGGTCCTCAATGGAACTACGTCTGCATGGAGGGAAACCAGCAGTGGGGGACCCCAAGATTCTATTTTAGGCCCAGTACTCTTCAACATCTTCATCAACAATTTGGATGAGGGATAGATGGGGAACTCATCAAATTTACAGATGACACTAAACTGGCAGGAATAGCCAACACCCCAGAAGATAGGATGAAGATCCAGATGGATCTAGAAAGACTTGAATCCTGGGCCTATCTAGCAAAAGGAAATCCAATGTAGAGAAAAGTAAAGTCTTACACTGAGGCGAGAAAAACCAAATGTACAGGTACAGATTAGGTGAAACCTGGCTCAATAGCAGGAACTGTGAGAGGAATCTTGGAATCTTAATGGACCTTCTCTCAAATGTGAGCCAACAATGTGTGGCAGCAGACAAAAAAAGCCATTGCAATCCTAGGTTGCATCAACAGAAGGAGAGAATCCAAATCACGTGAAGTATTGGTACCGCTTTATAATGTCATGGAAAAACCACCCTTGGAATAGTGCATGGATGGAGAACCTTTTCAGCACCAAGTGCTCTTGTGAGGGACATGATCTGGAAGAGGAGTTGGCCAGTGTGCATGCCAATGAATACATGTGCACCAGGCAGCTCCTCTTCCGGTTTCTGGCACGCACCCACATGACAATCAGCTGGCTGGTGCGCATGCAGTCGCAGAAACCAGACCAACTCTTCCCCTTCCTGGCACTACTGTACACACAGAGGCCAGCTGATTGTTGCACACACTTGCACACCAGAAACCCGGAAGAGCAACGGGCAAGGCCGTGCATGCCAGATGACATGGCTCTGCGTTCCACTCAGCCCGAGCTAAGAAGCTGAGGCAGAGGGTGCCATTTTCCCCTCCTGGGGCCTCTGTGCATCCCATTTTTGACTTCCCTAGTCCCCAGAAGTACTGTGCCAGCCAAAAACTTTGGTCTTGCTTTACAGCTTCAGTCCGTGGGGCTTGCGAAGGGAAGGCCTGCGCTCAGCTGGTGGGTGGGGGCTGGAGGGTGGGCGGGGTGACTCAGGCGGGGTAGCCTCGTGGTCCCACTTGGGCCTGATTAATGGCTTCAGTGGGCTACATCTGGCCTGCGGGCCATAGTTTGAGGACCTCTGGTATAGGGTCTCCTTCTTGAGCAGAGGGTTGGACTAGAAGACCTCAAAGGTCCTTTCCAACCCTTTTATTTGGTTATAACTTCTGTTATAGGTACATATGTTTAGCATCCTAAACACTCATTGGAACATGCTGATTTACACTGTGATATTATCATACTTACACATTGGATTATATACCCTGTGAGGAAGACTTGGATTCTTTTCTCATAATAATTATTTTACAATTAATAAATCAAACTCAAAAGTTACAGTCTTTGGGAAATGACATCGTAGCCATAGATGGTCAGCCAATAGAGCAAGTAAGACCTTTCCTTACCTGGGGTAATTTTCTCTGAGACTGAATCTTGGCTCCCTCATCATCAAAGGAGCTCAGTTAGATCAAAGACATGAGTGAAAGTGCTGCTTAAAAGAAAACCTCATAGCTCTCCAGCTTCCTCAGCCCCAATTATTAAAGTAAGTGAGGCCAAGGTTTCCCCCATGTTCTTACATCAATCTGATGTTTGGGGCTTCAGAGAGAAACCACCAGCAGAACCAACTGAATCCCAGCCGCTGAGGAGTATCTTGAGGTGGACAAAAGGACTCCAGCTGCTGCCCTCAGAGCTGATTAGGGAATTTTCACAATTTCTGCTTTGCCTAAAATCAGAAAATATGGGTATTGGCATTAAATTTAATCTATGGAAATTGACAGACTCAGAAAATTGCGTCTGTTAGAATAAAGTGACCAGATTTTAAAATTGGTAAAGCGGGACACCATTGATGGGGGGTGTGGGAAAGCAGGCCTTTTTCCATTTCAAGGTGCTGCCGCTTCTTCCACGGCCTCCTTCTCCCCCCCCACCTCTTGGAAGTCCAGCCAGCTGCCCGCCAAGCTCTCCGCGGAGACTCATCCAGAGTTTTCATTTTGATCTGCCTGGTGAGGGGAGGCGGCACGTTGATGCAGACCAAATCCACATCCTGGTGCAGCAGGACCTCGTCTATCCGGCTAGTGTAGAAGAGGACGTTCATCTCCTTGGCCAGTTCTTCTGCCTCTTCCTGAGAGCAGCCCCAGAGCGCCTTGACCGCGAAGCCCTCATCCTTTAGAAGCAGGATGATGACCTGGGCGGTCAGGCTGTTGCCCAACACACCCACCCTGGGCAGCATAGTTGTTGTTGCTGCTGCTGCGGCTGCTTCTGCCTGCTTCCCTCCACCCTCACCTTTTTCTTCCCCTTTATCCTCCTCCTCGCTGCGATCTGGATGCTCGACACACCTTCCTTTCCTCCGCGTTCGGCTCTTTCGCGCAGAGCCTCAAAATTACGAGCAATGCGGGGTTGCTACGTTAAGGGCGCCCAGTCCCAACTGGGAACTGCTGCTGCTGCTGCCGCCACAGGGACCCAGCAGCTCCCGATCCCTGCAGCAGTGGCTGGCTCTGCTCCCAGCCGTGGGCCCCTGCCACGTCCAGCGCATCTTCATCAGCAAGCGGGTTGCCCGCCCGGCTCGCTGCCACTGCACCTCCATGGCCAGGTCATCCCAAGCGCGCACGACCCGGAGCTCCCCATGCCTAGCTGCGTTGCGCACACATGCAGGCATTCAAGGAATCTGGTGGTTTTTTTAAAAAAAAAAATACCGATCAACCTGATTGCTCATTTTTTTTTAAGGTTCCAGATCCTCTGCAAACGCCCTACTGCATCCTGGCTGTCTTCAATGCAAGGGCAGCAAAGGGCAGCCAACAAGTGGTGCGGGAGCTAGGAGCAGCCGAAGCCCCAGCAGCCGCCCTGCTTCTAATCTCTATCTGCCCGATGGAGGCTTCCCAGCTGCTGGTGCTGCTGCGCTTCTGTTCTGCCGCCAAAGATGCCACCGCCACCCCCTCGCCAGCTCTTCCCACCTGGACGCCCGCTGCCCAGGAGCTGCCCGAAGCCTTCCAGCCTGCCCGGGGTGAGTCGGCCGCGGTGCAGCCGGTGGTGGTCGTTTAACTTAAACTTAAACTTTTCTTTCCCCAGCCCGCTCACTGATTGGCTGGACTCCAGCCAATCAGTGAGCGGCAGGCTGGGCTGGCTTAGTGTGGATGGCCGGGGGGAGCGAGCAAGCGAGCTGCAATGCGTCAAAAATGGGGGAGCGAGCGAGCTGCAATGCGCCAAAATTAAAATGAAAAATCGGGACTTTTTAATAACAACTCAGGGCAAGGGACAAATTGTGGAAAATCATGACTGTCCCGCCAAAAGCAGGACATCTGGTCACCTTATGATAGAACAGAGAAAACTTTAATTAAAGACCAATCTTGTATTGTACAACTGATAAACTGCATTAGGAACTGACGTCTCCCTGTTTCTTGTACAATTGGAGAAGAAGCTAAAAAGATTCCTCCACAAAGAATCTGGGCCATATAAGCTTTAAAATATGCAGCAACCCTCAAAATTATAGTAGGCCGTTTATTGAAATAAAATACTTCAGTTGGCATTTGCACATGTTAATCTAAATGCAATAAATTGTAGGGGTGAGATACAGTAATATGATTTACATTGTTTATAGTTTTTTAATTTATTTATTATTTTCTACTTTTATTATACAATCTTGCTAATATTCTGTCTTTAATATTTTAAACAATGACTAATTAGCAAATGATTCTAATGCTTTCATGAGAACAAGATTGGATTTATTAAAATCTAATATTGTGGACTTGATCTGACCCAAATATAACACAGCATTCTTCATTGTGGAAGGTTTTTGAATGCAGCTCAAAATCTGATAAGTACAGTGAAACTCTGAAGATGAGGCTATGGATTATCAGCTTTTATTTCTGCAGAAAGCAAAAGACTGGATGATCTTTTGGTCTCCCACCTTAACAGAGCAGGCAGAGAGAGAGAAACAGGCACACGCCAAAAACTTTTCAAAATATCTTACAACTCACACAGCTTGCACAGAACATCATTGCTATAGAAACATAACTTCATATCATGGGAATTTCATGATTGTTCTCAGTGCTCTGAAAACAATGGACTTTAGAAGGGAAAAGAAATACATTTTCTGGCAAATAACTAAGAGCTTTGTTAGGGAATGCAGAACTTACATTTTAAGTTACAAACAAGGCTCCTTGGCAGAATCCACATTTTACTTTTCACAAGACGTTACTTTGCTAGGCTAAGCTTAGCAATTCCCCTAGAACCAGGATGGCGAACTATGGCACGCATGACACAGGTGGCACGAGGAGCCCTTTGTCAGGGCACGCGAAGTGTTGCCCTGTTAGCTGGAAAGCACGCATGCGCGCAGTGGCCAGCTGAGTTCAGCCTTTTTAAAAGCCATTTTTCACCCTCCCTAGGCTCCAGAGCCTTTATAGGAGCCTGAGGAGGGCGAAAACAGTCTCTCCCCCCCCCCCCTGTCCCCGAGGCTCTCTGGAGGCTTCAGGAGCTTCCCTGAAGCCACCAGAGTGCAAAAAAAAAAAAAATAGCCCTATGGGCAAACCGGAAGTTTAGGAACAGACTTCCGGTTTGCTCATAGGGCAGATTTAAGCCCTCTGGAGCCTTCAGGGACGTTCAGGGGGCTTCCCTGAAGGCTTGGGAGGACTAACAATGACCATATGAGCAAACTGGAAGTCCCTGAAGGCTCCAGAGGACTAAAAATGACCCTAAAACAAAATGGAAGTGACTTCTGGTTTGCTTGTAGCGTCATTTTTTGTCCTCCGGAGCCTTCAGGGAAACCTCCTGAGGGCTCCTGAAGGCTCTGGAGGGCTTAAACCGGCCCTATGTGCAAACCAGATGTCACTTCCAGTTTGCTCATAGGGTCGTTTTTAGTCCTCCAGAGGCTTCAGAGAAGCTCCTGAAGCCTCCGGAGGGCCTCTGGGGAGGTGTCTGTTTTCGCCCTCCCCAGGCTCACATAAAACCTCTGCTGCCTGGGGAGGGTGAAAAAAGCATGCAAAAAGGGGGGTCGTGCATGTTATACACGCATGCACGTTGGGGTGGGGAAGGTGTCACTCATTGCATTATGGGTGCAGCACGCCCACGCATGACCCCCCCCCTGCACTTCTCCACTTATGGCACGTGAGCCAAAAAAGGTTTGCCATCGCTGGCCGAGAAGTTTTATCCATGCAGTGGGCACCTTAGGTTACAATGGAGCGTCTCTCACCAGCAATTTAACAAAAGCTGAATTAGGTTGCACTCTGTGTATGCTCTAATCCAGTGATGGCAAACCTTTTGCCCAAACCGCAACCCAAAACCCACTTGCTTATCTTGGATGGCCAACAGAACAATTTAACCTGAATAATGAGGTTTTAGTTTAGAAAAACAACTCATAGGTGATTAATGTCTTTTCTCTGAAAAAAACCCCACAATAACAGCACTTTCAATGATACAAACACCTTTTTATTGAAAGGTAAAAGTTTGCATTTGACATGCTTTTGATTAATGTGACCTTTGCTGTTGATGCACACTGATAATTTTTCTAACCTTGACTCAGACTTTGGAAGTTTGAAAGCAACACATGCAGCACTCAGGTCATCTGTTAGTCCAGGGGTGTCAAACTCAATTTCATTGAGGGCCCCATTGTGGGTGATTTTGGAGGCCATGGTGGGCGTGCTCTCACTGCTGCTGTGCTCACTCTCCTTGGTTGCCAATGGTGAGTGCAGAAGGGCAAAGTATGTGCGTCAGAGGGAGGCCCACTCTCTCTCCTTATGAGACCTAGCTTTGTAACCAAAGCATCCTCAATGATAGGATGGGAGACCACCAGGAGAGGTCAGGAGGAGAGGACAAGGCGTTGGTAAAAGGCAGCAGGGCTGCTGGAGATCAAGTGCTAAGGCAGGATTTACCTCACACCTTCACTCTCTCTCTCCTTATAATCTCCTTCCTTCCCTTCTTTTTCTTTCCCTCTTCATTTTTTCTTCCCCTCTTTCCTTCTTTTTGCTTCCTTGCTCTCTTCCCCACTTTCCTTATTTTTCTTTGTCTTTCCTGTCCCGACTGGGATGCTCAAATGAAAAAGGGGAAACATTCCTTGCCTTGTGATCAAATGGCAATTTTGCTAGTAGTTTGTGGCCACTGAAAAGACTGAGAACAAACCAGGCTCAGTTTATTCCATGCTTGGATTTCATGAGAGAATGTGTGCTTCAGCCAGGGCACCCAAACTGCTGCCAATGGTGTGGGCGACAGCTGAGCAGGGAGGCAGGGTGTGTGTGTACTTTGATCCCCATTCAAGCAGGGCCTCTCATTTCCTCCCCGGCACACTTGGGGCATGGAGGCTGCTGCCACCTAAGCACCATGATTGCCCCCTCCCCAGCTAGCCAGCCCCACCTCACCTGTTCCCTGCCGGCTCCTGCAAATCCTCGCCATTCTCCTCCTCCTCTTCTTCTTCTTCGTGTCGTTGTCCTTCTTGCCCAAGCGGCAGTGGGCTCCACAGGACAGGCTCTCATTTCTGCACTGGGGCAGAAAACTCTGGTGGGCTGGAAGTGAGTGTGGATGGCCTCCCCCCCCCCAGTGCTTCCTGGTTCAGTTGGAGGCTTCCTTCAGACTTCAAACAGTTGCAGGGTTTTTTCTTTGCTCTCATGTTGGTGCAAGAGGCCATTTTGGCCCAGGAGAGCCTCCCTCACGCAAAAAAATAAAAAGTATAACCCCTGCAACTTTTTACTGGACTCCCATTGGACTTTGTAAACGAGAAGGCTAAGATTTCAAGATCCCTCATATAAGCCTTCACCAACTCGCACAACCGCGCAATTTTTTTTAAATTGGTATGATGAGTGTATGAGGTTTGCCTGTGTTTGAATGAATGAGCCCACTTTTTATTATTCTATTACCATTGTATTTTTATGTGTTTTTAAATATTACGTGGGGACTGCTTGAGTGGATAAATGAGTATGTTTGATTCGGAGGGCCTGTCGGGGGATGCGGGAGCCATAGGGGTGGTTGAGGGAGCCACGGACACGGGAGTGGGTCGGAGCATCACGGTCGTAACAGGGAGGGGCAGATATGGCGGGGACTTTAGGGCTGGCCATTACCGGGGAAGGAGGGCTCGCTACATCATAGAGATCCCTCCTTCCGGCCCTATGAGTCCCACTCCAAGGCCAAATGGTGCGAGTAATCAGGACCCTGGTCTCAGGCTGCTGTCGCTAAATGCCAGGTCTGTTGTTCACAAGGCTCCCCTCATCCGGGACTTAATTTTAGACGAGAGGGCAGACCTGGCATGTATTACTGAAACCTGGCTGGGCCCGGAGGGAGGAGTCCCCCCCGTAGAGATGTGCCCAGAAGGATTTCAGGTGCTTCATCAGCCGAGAGCCCAGGGAAGGGGTGGCGGTGTGGCTATTGTTATCCAGGAGTCTTTAGCACCTCGTAGGATCCCTGCTCCGGAGCTTGTCGGGTGTGAGTCCCTGCTGGTGAAGTTGGACCTCATGGGTCAAGTGGGTTTGCTGTTAATGTACCTTCCTCCCAACAGCGTTGCAGCAGCCCTCCCCTCGCTCCTCGAGTCGGTAGCCGAGCTAGCAATTGAGTTCCCCAGGCTTATGGTCCTGGGGGATTTCAATTTGCCTTCGCTCGGTGTACACTCTGATGGGGCGCAGGAGTTCATGGCTTCCATGACAGCCATGGGCTTGACCCAGGTAATTCGAGGCCCAACCCACTCAGCGGGTCACATGCTTGACCTCGTATTCCTCTCGGAGCAGTGAACTTGTGATCTTGGTCTGAGGGGTAATGAGATCATACCCCTGTCGTGGTCAGACCACTGCCTACTGAGGCTTGACTTCCGGAGACCAAACCCCCACTGTAGGGAGGAGGAACCGAGCAGGTGGTTCCGCCCCAGGTGACTGATGGACCCCTTGAGGTTCCAGACGGAGCTTGGGGTTATTCCTGACTCTCTCGCCCACAGTCCGGTGGAGACTCTGGTTGCTGCCTGGCACTCGGCGGCATTGGAGTCTCTTGACCAGATTGCGCCACTACGGCCGCTCCGAGGTGGCGGATCCCGGAGACCTCCTTGGTTTACCGAGGAGCTCCGGGAGAGGAAGCGCCGGAGGAGACGCCTAGAGCACCTATGGAGGTCCGATAAATCCGAATCGAGCCGAGCACTCTTAACAACTTGCACCAAGGAGTACATCAGGGCACTTAGGACAGCAAAAAGATCGTATATTGCCACCTTGGTTGCGTCCGCTGAGTCTCGCCCAGCCTCCCTGTTTAGGATAACCCGTTCCCTCCTAAATAGGAGGGATACGGGGGAGCCCTTGCAGGGTAGGGCTGAAGACTATGTCCAGTTCTTAGCGGACAAAGTTGCTCGGTTTTGGTCGGATTTGGACTCCACCTTTGCAGATCCAGCCGAGGCACAGGAGGACAATTTGGTAGACCATCGCTGGGTTGAGTTTCAGGATGTTGCC
Source organism: Thamnophis sirtalis (assembly GCF_051295495.1). Taxonomy (NCBI): domain Eukaryota; kingdom Metazoa; phylum Chordata; class Lepidosauria; order Squamata; family Natricidae; genus Thamnophis; species Thamnophis sirtalis. Next base: position 14,105,234 of record NW_028261395.1, read on the forward strand.
CCCAGGGACGTGGACAAGGCCATGAGAGCTGTGAGTGCCTCCACTTGTGTACTGGACCCGTGTCCCTCCTGGCTGGTTGCCAACAGCGGAGAGGTGACACGGGGCTGGATCCAGGCGGTTGTTACCGCCTCCCTTCGGGAGGGGAGCTTCCCCGCCACACTTAAAGCGGCGGTGGTGAGACCCCTCCTGAAGAAACCATCTTTGGATCCAGCAGTTCTTAACAATTATCGTCCAGTCTCCAACCTCCCCTTTGTTGGGAAGGTTGTTGAGAAGGTGGCCTCCCAGGTTCAGCGGTCCTTGGAGGAAGCCAGTTATCTTGACCCATTCCAGTCCGGCTTCAGGCCCGGTTACAGCACAGAAACCGCTTTGGTCGCATTGACCGATGATCTCTGGAGAGCCAGGGATGGAGGCCATGCCTCCATCTTGGTTCTCCTTGACCTCTCGGTGGCTTTCGATACCATCGACCATGGTATCCTTCTGCGACGACTGCGGGAGGTGGGGGTGGGAGGCACTGTTTTGCAGTGGTTTTCCTCCTACCTCTCGGACAGGTCGCAGTCGGTGTTGGTTGGGGGGCAGAGATTGACCCCTAGGCCCCTAACATATGTGGTGCCGCAGGGGTCGGTCTTGTCCCCCCTACTATTTAACATCTACATGAAACCGCTGGGCGAGATCATTCGGAGGCACGGGATAAGATACCACCAATATGCGGACGATACCCAGTTGTATCTGTCCGCCCCGTGCCAACTCAATGAAGCGGTGGACGTGATGAACCGGGGTCTTGAAGCCGTTAGGGACTGGATGAGGGCTAACAAGCTTGTACTCAACCCGGAAAAGACCGAGTGGCTGTTGTGTTTCCCTCCCAATAAATTGGCTAATGTTCCATCACTCAGGCTGGGGGGCCAAATATTATACCCCTCAGACAGGGTTCGCAACTTGGGAGTCCTCCTGGACCCACAGCTGACCTTTGATCACCATCTGTCGGCTGTGACCAGGGGGGCATTTGCCCAGGTTCGCCTGGTGCGCCAGTTGCGACCCTACCTGAACCGGGAGGCTCTCACAACAGTCACTCGTGCCCTTGTGACCTTTAGGCTGGAATACTGCAACGTGCTCTACATGGGGCTGCCCTTGAAGAGCATCCGGCGACTTCAGCTAGTACAGAATGCGGCCGCGCGAGTGATTATGGGTGCACCTCGGTTTGCCCACATAACACCTATCCTCCGCGAGCTGCGTTGGCTACCTGTTGATCTCCGGGTGCGCTTCAGGGTGCTACTTACCACCTATAAAACCCTCCATGGTAGGGGATCTTGAGAGACCGCCTCCTGCCAATTACCTCCTTGTGACCTATTAGATCACACAGATTAGGCCTCCTCCGAGTTCCATCCGCCAGTCAGTGTCGACTGGCGACTACGCGGAGGAGAGCCTTTTCAGTAGTAGCTCCGACCCTTTGGAATGATCTCCCCGTGGAGATTCGTACCCTCACCACCCTCCAGACCTTCCGCACAGCCCTCAAGATCTGGCTATCCCGTCAGGCCTGGGGTTAAAGATTATAATCCGTCCCCTCCCGAATGATGAATGTTGCTTCTATTTTTAATTACGTACTGTTTTATATGTCATTGTGTGTATTCCCTTCCCTATACGTTGTAAGCCGCCCTGAGTCCCCTCAGGGAAAAGGGCGGCCTATAAATAAATTTATCTAAAATCTAAATCTAAATCTAAACTGTTTGAGAAAGCACTGGAGGCCCAGACCATTCATTCCAGCCCACCGGAGTTTCCTGTGCAATGTGAACGCACACGGACACACACACATACACAACATACTCATGCATCCCCCGCCCTGCCCCCCCACAAAGGCCCGAAAACCAGCTGGCCGGCAGGGGGTGTGCCTGCATGTGGATGCTAGTGGAGCTGGGCTGGGGTGGCTGGCGTGCCGGGAAAGGACGCTCTGCATGCCACAGGTTCCCCATCACGGCTCTAATCCTTTCAATTCCTTTTTCAGATCAATCATGCAAGCGCTTCAGAGGCTCTGAGTGATAAAAGTCGATTCCCCTTTTTCCACCACATGTTCCCCAAAGAAGGATTCCAGTACCCAGCAATGGTCCAGCTGCTCCTCCACTTCAGATGGACCCTGATTGGCCTCTTTGCTTCAGACACAGAAAAGGGAGAGAATTTCATGAGGACATTTACTCCTATGCTTGTCAGGAATGGAATTTGTGTGGTTATATCACAACTGTTCTCAACAACTGGACATACAGAAGCCCTCAGGGATTCCCTCTCAAAGTGGAGACAAGTCAACATCTTTGTTCACTTCATGGAATTTGATTCCCTTTGGGACAGAATTCTTCCTTTTCATTCAACACTCAGGCGTCTCCCAGGACTCATTGAGGGGAAAGTCTGGATCCTCACAAATTTTGCAGCATATCAAATAGACAAGCGCAGACTTCTGAAATACATCCATAGTATGTGGAAGTTTCTCTATCTGTTAAAAGAAAGGCCAAACGATTCTGCCTTTGAACCCTATTACTTTGTGGAAAAAAAGTTTCAAGATCATTATTTTCATTGTTCTCTTTCAAAGAATGTCTTTTCTGTCAAAGGCCGCAGAAGATGCACCCAGAAAGCCCCACTGGAGACCCAGTGGAAATGGGACAGAGAAGGGATCCAAAATGGTTACAACAAGTACAGTCTCATAAAAACTCTGGCCCAGGCCCTGAATGCTGCATATTCCTCCAGATCGAGGAGGGGAAGGAAGGAGGGAGAAAAGATCTTGGGGTCTCCAAGGCTGCAGCCATGGCAGGTAAGGGGATCCCGATATGGATCCATTAATCTTAGATCTTTTGGAGGAGGAATCCAGAAGAGAAGGAGGGGAACCATCTCAACAGATCTGGCCAATTTAATTACTCAGGGAATTAATGGTTCCAAAGAGTAGATACCATGGCATTTTTATACTTAGCGCTGCTAATTTGAAAATGCTGTATTCTTTTTAAAATAAATTCCTGTATTTGTGGGTTTTTGATTAGCCTGGTGGAATTCCACCTTTCTTCCATCCCCATTGCATGTGGGTCTGTGTGCAGCTGGACAGGCAGCTAAGCCCCCCTATTCTCCTCCAATGAAAGGGAGCCTGGCGTGGATCTGGATGCTTTATTGGGAGAAGAGGGCAGGTGAAACTGAGGAGATGCAAATAGTGGGAATCAAAGATAAAGACGAGATAGGCAGCATTAACTAACAGCCAACAAAGAACAGCTGGAACCTCTCCAGCGATGCTCCATGTGAGGGACGGAGGCCGTCTCCGGATGACCAGGGGTCTTGGTCACAACGGCTGCTTCTGTCTTCTCCAAAGGCTGAGAGAAAATGGAGTCTGGCTTCAGACCTTATAGTTAGGCTTATCTGCCCCCGGCCACTAGGTGGGGCTAGAGAAACAACAGCACAAGAATTACCGTATTTTTCTGAATATAAGATGCACCATTTTCCCTTTAAAAAAAGGCTGAAAATCTGGGTGCGTCTTATACATCCAATACAGCATTTTTTGCCTCCCGAAGCTCCGCCCCCTTCACCAAAATGGCCCTGCATACCCTTATGGAGGTTTTCACAGAGCTCCTGGGGGCTGGGAGGGCAGTAATGAGCAAAAAATGGACCATTTCTGCCCCTCCAAACCCCAGCAGGACCCTATAAGCCTCCATAAGGCTATGCATGCAATGTTTTTTGACAAAAACGGACTTGTTTTTGCGAAAACAGGCCATTTTTGCTCATTTTTGTTCCCCCTCAACAAGGAGCACTCTGCAAGCCCCCCCAAAGCTTATTCATGACTTTTTTTTAAAGGGGAGGTATTTTCACAAAAACGGGCCGTTTTGGAGAGGTTTGCAGATTGTAAAACCTTTTTCTTTCCTTTTGGAAAGCTCTTTAACTGGTTGATGAGAATTACATTGAGCAAGTCCTGTGCCAGCAGAAACAAAGTCTTAGGTGCTGCAGATTGTCAGCAATTTCCTTCTCCAACACATGGATAAATGCACCTGGAAACATCTACCTATCTACCTACTCTCTCTCCCTCCCTCCCTCCCTACTGTATTTCTCTCTCTATCTCTTTTTATTTCTCTCTCTCTATCCCTCTACCTACCTACTGTATTTCTCTATCTCTATATCACTCCCTGTTTCTCTCTATATATATCCTTTTATCTACCTCCCTACGTAACAAGTCTCTCTCTCTCTTCCTACCTACTGTATTTCTCTCTCTTTCTCTCCCTCTATCTACCTACCTACTTTTTAAAAAAATATTGCCTCTTCAAAACCTTGGTGCATCTTATACTCCGTTGAATCTTATAGTCTGAAAAAGGAAAGGCAATGGGAAAGAAGGAAAGGATGATAAATGGAGGGAATGAGAAGGGAAGGAAAAAGGAAAAGAGAAAGGAAAGGAAAGAGGGAAAAGGTGAAGAATGGCCGCTGCTGGAATGGTCGGGAGCAGCCTGAGGTGGACATTCGAGATCAGACCAAGACGAGCAGGAGGCCACGGCAAAGGCAGGCAAACAGGCTGGGCTGCAAGGGGACCTGGTCCTTGAGTTGGGGTGTCCTCAAACCAGAACGTTCACTTCCTAAGATTCTTATGGCTGCATTTGCCTTCTTTCCATGAACATCTCCCGGCTGACTCAAATTCTGTTTCCAGTTAAGTATGATTTTGATATCATTTTCACAGGCAAACATATCAAATTTGGTATCCCTCATCTTTTTTCCAGTCCATCATTCATGTTCTTATATGAGACTCTATTGTTAGTCAAGTCCTAGTTGCTAAAAATCAGATATTTTTCTACTGCTTTTTACTTATGCACCCTTCTCTTTGTGCTAATCATAAATATTGTTTCTAGAAACTCTTATGAATTTTTTTATTCAAAAAGGTAAAATAAAACTATGACAATGACAAAACAAAAGTAGACAACACATTTTTAAAAAAAATTGTGCATTAAAAACAGACAAAAACATGCATATTTTCCCTCCTGTTGAATACAATACAGCTATAATAGTTTCTCCCCCTTGCAAAACAGGCCCACCATTATAAATTACACATCTATTTGCAACTCCTTGACTTGTCATCTATCTGCTGTATATAAAAAACATAGTTAACAGGCAATCCAACAATAAAGTTAAATTTCAAAACTTCAAACTTCTGTTTTACCTGCTGTTGTATTTAACTCACAGAATATTTACAGGGGCTTCTTATTTACTACAGACCACCACATTCATTACTTCTGATCCATTCAGAATCTGTCCAGGGTTAAACATCTTTGGTTGATTCTTAATAATAGTACATTTCCTTAAAATTTTAATTAGGATCTTTCTCAACAACTGCTTCCCATTCCCCAAAGTCATGGAACCTCCTGAAAATGGAAACATGACGACTCTTAAACTCTTTGTTTTCCAGTTAAATATGACAAGTTCATCCCCAAATCTCCCTCAATCTTCTTGAAAGAATCCGTTTCATCAGTCATCCCTTCTGTCCACTTTGAGTCTTCAGGGTCCATGGCCTCTCCAGCCATCTCCAAGCAGCCTGCCTTCAAACCAGACTCCTTCCTCAGGGATGCCAGCAGCAAATTAAATTCCACTCCATTCTATTCAACAATTGCTGCTTGCTTATGATTATTGCCTTTAAGTTGATTTAAAACCATTGTTATTTTATCAAACTTTTTAAATGAAATTTAAAATAAAGTTTCAAATAAAGCTTCTAAGTTTAAAGACTTTGTATTCTTTAAATCACATCAAATTAGCTTACTCTAAGATCGTATTAATTACCGTATTGATGACCAATGGCAAATTATAATCCATCACCTTCAGGTTTCATAGGAAAGATTAAAAATTGTTAAAAATTATTTGAGTAACATTTTGAAGACAGTTTTTATCCATTTAGTTATCATACCACCCCTCAAGTTTCCACAAAATTCACAAAATTCTTTGTGAGTCCTTTATTGAAATCCAGTTTTATCACCAGAGTTCCCATAAGCCATTTAGAAAGTGTAATGATATTTGAGAATGACTTTTGGGATGAGGAGAAGAGAGGCTGCCTAGGGAGGGATCAGATAAGAGGGGACAATC